>NC_071997.2:68135897-68450897 GCF_028885655.2 Pongo abelii
AGCCCCCACTGATTGGGGGAGCAGTCAAAGTCCTCTTGTTAATTGCAGGGCAGAAGCTGAGCAACTGGCTACTGGAAGAGACTCACAGCAAAAAAATAGCCCAAAACAATGGGCAAAAGAAAGGTCATATTTGGTGAGTCCAGGGAAAAGGCTTAAGTCTCTACCCCTTTTTAATGCTTTGAAAAAAAAAGGATCTCTCATCACCTGCACTATGGTCAGTGCTTTGAGTAAGGTCCCTCTACAGAGTGAGCCTCAGAGTATGCTGAACAAACACTGTGACCCAGCCCAGCAGACAGGGTTCAGGGGCTACTGCTCTCTCATAGTAATCTAGGAAACTATAGAGGGAAGATTTCTTCCACAGCTGCTTTCCAGGAGCTCTAAATTGGGTACTGTGATGGTTAGTTTTATGTGTCAACTGAGCTAGACTATAGTACCCAGTTGTTCAATAAACACTAGTCTAGGTATTGCTGCGAAGGCATTTTGTCGATGTGATCAACATCCACAATCAGCTGACTTTGAGTAAAGGAATTATTCTTGATCATTTCTATGGGCCTCATCTAATCAGTTGAAAGTTTTAAGAGAAAAACTGAGGTTTCTCCAAGGAGAAGAAACTCCACCTGTCAATTGCAGCTCCAGCTCCTGTGGGAGAGTTTCCAGCCCTCGGGCCTGCCCTATAGATTTCAGACTTGTCAGTCCCCACAATTACACAAGCCAATTCTTGAAAAACTTTTGTAATGTAGAGTTGATCCTCATTATCAATGGATTCTGTATTTGGAAATTTGCCTACTTGCTAAAATTCATTTGTAACCCCAAAAGCAATACTTGCAGTGCTTCTGCAATCATTCACAGACATGCTCAAAGCAGTGAAAAGTTTAAGTCACCCAATGTACAAATTTTTCAGCTGAAGTCAATTGAGGCAGCACTTTCATGTTTCAGCTCTCATACTGTAAACAACTGTCCTCACAGTTCATTTAGTGCCATGATTTTCACATTCTTGTGCTTTTTGTTGGTGATTTCATTGTTTAAAATGACCCTTGAATGTAGTGCTGAGGTGTTGTCTGGTGTTTCTAAGCACCAGAAGACAGTGATGTGCCTCACAGGGAAAATACGTGTGTTAGATAAGCTTCATTCAGGCACGAGTGGTAATGTTTTGGCCATGAGTTCAATGTTAATGCATCAACAGTATATATTAAATAAGGTGTCTTTAAACACAAACACACATAAAACAAGGTAATATCTTGATCAGTTGATGAAAATGTTGTGACCAGAGGTTCATAGGAACCTAACCCTGTAGATCCCCTAAGAGCAATGGCTCAGCATTTGCTATTTCAATGTTTGTGACAGCTTTATAGAACATGGCTATCATGAATAGCAAGAACTGACTTGGGTGGGGGTGTGTGTTTGTGTGTGTCCTGCTGGTTCTGCCTCCCTATGTTCCGCTTCCCTCTGCTTCCCTGGTAGCCCCCTTACTGATGCAGATGCAATAATGCCCTTTCCTCCAGGTCTGGCTATGCCTAGCACAGATGACAAGGGTGTTATGTCCTTTCTGTATTCAGATCCTTGACAATACTCTGCAGATGGAGGGGAGGAGTCCATGTACAAACCTTCTAGTGAAAGTTAACATTCTCTTTAACAAGGAGAGTTTTTCTCTTACTAGTTCAGATTTAGGAACATAAAATATATGCAGGCCTGGTAATTTGGATGTTATTCCATCTCTCTGATACAGTAAGAAGTAGGCTAGACTAGATAATGACTGGAATGCATTTCAGCATTTTTAATGCAATTTGAGTGATGAGTCCCAAATTACTTTTTCAGTGTAAACCAATCAAGTATATTCTAGTTTGAGTGTCTTTACCAAAAATAAACTTCTTTATGAATGTATAAAAAGTAATTAGACTGTCTCCAAGACATTGAGCCTATTCCCAAAGGGTGAAAGAAGCCAGCATGTCTCAGAGAAAAAGGAAAGCATCAATTCAACAAGCCCACTGCCCTTCCTCTCCCCACCCTAGCGGTCAGTTTTCGTTTTCTCGGGCTGTAGTTATGATTCCAGCTTGCCTGGCCTGCAGCTGCAGGCTTCATTCCTAATTCTAAATTTATTGTCTTCCATGTTGCACTGACTGCCACAGGAGGGCCTGGGTGAGAGAAAGTAAGGTCTTAGCTCAAATCTACCCCACTCCCGAGACACCATGCATGCTCACTCCCTCCATGGGCTGGTCCGCAGCCCAGCTCTGCAGCGCGTGCCCGACACCTGAATGGGCTTTCAAAGGCTTACAGATAATTCTCTCTTTACTTCAAGAACATGTCACGACTAAGAATAAGCACCATGCACCAGCCACCATTGATCCTGAAATAAAATGCTGTCTGGACAAAAAAGAAAAAACTTCTTTTATGCACTGATCCTAGGAAATCAGACCACCATTCACTTCACAGACCGTCTGCAATGTAATTCAACTGTCAAAGAGTGTTCAAACAAACAGAGGAAGGGGAGAGCATAATACAGCCTGAAATTTATTTGTATTCAAAAGCATTTCCCTTTAATGTTTAGCAACTTCCGCAATATGAGTAGTACTGTAAGATGCTAGATGGTAGAATGGCAGCTGCCTTTTCCTGTAACTGTGTAATTGATATACTAAATAAGAATGATACACTCAATCAAATGAAAATGAATAAAAAAAGTGTCACCTCACCACCATGAAATAAAAAATTGTAGAAATATATATAGTAAACATATTGAGTCAAATATTCTCCACTCAGAAAAAAATGCCTAAATGGCTAATCAGGACTAGCTCTTATGAAACTTGGCTTTGAGGGTCCACCGTGGCTCTTTGCTCCACATCTTCACACCCTACTGGTCACTCCCCCTTCTGGTACACCAGATGCAAGATGCTCCTTCTCTCCTCCTCCTTCTCCGGCTCTCAGCTGGTTGCCCACTTTGAGAGGATTCAGTTGAGTCAAGGGGCCACAAGCAGCCCACCTCCTGCTGTTTTAAATAAAATTTTATAGAAACACAGCCGTGCTTATTTGTCTGTGTGCCATCTATGGCTGCCTTTCATCCTACAAAGACAGGGCTGAGCAGTCGCAACAGAAACTTTATGGACCATATGCCTAAAATATTTACTTTCTGATCCTTAACAGAAAAAGTTCCCCATCCCCTGAATAAAGCCCTTCACATGAAAGTATAGCACTTTTAAAAGTTACTCCTCCAGGGATGACTTAAATTTTAATAGGGAGATAATTTTCTTAATCTAAAGGAATTAATGGCTAATAACAGAATTTTGGTCATTAGGAATGGAATACTTTAGAGGTGTGTTGGGGTTGGGGAATTTCTTAGGCTTAATAGCTATCACCTGCCCATCACCCAAGTTGTAGATCTACCTATGGAGTATTTTAATAAAATTGAGAGGGTTATTACGACGTGGAGAAAGACTCAAAAGAGAGGTTGGTCTGAAAGGAGTTTGAGAGTGCTAAAGATGGCAGCACTTGTGTGGTCAAAAACACACAACCCAGGAGATTGCCATTTGTCTCAGTCTCACCCAAGTGTTTAGTCTTATTCATAAATTTCACAAAGATATTATATTGAACTTCACAAAGTAAAACTTTTTTTTATAGCACATAGATATTCTCTCTGAAGTCCCCACGAGTAGTGTTATTTATCTCTAAAGAAGTCTCTCACAACAAAACAGCAACAGAGAGCACGGTGCAGCCTTGTTTCCAGAATGCTGGGGCTCACTCCACACCAGCATTATTAAGTAGACTTAGCAAGACTTTGAAGTAGCCGCTGCACAAAGAAAACAAGAACATCTGGTTTCCCATCCCGAGGTGAATCAGAGGCTAAGCATGCATAGGAAGTAATAATCGCTTCTAACATATGCATTTGTTCAGGATATTACAGCTCACAGAAATGTTCGCCAGAGCGTTCTTTTGTTTAATCCTCAGGACAATCCCTTAATGTGAAAATTTTCATCCCCATTTACAGGTAAGGAAATGAAGGATCTAAAGTTTGGGTTAAAAGGCTCACCCTAGATAAAAACTGCTCTTGGAGATGGAGTCAGAGCAAAAACTCAGGTCTTCTGAGTTGTCTCTGGGTAGAGGGTTTATTCCCTAAGCCCATGCTGGAGGGAGTCTCAGGTCTCATCAAGAGCAGAGTAGGCCAGCACAGTCATTCACCCAATTCTTTAAGGCCAAGGTTTTGTTTCTCTTTAGGTACAAGAGTGGTAAGCAGCAACCTAAAACAGGAATGGGCTCCATTCAGGTATGCGCATGAGCTACCTTGTTGGTACCAGGATGCACTGCACATTGCTCCTGGACCCTCCTGGGATGGTGGTCACATACTACTAGCACCTTAAGAGGCCTTTCTGCAAACTAGAAGAAGGCAGACCAATTCCGCAAAGATGCTCCTTCCCATAGCTGACCCAGCCCTGAGCCAGGTGCAGCTCAGCAAGCCAAGCAGGCTAGATCCAGCCCCTGCTCAAGCCCTTCAACCCAGACAAGCCATCATCTCCAGGCACAGCCAATACAAGTGTCAAGTGCCCACTCAGTTCAGAGACCTCTCCTCTCCAAGAAGGGATGTTTCTTAAAAGAAAGAAAAGCTTACTGAGAAGAACTGAATCCATACAATAAACACTACACAGTTTACCAAGAAGGTCACAGCCACCATCTAATCTCAGCGTGGTTTGGGTGGTGATGACAGCCCTTCTGAGCTTGAGAACTGTGGCTGGTTGCAGTTCAGGCCATCTCCCTCTTGCCTGGTTCTCCCTCTTGGCTAAGCTCCTTTCTGTATCCCATTCAAGCCATTTTCCCCATTAATTTAGGTGCTACCATGTTTAACAGGAACATCCTTGAATCAGAGGGGACATACAGCTAGCAGAGGGGTGGAATTATTATTGGTGAGTGGGTGGGTAGCTGTCCCCTTCCGCATGTTTCTGTCACACCCTGACAGGGGATCCTGCTGGGATAGAGTGCCTCTTCCAGGCCCAGACCTTTCCAGGAGGGCATCTGCCATCACAGCACGCTGGATCTCTTCCTGCTCCTCCTCTAAATGTTCTCGGGAGCCCACATCATCACTTAGGTCAGGGGGCAAAGTCCAGCTGAGCTCATTAATCATATTAGAGTCACCTTTCCTGCTCAGGGATCAAGAGCAGCAAGAGCTCACAATCTTCTTTCGAGTAGCTTTTTCATAGATTTGAAGGAAGAATGGATCCAAGAGCAAAACAATAGCTCCAATTAAGCCTGGGAGACTAGAAAAGAAGGTCTACTGAGAGTGCAGCTGGGAAAAGCAGGAGAGTTAGCTGGGGTCCTACCTGATCTCAGCCACACCTCTGTCATGTGTCACGACCAAGCAGCACTGAGAACAAGACCTCAAGGCAGGCAGGTAGAAATGGACCCTCAGACTAAATGTTCAATAGACACTAAATATATTCAGTTTACAAAGTGCCCTGCTAACATTTATACGGTGTGCCGTGTCTTTCCAGTCCCACTCTGACGGCTACCACCACGTCCAAGGAGAATTGTTGAGCAAGTTGAATTTGCCTTCAATAACTTCCTAGCACCTTTTCTACACACTTCCCTTTAAACTCTATTTTCTCTCATATTCAGATTTAGGTTTTAATTATCTTGTTACTGGATGTGGGGTTTAGTTACCACTTTCGTGACAATATCTTATGGTGGCTTTAGATCCCTAATTATTAACTTTTGATAAATAACGAGGTATCTAGAGAACGCTGAAATTTGACAGTATTTTCAGGAGTATATCCCACTCCAGGTTAGATTGTACCTTTGTAGTATTTACTGCCATCAATTCAACCAAAATTATGTAGGTAAAATATAGCCAAGGTATGTTTATTGATGACATAAGAGTTATTAAAATAATTAATAACAGGTTTATGGTTTTTGAAATGATTATACATAAAACAGCCTTTGATCCTGTGTCAATTCTCTTCAAAATATATTAATAAATATTCTTAGCCAATAGACCTTTGCTCCAAGAGTAGGTTTACACTACCAAAAGCCACTGATGCCACAAAATTACTTAATTTTTGCCGTCACCAAGGAAGGGGCTTTTAATTTCCCACAATAGAAATACTAAGAAAAAACTCATTCAATGAATGTTTTGGTTTGGGGACAATTTCACAGGGTGAAGATGGGAGGGCCTTGCCCCAGCATTGACCATGTGGATTCACCTCCTGTAACTCATACAGTTCACAGAGTCCTCTCCTGCACAGACACCCGCAGCACAGCCACTTGCATTTGAAACTCACCAGGTTCCAGGAAAGGCTTGTGGCCGACAGGTCAGTGCACTAAAGCTGTGAGCTAACAACAGGGACTTCCACTTCTGCTTTCCGAGATCAGGCTGTCTGGGGAAAATGCTGACGCGTCTCTACTTCTTTTCCTGTCTCTGTCTTCCTGTTGATCTGTGTGTGCTTTTATAGCTTTATCACTTATCACTTGTTCCACTTCATCCCAAAAGAATAAAGGAGATGAGTAACGAACTCAGACAACCTGCTAGTCCCAATTCAGTTGAACCCCTCTTAAGGCAGCCAAGAGTAAAAATCTCAGATTTTAAAAGATGATGGACACATTATGAGGTGATTATTCACACTACAAAACAGTTTTTAGAACCCAGAATGATAAAGCTGAAAAGGGATCTTAGAAATCTTTCATTACACTCACCCTCTTTTATAGATGAGACTACTAAGCCCACAGAGGGAAAATGACTCAGCCAATGACCTTCTCATTCTTAACTCATTCTTTGCAGAAAGGAAAGTTTTGCAACTGGAGCTCTAAATTTTTAGAGCGATTAAAGTATGATTATTGCCCAGGTGCAGGGGCTCACTCCTGTAATCCTGGCACATCGGGAGGCCGAGGCAGGCAGATGGCTTAAGCTCAGGAGTTCGAGACCAGCCTGGGCAACATGGCAAAACCTTGTTTCTACATAAAATACAAAAATTATCCAGGCATGGTGGCACACACCTGTAGTCACAGCTACTTGGGAGGCTGAGGTGGGAGGCTCACTTGAGCCCCAGAGGCAGAGGTTGCAGTGCATCAAGATCACACCAGTACACTCCAGCCGGGGCAACAGCGCAAGACCCTGTCTCAAAAAAAAAGTATGATTTTATTTAAAACTATTTAAGTTAGACACACATTCCTAGGAAAACACTATTACATGTACTGAGGGACAATGGCTTGTGAAATGGAGTATGAATGCATGCAGTACCACATTCATATATGTGGTTCCATACTCTAGAATAATGAAAAACATTCCACATCCACATTTGTTTTAGTATTTCCTATTAACAACTTGTGTTTGGAATAAATACATGTTATTAACAGAACCATCCAGTTAGGCAATTAATGAACGTCCTGGGGGTATATAATGACACAAATATATTTTAAAGTCTTGAGAGGAGACAAATTACTAACAAGGTCAAGGCCACTTCATTTGCCCTTGATAGCCTTGTGTGAACATACCCTCAGCTGCCTTCTGAACACTCTCCAGGTTCAACTTCTACAACCTGCCTCTGTGATTTATCAGGTAGCAGCTGTGTGAGCAACTAGCCGTGTGCACATGGGCACACACACGCACCCATACACAATGCTCCTAGGAACAAAAGCTGGCACAGAATCTTAACTGAATTCAATAGAAAAAAAATGATTTTTTTTTAAATTGATATAGGCATCCTTCTGAGGGCCACACTGTCACTCTGGGCTTTTGTACTGGCTGGCTCCTGATTTTTCAATGCATGCTGAAAACACCACTCCTGCACACACACTCCCCGGAGGCAGCTTTGGCTTGCTGCCACTTGCCCTCACTGTATTAAGAAGTGTGGATCCATTGCTATTATGGAGCCTGAAGCAGAGCCAAGAAGAAATCTCAAAGGACCCACTCCCTAGACATATGTGAATAGAATAAAAATGAGACACAAATGATAGCACGAAGCCTCCAGCACTCTACGGACAAAGTGAGGGGCTGTGTTGCAGGTCAGGAGAATGTTCTTGTTCTTGGGAAAGAAATAAAATTAAAATATGCCATCCGTTACATAGGAAGTTCCTTCAGACCTATCATCAACAGAGGGGGTCTTTTTTCTGTTGTTTTCCTCCAAGTAGGAGTTGGAATTTATTAAAGCAAAGATATACATTCAAGGCTGAGTTTAGAGGTGTCTCCACGACTACATACCGAGGGTTCCCAGCCTGCTGATCAGATAACAGAGGAAGCAATCTCATATGCTCATTTATACTAAAGTGTTAAAGATTTGATGTGTTACTTCTCCCAGAGGTAGTTACTTTACAAAGGCCCATGGACAGCAAACAATATTTAACCTAAAGGAATATACAGAACTTCAGACACCAGAATTTCAGGTAGAATTTCAGGCACCAGAGCTTTTTAACCCTACCCAGGAAACCATTTAATTAATACATGGTGTATCTAAACATATTTGTCTGATGCAGTGACAGAAAAAAAAGAGTGTCATACAAAGCAAACCTACAAGAGCAAGTCATGGCTTCTGCTATTTTTTCTTTCTCTTTCCCTTATCCATTCCAAACCCCTAATGGTTCCTGCAACCTCATGTCTCTGATTCCACTGTCCCATGTGATTGAACCAGTTGTGAAGATTCAGCAAAGCGTTTCTCACACGTTTCATTGGTAAAGATAAACCCAGTGCTGAGATCACTGCAAAATGAAATTAGAGGTCAAAAACAATGTCACAAAATAGAACAAAATGGCAAACATTCAGGCGGAAATGTTAGGCTACACAAGAGCTAGCACAAATAGTGCACAAAACTGCAGGAATCACCAATGTTTTTATGACAAAGGAGGCATTTAAGCTAATGATTTAAGCTAATGATTTAAGCTAATTCCACTGCAGTGTGGTCCCAAGGGCAGGGCAAGAATATGGGTCCACCCCCCAGGGCAGGCAATCAAGGGGTCCATGGCCTGGAAGGGACTTAAAAACAATAATAAAACCCACTGAAAGCCAATGTGCTTTTTATTATCACCACTGCAAGCAATTCTAAACAATATCAGTGATAAACTGCTCTCCCCACCACCAAAAAAAATCTTTTGTTGGTCTAAGTTCTACACAATCGCTGAAGTTGCAGTTGAATTTTAGGAATATAAATGTATGCTTCAACTCAGCACTTTTTAAAATTGTGCCTTCCTTAGTAAACATTGCATTCTACATGGGAGTTGATTCAGAGAATTAACTCCATGCATTTATTTTGAGAGTAAGTACAAAACAAAGCTTGCTTTGGGCACAATTCGTGTCTCAGCCTCCCTGGTACTGTACTACATATTCCTGTTTTCAAACAATTGATTGAAATAAACAATGATAGCTCAGTGATTGTAAAGACAAACAGAACTTGAGTTACTTCAACTCTGTCATTCTATGTGACTGCTGGAGTTTTTTATTGTGTTTAAATTTTCTGGAATTTATTGTGAAATGAGATTTTATGTATTTCTGCCAAATGTATCCTTATGTTTACGGCTTTTTCTTATTTATTTAATCTGTTCCTTCATGTGAAAGAAAGCTTTCAAAATTAAAATTAATGAAAAATGTTCTTTGATCAAAGATAGATAGAAACTTCATGAATATGGGAAGAAAAATAACTCTGACAAAGCCATTGACAAATTTGCAGAAGTTAATCACAAAAACAGAAACCAAAAAATCACTATTCATGACTGTGAAAGACCAATATGTAGGTATAAGTTTTCATCCCTTTATTCAAAAAAAATACACTAATGAAACTAAAAATATTATACTATAACTTTCTTTCCTTTTTTGGATTGTAGCATTTACTGTATTTTTAGTTTTTATTGATATGACACAAAATTTCATAAAAGAACATTTCTGGCCAACATTATTTTCATTTCATGTTGTGATTATTACTAAAAACAGCTTTGACATATAGAGCAAAGAGGTTTTAAAACTGATGCGGTCTGGGTGTCAAACACTAGCCCTAGCGCTTCTAATCTGTTACCTGCTTTGTTTTTGTGGTTCCCTGACTGTCTCCCTCCCTTTAGTCTGGGCCTTCCCCTCCCCCCACCCACACCCCCATCACTCCAAACAAGACTTGTTAGAAAGGTAGATCTGATGCACTTAAAATAATTCACCTCTTCTCTCGGGTTCTTCAGTCTTTCTCCCACTTTTTCTTATAGAGAGTCAGGTTACGAAACTAGAAGGGTTAAAACTCAGTCCTTCACTCTCTTTTTCCTATTTGCCGCGAGTAGAGATGAGCTGAAGCATAATTGGCCAGGACTCACCAATCCACCTATGAGAAGCTGAGCCAGGCTGGGGAGAGTGGGAGAAAGGATTCAGACAGCACAAACCCTACTTTGACTCTGACCCCAGGCATGCCGCCTCCAGCCAGGAGTACTCCTGGCTTTCCTTTCTGGAAGAGCATCTGAGAAAACATTGTCCTGAGATGTAAAACTGCCCTCCACACTCAGGGCCCCAGCATCACCCATCACTTCAGAGACAATAGAGTTTACATTTTAATGCATGCCCCATCCCACACCTCCTCCCAACTCTGAAGTTCCAACTCTTGTTGGCCCACTGCCCTTAACTCTGAAGAGTCGACTCAAAGTAACAGGGGATATATTTCCCACCCAAATTTGGCATAGGAGGATCATCCCGCTTCAGTCCCCTGAAGGATCTTAAGTTACCTAACAGCGATTTATTATGTCATGAAGGGTCACGTTTCCTTCATGTTAGTGATGAGGGGAAAGTTATAGTATTTATTTTTCATTTTGACTTAGCTGAATATAATGAATTCCGCTGATGGCCTATTTCTGAAATCCACCAATCAAAGGAAATTGTAAAGTTCACCATAGTAACAGCTCTGTGTCAGCGGCCCGCGTGAGAACCACACAGCCTGGGAGGCACCGCAGCTGAGGAGGCACTGGCCAATGGTGGGGCAGAGTGATGTTACCATCTCATAGCAACCAAGGGATCTGCATGGCAACATCAGTTGCTATATAAAAGAAAAATTAGCAACAATATTCTGTTAGGGAGAAATAAAGATATTAACTGTTAAGTCATACTTGAGTCACATTTATGAGGACCTATCCCAAAATATCCACCTAAACATAGCTCAGATGATACCTGCCAGATTCAAGTCCACATGCCAGGAACATTCTCCCCCACCAACTAGCACCACCTGAGGACTGAGAGAGAGGAGCATGTCCAGAGAACAGACTGCTTCTGCATAGGAAGGAGAGGGCTCTTTGAATACCAGGAACCACAGCGCATATTTGCGGGGTAAATTACACATAAATCATCACATTTAGTCCTGTGAGGGAGGTAGGGCAAAATTATTATTATCATCAAGTTCTCCACCTATCTCCCATCCCTTCCTCCCCCGGCTTTCCCATCTCAGTTAATAGCTACACAATTCTTCCAATTGCTCAGGCCAAAAACCTCTGAGTTCTCCTATTTTCTTTCTCTCACACCCACATCCACTCCATCAGAAATGCTATTCATTCTTCCTTCAAGCTATCTCCAGAATTCAGCCTTTTCTCACCACCTCCACAGCTACACCCTGGTCCACTCCACCACCTGTCACGCAGAGGCAATAGCCTCCTAACCTGTTTCCCTGCTTCCCGGGTAGGCCTCCCTGTGGTCTATTCTCAACACAGCAACTAGAGTGACCCTTGCAAAACGTAAGTCCTTGGCTCACAACCCTCCAATGACTTCCCATCCTATCTCAATGTAAAACCCCAATCCTTCCCAGGACTACATGGCTTCACACACCTTGGCTAGGGAGCTGACCCATCTGCTGCTATTGTCTGCTTCTCTCAACTGCTCTAGCCACACTGGCCCCCTCACTGGCCCCCTCACTGGCCCCCTCACATCAGGCTCCTTCCTACCACAGGGTCTTTGCACTAGCTACCTCTTGCAGAACATTCTTCCCCCAGAGACCCTCACTTCATTCAAGTGTCTACTCAGATGTCACCTTCTCAGTGAATTCTTCTCTGACTTATTTTAAAACTGGACTCTCTATATCCATAGCCCCTAACCCCCATCCCTAGCCACCAGTGGGCACCTAGAACAGTGCTGGCATGCAGTAAGTACTCACTCAATATCTAACGATGAATAAAGGAAGCACTGTTTTACAGATAATCGGGCTCAAGAAGCTAAATTATTTACTCAGAGGCTCCCAACCAGGACGCATTAGAGCCCAGACTTGAACCCAGACTTACTCATGCAGTGACTCCCACACTGGGCTCTACCCTCTCTACCTCACTTCGGTTTCCTTTTCCAGATCTACCACTGCTTCTAAGTGCCAGGAAAGCATGAATTCTCCGGGAAGGGAAGAGGAATGGCTGGGCTGATGGCGTGGCTGTGCAGACAGCCACAGCAGGAATAGAGAGTGGGGGTAAGCTGGCCCAGACCCTGAGCAGTGCCCTGAGTGGAGCCACCCTTCCAAGGGAATCAGCAAGTATGGCTGAGACCATGTCAGCGTGACTGCCAATGACACCTCATTGATGATGACCTCTCCCTCCCTTCCAGGCCACTTCTCTTGGGGATAGAAACAACTCTTTTGAACATTCAGCATTCCTACCCAATATTTGGATCAAAAACAAATATTTAAATGGAATTTTTAGTCTGTAGAGTGTTTTATCCTCATTTTTGCTAGTTTGTTATCAAGGAGTCTCAGAGTTGTATTAAGTGTATATTGCATGACTGATTAAAAAAAAATAGAGAAAATTCAGTCACCAGATGTTTTTTGGTCTAAACAATAAATAGTTTTTGTTAACAGAAGCAGCCTAGTATTGTGGGATTATGAAGAATAGCATTTTTCCATTAAAATTATGCTGAACACTGGTAATAGCACGCCTATATTCTCTACCCTGAATCTGGTGGTGGAGGGTAAGTAGTGGAAGAAGAGATGAGGTGGGAGCGGGGGAAGACCACCCAGAAACAAGGCAGGGAGAGGAAAACCAAAGGCAAGAACATTTTGCTTCCATGGCCTATATCGGCAATTAGGAAATCCTGGTGTAGACACAGACATTGTCATCAATCTTGCTGTTGAAGCAAAAAAATTAGTCATGACTCTCTCACCAAGAAACTAGAAACATGAAAGACAAACCAATAACAATAATCACTACTGCTTTTTGAGCATTTACAATGTAGTACACGTTTTGCTAAGGGCTGGCATACAGTTTTACATTTAAGCCTCTTAGCAAACCTGGATGGGAGGAATTACCTCCCCATTTTATAGACTACAGAGAAATTGAGTAACTTACCCAAGGGTCATACAACTAGAAAATGACAGAAATGATCTGATTGCTTCCATAATCCCTGCAATTTTTTTTTCTAATTTCCAGCTTTTATTTTAAGTTCAGGGGCACATGTGCAGGATGTGCAGGTTTGTTACATAAGTAAACATGTGCCATGGTGGTTTGTTGCACAGATCATCTAATTATCTAGGTAAAGCCCAGCATGCAGTAGCTATTCTTCCTGTTGCTCTCCCTCCTTCAGTCTCTGGCAGGGCCCAGTGTCTGTTGTTCCCCTCCCTGTGTCCATGTGTTCTCATCATTCAACTCTCACTTATATGTGAGAACATCCAGTATTTGGTTTTCTGTTCCTGCATTCGTTTGCTGAAGATAATAGCTTCCAGCTCCATCCATGTCCCTGCAAAGGGAATGAGCTCATTCCTTTTTATGGCTGAATAGTATTCCATGGTGTATATGTACCACATTTTCTTTATCCAGTCTATCATTGATGGACATTTAGGTTGACTCCATGTCATTGCTACTGTGAACAGTGCTACAAGAAACATATGCATGCACGTATCTTTATAATAGAATAGAATGATTTGTATTCCTTTAGGTACGTACCCAGAAATGGGATTTCTGGGTCAAATGATATTTCTGCCTCTAGGTCTTTGAGGAATCGCCACACTGTCTTCCACAATGGTCCCTGTTTTTAACTGTTACATTGCACCTCCTCTCTCTACAATAAGATTATTTCATGTGCTATAAAGAAACATGGAATACATATAAAATCAGGAGGTGATATAAGGAAACATTAAAAAAAAAAACTTCAGTGAAAGTTCTGATCCTTTCCAAGAATGCAGAGCCCTGTGTGGAGAGCTAGGCAGGTGTGTGGAGGTCCTGAGGAACGTGCTTCACAGTTCCACTTCTCATCCCCAAGGTGACATCATCATCCCCTCTATTTTGCACCACAAAATTAGTTCAACAATAATGGAAAAGTAAATGCGAATGTCCTGCTCACAAAGGTTCATGTTGCCAAAAGTTGTAGAACACATACTATTCTCTAAACTTTTCCCTGTTGACATAAAACTCACAGGTAAGGTGTTTTGTTACATGGAGAACCCCAGGAGAGTTGAAATAGGGCATAGGGGGACCAAAGCTGTGTGCCCAAAGCAAATGTGTAACAATGAAACAGCAAAAGAACTAACAAAACTAACTCCATTTTTCTTGAAGGGGCCTCTACCCATTCCTGCATGTAGGCTAAGATAATTTTAGAACACTGAGATAATATGCAAAAACAACAATCATGTAGTTTCTTAAACTAACTCTGGGATTAAAGGAGAAGTATGTAAACAACTATGTTTTGTTAAACATTTATAGAAACATTGTGATCTGACCAAGGACAAAGAAATTCCCAACATTCTCAGACCCTCACTGACATGCAGATGTCTGTGATCACTGGTTACCTCTTGATTCTGACCCCCTCCTTTTCCCGTGTTCTTAACTTAAAAAGAGCCTAAAATTTTTACTGACTTAGGATGGTGCTTTAGGACACTAGTCTACCCTCTTCTCAGTTTGCTGGCCCTCCAAATAAACCTGCTTTTGCTCCCACCAACTCTTGTCTCTTGAGTTTTGGCTTCTGAATGGTGAGCAGCTGTAACTGAATGGAATCAGAACACTGGAGTGTTCTGCTGAAACTTTTGGCCTGGCAGGGAGGAAAAAGCAGGCTTATATTAAAGCTGCTATTCTTTCTCAGCTGCATCACATTCGTTCCAGTATTTTGCCCCAGAAGCAAATATAAACCTAAACAGAAAAAAAAAAAAGAAAAAAGAAAAAAGAAAGACGTTTTTTGGATTCCTGAATTAAAAACAAAACTCCAGCCTAACTTTACCCATGAACATGAAACCAACATGCCATAGGACCTGGCATTCTGACACAGTCCAGGGCAGTTTCTACCCAGGCTAGACTTTCTGAGAAGCAAATGTTTTCCTGTATTCAAATGGATCTGTGTTACCTAATATCAGGACTAGCTCTCACCTCCCAGTTTACCTTTGCAGTGAAACTTCTGTTGATCACCCCAGATCTGAATTCCCTTAGCATGAGTTGTTTAGACCAGGCACCTGTGTATTTGCAAATACTGTAGAAGGCAGTATGACTTAGTGCAAAATGTTCTGGGACCATAGAGCTGCAAGCTCAAATTCCAGCTCTGAGATTTGTTACTCGTGAGATTTTTGGCAGGTGACTACCCTCTTCTACCTTTAGCTCCATCACCTGTCAAATGAACACAATTAAACCTATCTTACAGAAGTTTTTTGGTCAGGAATAAGTAAGCTATTACATTGGGAAAGAGCCTACTATAGTGCCTGGAACATATCAACTTCAGTTATTATTTTGCTGAATTATTATTTTAAAAGCAAAATACAGAAATGAACCAGGAGATGGTCAAAATTGTAATGTAGCATTCTAACTGTATCTCAATCCTTGCTGAACTATCCTAATTAATTACATATGTATGGACTCCTCAGGAAAAAAACGGAAGTACAATCAACCCCATCTCCAAAAAGGAGTCATCCTACTCACCAATTTTCGAGAGAAGTCTTCCATTTTTCCCTCAAAATTGAACATCAGCTTTCTTCTCAACATACTCAAGGACAAACCCCCAGTCTAATGATATTAAATATTACATTTAGGCTCAAGGATGATGGGTTGCCCTTATGATCATGTTCTACTGCATTTCGCCAAAGTCGTGGTTAAGGACAGTGTCATCTTTGTCTCAGTATCTGCAGGTCTTCTGCAGGTTAGCCTTTGAGTTCATAAACAAAAAACACCTGAATAATCATGGTGTACATTTCGGGCTATAAATCCTATAAATCCTGTGTAAATGTACTTGCCCAAATCTAGAGTAGGTAGAAATAACCTTTTGACAAAAAGAAATCCCGATTTTAAATGATGTAAAGCAGAGCCTATGTTAGTCCCTCCCATTCTTTTAAACATCTGTGTAAATTATAAACAGTCCCCAACTTGCAGGAATTTCCTTTTTTTGGCATTTGGGATGGTGAAAAAGCCATATGCGTTCAGTAGAAATCATACTTTGAGTACACATACAGCCATTCTGTTTTTCATTTTCAGTACAGTATTGAATAAATTTCACGAGATACTCAGCACTATTATAAAATAGGCTTTGTGTTAAATGATTTTGCCCAACTATAGGCTAATGTAAGTGTTCTGAGCACTTTTAATGTAGGATAGGCTAAGCTATGATGTTTAGTAAGTTCCGTGCATTAAATGCATTTTTGACTTAATTTTTTTTCAACTTAAATAGACTTATCAGGACATAGCCCCATTGGGGAGCATTTGGTATTTGCCATAACCATTGGGAGGGTTAGATGGATGCCCTCCAGCCATTGGGAATAGAAAGACAAGCATCTTCCCTGGTGCTGATGTGAGTTTACCACTAGGAAATTGCAACAGCTTTATGAAGCAGTTGTACCTGTTGTCTGATTATTTGGAGAAAATGTAGTTGAGCATAAACTGTGGAAATGGGGGATGGGGAAGGGGCCATGGTAATCTGCAGGCCCAGTTCAGGCATTTGCCTACTGGGGTGGAGAGTAGGAGCTCTGTGTATTTGCTGGAGGACTCAGTCAGCCCTGAAGGAAAAGAATGAAAAAGAAATCTGTGGGACTGAAGGGAAGTTGGGGAAGCGGTTGAGAACTTGGATGCCTAGATTCTGCCTGGGTGCTCTGGCCGACTGTTGGTGTGGAAGGATGCTTCCAGATAATACAAAGGATAATGCTGCCCAAATAGCCCCTGAGCTAACTCTGGGGCTGTTGTCCCATGTTCCCCAGAAAGAGGGCTATCAGGAACTAGAAAAGACAATGCCCTCCATTCAGGATGCTAATGAAAGAATCCTTAGGAAGAAAGCTCACTCTCAGAGCAGCAGATACAGTCTCAGACAGCAGAGCAGGAGTGGCTCCATTCACAACTGCAAGAAATCTTCCAAGTAAGCATCCAAGAAGAATGTGCAAGACATACTGCCCTTAGGCCCAGGCAAGAGGGGACCATGCTTTGGAGGGCTCCACATGTCACAAACACAAAAAAGACATAATGTTAAAGAACACATGGACAGCTTTGTCTCTCAGCTCTTGCAACTGAGACCCTGACCCTAAACATCAGATCTCCTGACCTTCTCTGTTCAGGCTTCAGGGAAATGTTCCCCACATCTCTTGCCTCACATCCAAATGCCATCAGAGATGTGGATCTTGCTGCTGTGGACTTCAGAGATGGACACTGCTGCAGAGGTTGTATGGGTTTGAGTGGCTAAAATACAAGAGAAGACAACTTCCCCAACCTTTCCTCAGGTACCATCAATGGAATAGACTATTGCATTAAAGATTGATTTGCAGTAGTGTTCAGAGGCAATTTTCTTGCTTTTTTTAAATATTCCAATTCGTGGTTCAAAGAATAGCACATATTTTATAATTTGTTAGCTTGATTCAAAACATTTGAATAACTCTGTTGATACTTTTCTCTCAAACCCCACAAATGTTAGGGTGGGCCTGCCTGTGAGTCACCCAGGAACCTGTCACAGGACATGGGAAAGAATAGGGTGTGACTGAGATTCTGTTTCCTGGGGATTCACTACCTTTGCATCTATTATCCAATGCTTCTGTGTCCTCTCCCAGAGGGTGTGTCTCAAAAAGGCCAGGATTACCAAACAGTGAAACCAAAATTCTCATATCTGGCAAACATTCTCTAATATTGATGTGGATGCCACCAATTAGGCTCATTCAACAGATCAACTCGGAGAGCACATTTGATAGCTGACTTGTTTGACTAAGGGGAAGATTTTCTGTAGCCCTTCTCCCACCCTAATCAATATACACCTCCCTACACCAGGTCTTTTCTATAGAGCTTCTGTGTCCTCCCTTCTGGGGAATGATGGAGAGGGAATCTCCATGTTTTCTCCCTAACTACTTGCTGTTGCTCCTCAAGGGAGGAAGGGCTGATCCAGTTGGCCAGAGCTTAACACTGACTAAGCCCCACTCTTATGTATGGTGGATTACATGTCTCATAATAGGAGGAACAGGCTCCAGCCTATCTAGTTCAAATTCTTCTTGTCCACCCCTGTGCTTCATTTTTCCATATAGTAGCAAAACCAGCAAGGTCCTCTCACAAGGGGAGGCCAACAATTCTCCTCCCTGCCCTGTTCAGCCCTGACCTGGGGAGTGAGATGGACTTTGCCTCCACGCAGGTGGCTGGGTTAGTTGGAATCTGTGCTGCAGGCTTAGGCACGTGCCCAAAGACACACTGGACTTTGTGAGTCCTAAAGCAGAGATTTAGGGTCAAAGACGGGAGATCATAGGTCCAAGTCATACTCCCCAGCACAATTTGCCAGAATCCCTGTTTTTTGAAGGTACATTAGACAAAGTGGGCTAAGTAGCCATGATGGAAGACCCACTAACTCAGAGAATGCAGAAGGTTGCCTCTGTCATATTTTGGTCTTAGATGACTGGCTCAGGGTTGGCAGACAGCTCTGAGCCACATAGTCCTTTGAGAGCTGGTGCAGACAGTGCCTCTTGCTATCTTCAACATGCATCTCCCAGGGCTGCTCTATTCCAGCCACCCAGAAAGGGAAAGAGGACAGTCCAGGGCCAGAGATGACTCTTAAGTACATAGGATGAAAGTTGCCCAAATCAATTCCTCCCAAACTCCAAAGGAGCCTGGGAAATGGGAGCACTGATTCTGGCAGACAGCTAGCATTCTCCACCACAGAGGAGTTACTGAGCCTTTGCAGGATGTAAGTTTAGTCCTTATTCTACAAGAACACATTAAGTGCTTATTTGTTTGTTTGCTTGTTCGTGGTCTGGGTAGTTGACTGGCAATAGTTACAAAAACTTCTCAGCCAAAATCACCTGTTACATACAAATTGGTGCAGAACTCACAATCATTAGCTTGCTTCAATTATTTAAGCAGATTCAAAAATTCATTTTGGGATAAAAATAAATAAAGTTATTTTAATAGGACTCATGAAGCCTATCTTGGGGTAGAAGAGGGATGACCCACCACCTGTAAGTTTCCTAAATTAATACATCTTTGTCAGTTTTATTGGCCATCCTAAAGCTTATCAGTGCCCCTTGAATCAACACTAAGTTTATGACCCCTCCCTGATTAAGCTGTGATACCTTTTAGTTAAGAGACACAGCCTGAAGGATATATTAGTTTCATTCATTTAGGTTCTCCAAACAATAATCCTAACTTTCTATATTTCTAACTTCTCAGCTAAGATAATTGAAAAGCAATATACGTAGGGCATATTGTCTTAGTTCTCCCAACCCCCTCTGCCAAAATAATGGGTAAGTTTTTTTTTAAGTTAGGTACTTGACATTTTGAAGATTAATTTTTTAAAAATCTATTTAACATCATTTGTTTTCAAAGCTTATCCACTACGATCAAGTAGGCCTCATCCTTGGGAGGCAAGGTTGGTTCAACATATGCAAATCAACAAATGTGATTCATCACATAAACAGAACTAAAGACAAAAACCACATGATTATCTCAATAGATGCAGAAAGGTTTTTAATAAAATGCAACATCCCTTCATATTAAAAACTCTCAATAAACTAGGTATTGAAGGAACATATCTCAAAATAATAAGAGCCACATATAACAAACACACAGCCAACATCACACTCAATGGGCAAAAGGCAGAAGCATTCCCCTTGAAAACTGGTACAAGACAAGAATGCCCTCTATCACCACTCCTATTCAACATAGTATTGGAAGTTCTGGCCAGAGTGATCAAGCAAAATAAAGAAATAAAAAGGCATTCAAATAAGAAGACAGGAAGTCAGACTATCCCTGTTTGCAGATGACTTGATCCTAGATCTAGAAAACCCCATCGTCTCAATCCAAAAGCTTCTTAAGCTCATAAGCAACTTCAACAAAGTCTCAGGATACAAAATCGATGTGCAAAACCTGCTAGCATTCCCATATACCAACAACAGTCAAGCCAAGAGCCAAATCACAAACAAACTCTCATTCATGATTGCCATAAAAGGAATAAAATACCTAGGAATACAGCTAACAAGGGAATTGAAAGATCTCCACAAGGAGAATTACAAACCACTGCTCAAAGAAATTAGAGATGACACAAATAAATGGAAAAACCTTCCATACTCATGGGTAGGAAGAATCAATATCATTAAAAGGGCCATACTGCCCAAAGCAATTTATAGATTCAATGCTATTTCTTTTAAACTACCATTGACATTCTTCACAGAACCATTTTTTAAGACTGTTCTAAACTGTAGAAAAAACTGTTTTAAAATTCATATGGAACAAAAAAAGAGCCTGAATAGCCAAGGTAATTCTAAGCAAAAAGAACAAAGCTAGAGGCATCACACTACCCACTTCAAACTACTACAGGGCTACAGTAACCAAAACAGCAAGGTACTGGTATAAGAACAGACACATAGACCAACAGAATGGAATACAGAACCCAGAAATATGACCACACAACTACAACTATCTGATTTTCAATAAACTTGACTCAAAAAAAAGCAATGGGGAAAGGATTCCCCATTCAATAAATGCTGCTGGGATAACAGGCTAGCCATATGCAGAAAATTGAAACTGGACCCCTTCCTTACATCATATACAAAAATTAACTCAAGATGGATTAAAGACTTAAATATAAAACCTAAAACTATAAGAACACTGGAAGACAACCTAGGCAATACCATTCAGGACACAGGCATGAGCAAAGATTTCATGATGAAGGTGCCAAAAGCAATTTCAACAAAAGCAAACATTGACAAATGGGATCTAATTAAACTACAGAGCTTCTGCACAGCAAAAGAAACTATCAACACAGTAAACAGACAACCTACAGAATGG
The DNA here is from genome assembly GCF_028885655.2 of Pongo abelii. NCBI lineage: Eukaryota > Metazoa > Chordata > Mammalia > Primates > Hominidae > Pongo > Pongo abelii. The sequence goes on from NC_071997.2 coordinate 68,157,006, forward strand.
GAGAACATTTTTGCAAACTATGCATCTGACAAAGGTCTAATATTCAGCATCTATAAGGAACTTAAACAAATTTACAAGAAAAAAACAACCTCATTAAAAAGTGGGCAAAGGACATGAACAGACACTTCTCAAAAAAAAGACATACATGCAGCCAACAAGCATATTAAAAAAAGCTCAACACCACTGATAATTAGAGAAATGCAAATCAAAACCACAATGAGATACCACCTCACACCAGTTAGAATTACTATCATTAAAAAGTCAAAAAATAACAGATACTGGTGAGGTTGTGGAGAATAAGGAACACATTGTTGGTGGGACTGTAAATTAGTTCAACCACTGTGGAAGACAGTGTGGCAATTCCTCAAAGACCTAAGGACAGAAATACCATTTGACTCAGCAATCCCATTACCGAGTATATACTGAAAGGTATATTAAATTGTTCTATTGTCTATTACATATTATAAAGACACATGCACACATATGTTCACTGCAGCACTATTCACAATAGCAAAGACATGAAATCAACTTAAATGCCCATCAATGATAGACTGGATAAAGAAAATGTGGTACATATACACCATGCAATACTATGCAGCCATGAAAAACAATGAGATCATATCCTTGGCAGGGAGATGGATGGAACTGGTGGCTATTATCCTTAGCAAACTAATGCAGTAACAGAAAACTAAATACCACATGTTCTCACTTATAATTGGGAGCTAAATGATGAGAATACATAGACACATACAGGAGAACAACACACACTGGGACCTATTGGAGGGTAGCAGGTAGGAGGAAGGAGAGGATCAGGAAAAATAACTAATGGATACTAGGCTTAATACCTGGGTGATGAAATAACCTGTACAACAATCCCCCATGACACCAGTTTACCTGTGTAACAAACCTGCACATCTTGCACATGTACCCCTGAACTTAAAAGTTTTTTTTTAAAAAATCATTTGTTTTTTAATTAAATAGTAATTGCACACATCACCCTTTAAGTTACTCATGATTTCTTATATAAGCATCTATGCAGTAAATTCCTTCTAAAATTTTAACCTGGAAAATTTTATAACTTCAAGTGAAGGTAATGAATCTATTATTTTTTCTTACAAGAACCATACAATCTACCCACACCCCCCATTATCTTAATTTCTAAGATTGGCACTAAACTTAATGATCAACTGTAATAGCTAGTTCAATTCTGGTGCCTGAAACCTATGTCCCGATTTGCTTTACATTTTAATGAATGTTTTACTTTGGAATAATTTTAAATTTATAAAAAAATTATAAAATAATTTGTACGGAGAGTTCCTGTAAACCCTTCACTCAGTTTCTCTTAATATTAACATCTTACTTAACCTTGGTACATTTGTCAAAACTAAGAAATTAACACTGGTGCATTTCTAATAACTAAACCACAGACTTTGGATGTCACTAGTTTTTCCGCTAATGTCCTTTTTCTGTTCCAGGATATCTAACTGCATTTAGCCCAGTTTGTTTTAATTGAAATACAGCGTCCTGGTTGAAAATCATTCCTAAGAAATTTAATGACTAGAAACTGGAAAAACATTTATTTAAGATTCACAAAAGGTTTTCTTTCTCAAACAAAAAAAAATTGTCTACATTTTAATTTTTAAGCTATCATTTAATTTAAATATGGTTTGCTAAATGATAAGGAAATTAGATTTTTATACTTGAAAATTTAGAGAACTTATTAGATGTGGTTCATCAGGAAGGCTTAAGAAGCACATATCTATCATGGAATAAGTTTATAAAAAGAGAAATATCCCTCTTAAAAGTTTTGGCTTTCCTGTACCCCAATCCCAGTGATAGCCATAGAGATTCCTGTTGGCTCATAGCCAAAATTTAAATACTGTCTTGGTCATGCACACCCAAAAAAACACCAGAACAATGAAGTCCTTAGAAACAGAGCCTTTAGATACTTCTTTTGGAAACAGCGGTGGAATAGAGCTTCTAAGTCTTCTAATTGCTATTGCTGACGTAGTCTGCTGTAAAATTACAATAGTGAATAGGCAAGGACCAGAAGATTCCAAATTGTCAAACAATTTGGAGAGGTACTACAAATCATTTCTCTTAAAAAAAACATGGCTGTCAGAGCCTGGGACCTGATTATGAAGACATCCCTGACTGGATAATGCTGATTATGAAAATTGCTGAAAGTTATAAATAAAATGTTAAATAATACAGTACAGCTAATTCTTCAGGTGTTGATTCCATTCTCAAGTAAGAATCTACATGAATCAAGTAACAGCACACAACTTTCCTGGGGTCAAAATCTCTAGAAACATTGTTCACTCACATTTGCTTATGTCCTTTTACTCTATAGTCTCAATGACATTATTATTTCTTGCTTTGTTATTTCTTTTCTCCAATCCACATTAGTAGCCTGTTCTTATGAATAATTCAGCATCTGTCTGAGCATTTGTTTGCAATATTATCTTATATGATGTTATGTAGGAAGAGGGAGAAAAATGCAAAGTATTTTTGAAAGGCTAGTGATGCTTAAATACAGGGAAATAATTTTTCTTTCGATCTTTCACGTTTGCAAAGTGGTTCTGCCACATCCATTGCCTCTGAACTTACACTGAACTTTTGCTTCCAGAAAGTCTGGTTTCATAGACTCCAGCCTGCTGTAAAATTTGATATAACTGAAACTTGATAAGACGGTCCATTGCAATCACATGCACCTACAGAGCTATCTACCATACCTGTAATTCCTGGTGAGCTTGTGTCTATTTGTATGTTCAAACAGGCTTCAAAGGAAGCAAGTCAGATCATCTGTACACACAATGGGGGCAAGGAGAACCATTTTTGCTTTTATTCTTTTCAAATACAATTTTGAGATAATGTTGTTAAAATTTCCAGGGCAATTTAAGACCCAGAGCCAGGTGTTCACATTTGAGATCTGCAGTTGAAACCTTGCTGGCTTACTTCCCACGATACATCCGACAATATTGCCTTGGAGCTGTTGGGAAGCTTGCCACAATTGTAGCGGACATCCAATCTTCCAGTTTCTAAACAGAGTTAAGGAAGACAAACTTTGAAAACAGAATTAAGTCCATGTTGGAGGACTCACACTTTCAACTCTCTTGACTGCCAATGACTAAGAGTATCTTTTTTAAATTATGAAAACCTACAGGAATCCAGGTCAAATGTTGACTTAGAGTTCTTCTCACATGCTGTTTCCTCTGCTTGGATGCTGTTCCCTCCCCACCCACTCCACTCTTAACTTACAATCTAATTTTACTTCACCCTTAGGGTCTCAGCTTCCCTGACACCTCAGAAGAGGCTGGGCACCCCAGTATATGCTGTTTCAGTGCATTCCATCTCTACTTCGTAGCGCTATCCTTATTTTTTTCTCTAGTGGTTGATTGATGTCTGCTTCCCCCAATAAACGTAAGGAAGCTATAGGAGAGCAGAATTATATCTTTCTTACCCACCACTGGCTAGCTAGGCTCAAGGTGGTGGTCCAATAAAGACGTAAACCGATAAATCAATGCATGTGAGTGAAAATAATAATAGCTAGCTAATATTTACATGTTTGTTTACTACATCCCAGGCTCTGTGTGGAGTGTTTTACCAGCAAGAATGAATGAATGACCACAAAAATGAACACTAAGAACATTAGAAGTATCTGAACGAATAGTAGATGTAATCTTACACAAGTTATGCATGAAGCCTTTTTGTTTACATAAAATTTAGGGGAATGTTTCAAGTTCAGTATTTCATGATTTATCTAACCTCAATTGCAGACGAGGGAGAAACTCAAGTTTTATAGGTAAACTGCCAAGAACAAAGCTTGGAAAAAGTCAACAGGTAAAATAGTAGTAATGTGCTCCTATCTAAAGCTGAAACAATAACCAGAGGAAAGAGAAGATGGGGAGCTAGGAAGCCCAAGGTAAATGCACATTTTTATTCAGATTCTCGAAGAGGTATGTGACCCAAAAAGGATTAAAAACTAATGCTATCTATATTATTTTGTAAACTGCATTTTTTTAGTCAGTACATTTTGTCATCTTATCATGTCATTGAATATTCCTCTACAACATCTTTTCAAGTAGCTAGAAGAATTTTATTGTGTGCATGTGCCATTATTTATTTAACTATTTTCCTAAAGTTGAACATTTAGTTTACTTCCCATTTTTGCCAGTATCAACTTGTAACTAAATTTTTGCATACATCCTTAATTATTTGCTCTAATATAGTAAAGGGGTTAAATTACAGGGACCAGGCTGGGCGCGGTGGCTCATGCCTGTAATCCCAACACTTTAGGAGGCTGAGGTGGGCGGATCAGGAGATCAGGAATTTGAGACCAGCCTGGCCAACATGGTGAAACTCTGTCTCAACTAAAAATACACAAATTAGCTGGGTTTGGTGGTGGGCACCTGTAATCCCAGCTACTCGGGAGGCTGAGGCAGAAGAATTGCTTGAACTCAGGAGGTGGAGGTTGCAGTGAGCCGAGATCGCGCCACTGCACTCAAGCCTGGGTGACAGAGCAAGACTCCATCTCGAGAAAAAAAAAATTATAGGGCCCAATATTTGTAATTGTATATGGGAAAAACATGGCTTCACACAGGATATTTCATCCAGGTTTGAGATCATAACCTTCCTTTAAATCAAAGAGCACAAAGCTAGCAACTTCAAAAAATTAACATTTAACAGCATTTGTATTTATTTACATTGAACTGCTTTACCATTTCTTCAAGTTGCTTTACCATTGCTTCAATCAAAGCAGCAAAATGTTAGTAATGCTAAATTGAAAGAAATTCTGAAGGTGCCATCTGGAAATGGCAGCACCTTGGCCCTAAAAAGCATTCTTGACTCAATATTGAAGACACTTGTCATGGTATTTTTTTCTGATTCCGGGTAGTTTTAATATATATTCAATTGAGTGATAATCTTAGAAAACAATCATGGACCTCTTCACTATGTTTCCAAGAAAGATCTCAAGTCTTCGAGATTAGTACAAATCTTAAAAGGTCATATCTGAGTACTTTTGGTTTCTTACCTCCTAAAAGGCAAACCAGGCCATTTGTTGTTTTGCCTGGTAACAAGAGGAAAGAGCTTCTAAAATTAGTGTGAAGCCAGACCTACAGTGAATTAATAATGAATAGAATCACTGATTCCATAAATAACAGGATTCAGGGTCAAGAAGGTCAGCTTGGCTGCACTCCTAAGAGGAGTAAAAGCACCTCCAAAATTAATGCTAGAAATAAAAGGTACGGAGCCACGATGTTTCTAAAGGAAACCTAAAGAAGATCTTGCTGTGCAGGATGAATTTCAGTAGTGGCCATTCTTAAAGTCAACTGCATCTCAGATAATCACAGTCAAAAAAGTAAAGCTAATGAACCTCATCCAACAACTTGGTTTAGGATTATTGTTTGTGATAGCATACTTTCTGTCATGTTAGTCATCACCATGAAAAGCTGTTTTTAAAAAGCGATCCCAGGCCGGGCGCAGTGGCTCACGCCTATAATCTCAGCACTTTGGGAGGCCGAGGCAGGCAGATCACGAGGTCAGAAGATCGAGACCATCCCGGCTAACACGGTGAAACCCTGTCTCTACTAAAAATACAAAAAATTAGCCGGGCGTGGTGGCATGTGCCTGTAGTCCCAGCTACTTGGGAGGCTGAGGCAGGAGAATTGCTTGAACCCAGGAGGCAGAGGTTGCAGTGAGCCAAGATCATGCCAGTGCACTGCAGCCTGGGCAACAGAATGAGAATCCATTTCAAAAAAAAAAAAAAGTGATCCCACTCTCAGAAAACATGAATAGGTTCCCAGCCTGTATAGCCCTCCCAACTGGCTTTGATCTTCAAACCTACATGTTGTCAGGTGAATTAATTTTTCTTTTTTTTTTTTTTTGAGACAGAGTCTTGCTCTGTCACCCAGGCTGGAGTGCAGTGCCGCGATCTTGGCTCACTGCAACCTCCACCTCCCAGGTTCAAGTGATTCTTCTGCCTCAGCCTCCCGAGTAGCTGGGATTACAGGCGCCCACCACCATGCCTGGCTAACTTTTGTATTTTTAGTGGAGATGGGGGTCTCACCATGTTGGCCAGGTTGGTCTAGAACTCCTGACCTCCGGTGATCCACCTGCCTTGGTCTCCCAAAGTGCTGGGATTACAGGCATGAGCCACCACGCTTTTTTTTTTTTTTAGACAAGGTCTTGCTCTGTCACCCAGGCTAGAGTGCAGTGGCACGATCTTGGCTCACTGCAACCTCCGCCTCCCGGGTTCAAGCAATTCTCCTGCCTCAGCCTTCTCAGTAGCTGGGATTACAAGTGTGCCATCATGCCCAGCTAATTTTTGTATTTTCAGTAGAGACAGGGTCTCACGATGTTGGCCAGGTTGGTCTCAAACTCCTGCCCTCAGGTGATCTGCCTGCCTTGGCCTCCCAAAGTGCTGGGATTACAGGCCTTAGCCACTAGCCTGGCCGTCAGGTGAATTAATTTAACAGACAAGACAAAACCCTTAAGGCTACATTTGGATCCCCTATAAAGCTCTGATGGTCAAGGAATCTTGAAAGTAGCCCAACAGCCAAGAACTTGTCTCAAATTGTATTCCGTTTTCTTATTTCTGATGAAACTTGGTTTCCAGAGATGAATAGTAATCTCATTTTTTTTGTACGTTCAGGTGTTCAATTGCTGTTGTTCTTCTAAAATGGTAGTTTTCTTCCCTTTAATCCACTGCTTCATGTCACCTTGTGATATCAAACAAGGATATCACATTTTGAACAACACTTAGCACAGGCCAAATACTTTATGAAATGGGCATGACTCAAACTTGACAAAGTGAAGCATAAAGACCCATGCTGCCCTTTTCCTAGAAAGCTGATGAATCCTTCACCAATTCTTTTCAGTAGTTTCACTCCTGGCCCACAGGGCTGCTCGTTCTTCTCAGCACACACTATTTACGTATCTTTCACTATGGTACAGATTCTTCGAAGACCTTCCCTTTGTATCTCTAAGATAGCTAAGTATTTGAAACACCCACTCCACTTAATTAATGCAACCCAAATAGTAGAGATTAAATCATCCCAGGCTTCCAGGCAAATGGAGGCTCTTTCCTCTGGTAGGTCACAAACACACACACAAATAGAAGCAAATGTACACCTATGTAAAAATACCCAACGACTCCAGAACTGCTCACAACAGAGTCCCGGGAAGCTGCCTTGTTACTAAAAGATCCCAAAATAAAAATACGAGAAAATGGATTCAAGGGAATAAGGTAAAATTTCACCTTTGGAGAGCTGGCTCTAGACAGGATAAACTTGATCCTGAATTTGGTCACAGCATGCAGTTTTTTCATGGGTTGGCACAGAGGACCAAGGAAGAGCAGACCTGGGAATCACAGGAATGCTCTATCTCAGGCTCATGGATGCATTGGCTGAGAGCCCCAAACACATGAAAGTTCTATTGCCATTATCATGGTCCCACTGTGGGAAGACCCACTGTTAAGTCAGGTTACATGTTTGAAATCAAAATTTAAAAGTATGTTCCTCTAAGCTAATAGTATAGAACTGTACATGACCTTGGCCTACTCTAACCCAGTGAAACATTACCAGCTCAGTAGAGCAGAAAGAGGTCATTTTCAAAACTGGTTGAATTATAACAGGATTTCCTGAAGGCCAAGAGGAAACCATGCTGTTTCACTGCAAGCAAAGCAGAGTGGGCCAGGATAATAAAGTACTCAGGAGTGAATCCTGGCACACAGAAAAATTAAAGAAACATGTGGCCAGGCACTGTGGTTCACCCCTGTAATCCCAGCACTTTGGGAGGCTGAGGCGGGCGGATCACCTGAGGTTGGGAGTTCGAGACCAGCCTGACCAACATGGAGAAACCCTGTCTCTACTAAAAATACAAAATTAGCCAGGCGTTGTGTTGCATGCCTGTAATCCCAGCTACTTGGGAGGCTGAGGCAGGAGAATCGCTTGAACCGGGGAGGCAGAGGTTGCAGTGAGCCGAGATCGCGTCATTACAATCCAGCCTGGGCAACAAGGCGAAACTCTGCCTCAAAAAAAAAAATGAAACATGTAGGTGGGGATAAGAGTATTCTTAGGGGTTGGGTGGAGTCACACAGAGGTGCAAAAATAAAGGAAATATATAGAATAGTGCATCCACAGGTCAGGAATACCATGCCTCCACTTGCCCCAGGGTTCTGCACACTGCAGGCACTCAATAAATGTTAATTGACTGAATTAATAGGCTTCATAGTTCCAACATGCAGTCCAGTGCCCAATTAGCTAGTCCAGGCAAGCCCTCTTAATACTATATTTGGAGAATGAGAGACATGAATTGGTTGAGTGACCTCCTCAGGTTACCCTCTGTGTTAGAGGTACAGCCAAGACAGGAGTCGAGGCACAAGCATCCACCAGCCACCAATGAACTGGCCCACCAATGACGAGGCCAGGAGCTGAGGAGGCAGGAACGCTAAGATAAATGGAATTTGAAGTCTAAATTCAGAGAATTTTCAGTTCTCTCGAATCACAAATGAGAACATTTAAAATGAACTCATCAAACTCTCTCATGGGGTGGCTCAAGAAATAGGAGCCTCCAAGTTCAAGTGAGAAGTTGTATAGGAAGAACTCTAAGACGGCACAAGGAAGGGCATGAGCTCTGGAAGCAGGCAGTCCTGGCTTTGAATCTAGCTCTATTACTCACCAGCCATGACCTGAAGCAACTTAACCTCTTCAAGACTCAGTTTCCTTGCCTCTAAAATGAAAATGATAATGATTGTCTCATAGAGTTGATGTGCAAAGTAAAGATGTGATAATAAGCCCCTAACATGATGAGTGGTCCAAAATGGGCACTCAGGTACAAACCCACAAACAAAATGCTAGTTATGACAATGATTCCACTAGGAACAGCAGAGCATCAGTCAGAGGTCATGTAAAGTTTCCACTGACTTGATGAAAGGAAATCTAAAGTAATGAATAAACACAGGAACAGGTCATTCAAACTGCAGATTAGAAGGACAGTTTTTTTCAGTATGAGAAAAATGCTGTTTGGTAGCTCACAAGCAGATTTCACTCTGGAGCAGTGCCCTTGACACAGAGCAGGCTGGGCTTTCTAAATTGTCTGCTCTCTCTCTCTTTCTCTCTCTCTCAGCTTCTGATACGTGATGTTCAGCAAATATACCACATACTGGAGAATGGTATATCATATACCCTGTGACTGCATTTTACGACAGACTCCCAAGATTGAGGGCAGATGTACTATGCACTTGAATATGCCCAAAGTTTAAGAGTTAAGTTACTTAATGCTACATCCAGTGGCATCATTTGCAACAGAGCTGGCTACCAAAAATGCATTTGGGATTCTCACTTTCCAACTAAAAACTACATTAAACCAGCACAGTGCATTGGAATTTTATATCAGACTGTAATAGTTGACAACATCCATATCTCCATATCAAAGAGAAACCATCCCTTTTTCACAAGGAACTGATTTCAAAGGAGTTATACTTCTGAATGAGAGACAGTCCAGTGATCTGGACCTAGAATCTCTGAGACTGCTTAGATGCTGAATAATATTAGTGTTATAAGAACCTGTTATTGTTGTTGTTATTGTTGTTATTATTATTGAGATGGAGTCTCACTCTGTCACCCAGGCTGGAGTGCAGTGGTACAATCTCAGCTCACTTCCACCTCCACTTCCCAGGTTCAAGCAATTCTCTTGCCTCAGCCTCCCAAGAAGCTGGGATTACAGGCACATGCCAACATGTCCAGCTAATTTTTGTCACGCCAAGATGTCCAGCTAATTTTTGTATGCTTTTGTAGAGATGGGGTTTTGCCATGTTGGCCAGGCTGGTCTTGAACTCCTGGCCTCAAGGAGTCTGCTCACCTTGGCCTCCTAAAGGGCTGGGATTCCAGGTGTGAGCCACCTTGCCCGGCCTCACCTACACTTTTCTAAGTCCATTTCTCAGTTCTCAGGTCACATCTGAGGTGTGTGTCAGTAGCATCCGACACAGTGATGACTCCCTTTCCTCTGAAACAGTTTCTTTACTTGGCTTCCAGCACAAACCCTTTCTTCATTTTCCTCCTCCTCACTGGGCATTCCTTCTTGGACTCCTTCCCTGGTCCGGCCTTTTCTCTCTGACCTCATAATCTTGGAGGGCCCCAGGGCTCAGCCCTCAGGCCCCTTCTCTTCCTTATTCACCCTCGGTGATCTCACCTGGTTTCATAGCATTAAATATCACCAGAAGCTGCCAAATGGGCACCTCCAGCTCAGACTTCTCTCCTGAATTCCAGACTTCTTCTTCTTTTTTCTTTTTTTCTTTTTTTGAGATGGAGTCTCACACTGTCGCCCGGGCTGGAGTGCAGTGGCACGATCTCGGCTCACTGCAACCTCCGCCTCCCAGGTTCAAGTGATTCTCCTGCCTCAGCCTCCCAGTAGCTGGAATTACAGGCACCTGCCACCACGCCCAACTAATTTTTGTATTTTTAGTAGAGACGGGGTTTCGCCATGTTGGCCAGCTGGTCTCGAACTCCTGGCCTCAAGTGATCTGCCTGCCTCGGCCTCCCAAAGTGCTGGGATTACAAGCATGAGCCACCATGCCCGTCTGAACTCCAGACCTTTATCCAGCTGCCTGCTTCATGTATCAAACTTAACGAGTCCAAACTTGGACTTCTGTTCTTCCCTTTGAAGCCAGCTCCACTCCCAGTCTGCACTCTCTCAGTCAATGGTGACTCTGTTCAAAACCTTTAGAGTCTTTCTGGACTCCTCTTACTTTTTTTTCTTTTCCCACATCCGAATCTTGCTGGCTTCCTCTTCAAAATATATCCTGCATCCAACCACTTCTCACAATCTCCACTGCTGCCACTGTGTTCCAATCCATTGTCATCTCTCTCTTGGATTATCACATTCCCTTCCCCACGACAGTTTCACTGTCACCCAGGCTGGAGTGCAGTGGAGCAATATCGGCTCACTACAACCTCAGTGATCTTCTGATAGCCTTGTAGTATAAAGCAATTCTTTCTCTTGACCCATGATAGCTGTCCAGGCACCATTTAAAAAATAACAACAACAAAAGGTGACCATTTAGACAATTTAAGAATTACATCCAGAAAGCAAACACATGGAGAAAAAAGCAAAACAAAATATAGGCTAGTGACCACAATTAATTCCTATAGCCAGTTACAAATCCTTGCAACTTTCTCATTCCTTTAGGTTCAGAGAAGTCAGAAGACTTCGGGTTGAGGAAAGCCAGGAATATAAAAGCCAAGGTCAGCTTTTAATTTACCTTTAACATGATCAAAACTAAACTTTTGCCCGGGAGTTTTCTCAGTAACAAAGGTGAGCAATTCCACCTTCAAAGGCATTTTTGGGTCTACACAACAGCTTCAATTGCAGTATACCCTGTTTTCCTCAAAATTAAGTTTCACATTTGTAAATGTTGATCAATAAACTAGTCCTGCTTTCCCAGGTTTCACACTCAATTCTGAATGTCCTTAGGGGGACACTGTGAAATTTATAAGGGCTCTGCTTCTTCTGCCTTCCTTTAAAGGATGGTCTTCCACTAAGATTCACCTTTCCATCTTCCACTCTCTTACCTTAATTTACATACTTTCCCTGGGTAATCTTGCCCACTTCTTCCCCTGTGCTCATGACCCTTAACCCTCTACCTATCTCTAGCTCAGACCTCTCTCTTGAGCTTCAGATCCATATATCCCTGGATGTCCCATTCTCAAACACATAGTGCACGTACAGAGTTCCTTTCTCTCTGCCAAATGTACGCCTCTTCCTCCCTTTCATTTTCCTTACTGGTGCCAAGATTCATCTAATCACTCAGGCCAGAAGCCTGAGCCTGGTGCTATAAGATCACAGAGGAGAATCCAAGGATAGTGGCAATTTGCTGCAGGGTCGGAATGCAGGGAGGCATTCCAAGTGACATAATGTAACTATAGAGATGCCAAAATAAGAAAAAGCATGGTACGTGTGCTGTTAGGATAGAATAGGACAGGCTGAGGTAACAAATAAAACCCCATAATTTCAGTGGCTTTTTCTCATTAAAAAAAAAAAAAAAAAAAAAATATTATGCCAGTTGGTCAGCTTTCCTGCAACAGAAATTCAGGACCCAGCCTGCTTCCATTTTACAACCCACTGAGTTAGAGTTTTGCACGTCCTAGCATATGGACAAAAGAGAATAAGCATGAAGAACTCAGACCCCCTCTTAGTTTTCCTGAACCAGAATGCCATATCCCTCCACTCACTTTTTTGTTGTCAAAAATTTGGTCAGTGTCCCAACCTAGCTGCAAAAAAGAAACTGGGAGATGTCTTCTCATCTGCCTAGGAAGGTGAAATGAGGTAGTGAACATGTAGCATTTTCCCCACTATGACATGTTTAGGAAACTGTAAGAAGACTGGCATACCTGGAAACCAATGGGAATTATGGGTTGGGTTGGGGGTGTAATATGTGTTGTGGAGAGAGGGTAGGTAGACAGTGCTGGGAGACACAAGAACATAAGTACCATGGCCAATATAACTAGAAGGACTGGGTGGAGTCAAGAGCCTGAGTGTCATGCTAAGAATAGCATGCCAGTTCAATGGGAGTTTAAAGACGGGAAGTGAGCAAAGACAGGAGAGGTGGTCAGTGGAGAATCCTAGAGCTCAAACTTCTCAACCTGAGAGCCCCAAGTAAAGGACCAGCTCTTGCTCCAGGACCAGCCTGAGGTTCCAATTGCTTTAAGAATCCATCGAGTGCAGACCAGTATCTGAGACTCTGACCTAAAAACAAACTAAAAAGTTCTGTGTTCATTACCTCTGGACATGGTGTGATCCTTCCTCTAATGGCTTGGCTCCCACAACCTCCCCACTGGCACTCCCCTCTCAGCTGCATCCCATCTCCCTCCGCAGGCTCACCTCCCTTTTCTCTCCGGGTTCAGCCTTTCTTCTTGATTTTGATGGGTGCGGGTTCTTGGCCCCTTCTCATGGGGCTCTGCCTCCAGTAGTACGTGCCCCAGCTGACTTGCATTCTGGTTTACACGCGGCCATCTTCAACCAGGCCTATCCAATCAAAATAATAACATTAGTAAGTAGGATGTACTAAATGGTTACTATATGCCAGGCGCTATTCAAACATGTTTTATAAGGTCATGTGATGTATAACAATATTCAGTCAATATACTATTGTGGTCCCATGAGAGTATAATACTGTATTTTTACTGTGTACTTTTTCTATGTTTAGATGTGTTTAGATACATAAATACTTACCAGTGTGCTACAATTGCCTGCAGTATTCAGTACCGTAACATGCTGCACGAGTTTGTAGCCTAGCAGGAATAGGCTATACCATATATCCTAGGTGTGTAGAAGGCTACACCATCTGAGTCTGTGTAAGTACACACTATGATGTTCACACAACCGCATGATCGCCAAGTGACACATTTCTCCGATCTTGTTAAGCAATGCATGACTGTCACATGACTGTATATAATTATTTATTCTCAGGAAAAAAACCATGAGGTAGGTGGTATTGTTATTGCTTTATGCAGATAAAGAAACAGATGCAAAAAAGGCTAACTTGCCACATTCGTGGCGCTTATAAGTGGTCAAGCTAGAATCTGAATCCAGGATGTCTGGCTTTTAACCAGACATAAGTTAAAAGTGATATTGGTACTACTAAGTAAAGGATGAAGGAGAGGAAAGATAGAGACGACATGGCTTCATGATCTTGAAAGAAAAAAAAATGCAAGTAGCAGTTGTAATCACTAAGAAGGGAGAAGAAACAGTCTCCATTGTAGATAATTGCGAAGAAGGAGGCGCCACTAGAGGATAAAAAGCCTCCAATCATTCACACAAGGGATATTTGTTTCTTAAAAGGGAGACAAACTCCTGGAAGAGAATAGATAAGCCTGATTTTTTCTCAGTGGAATTTCACTTGCCCTGGCAGGTGGGTGGCAGGGAGATCTGAGGCCCCTCGAATTACAGCTCCTGGGCCCTGCCTCAGAAAAGACCATTCGTCTCGGTAGAGCCCCTCCCACAGACGCACAATGTGGCCGTCTCGAGCTGGCCCGAGGCTGGACGTGTAGTCAGCCGAGCACACAAAATGAGAACTGTTTCCCTGCGTGCAGCTGGCGCGCGCTTTCCGCTAGTCGCAGCTGCTTGGAGCCCTGCGCGCTGGCGGGGCCACGCCCCCAGTGAATATTCATGCCCAGCTTGGGCTCGGAGCCCGGGATTTCAAAGCCCCTGAAGGGATTTGAATGGGCGAAGGAGCTTCCTGATAGGGAGTTAGAAGGAAGGAAGGAGCCGGGCTTTGGTGCAGGCTTGCTTTTGAAGACTACAAAGAGGAAGGGTCACATGGAAAGTCAAATCCCGGTTTGCTAATCTAGGCTAGGTCAAGTTTGCAATGAGAGCTAGCTCCCTCCCTCCTTGTAATTTATCGAGTCTTTCAATGTCCTTTCACACAGACAACGTGCAATTACTGGTGTTTCGCAGACAGGCTCTCTTTCTAGCACTGGGAAGCATGAAAACAGCCGAGAGTAGGCTTTTAGCTGGGTTTTAAGTGCTTACTTCATAACTCTTACCCAGTTAAACGTCTGCGATGACAACGCTCCTTCTTCTCACATAGGTTTCTGTGCATGGATTTTAATTTGCACACATTCTTTACCTAATCTATGATTTTTAGATACGTTAGTCTGTCATGGGCTAGAAACTTTAAAAAAAAAAAAACTTTTAAAATGCATATACCCTTAAGTCTAGTTGAGACACTAAGTATTAACTCTATTTATTAGTACTCATGTTTGGCTATTATTTTTATTAATGGAGAGATTTCCCAGCACAGATCATCTGAAAGAGTAGATAGTTCCCAAATGCATTTCACGGACTTATAATACTGGGTGGGCTTTTGAGTAAGTGGATTCACTGTCTTTTGTTGTTGTTGGGGCCATAAAAGTGTTTACTTTAGAATCCACTTAACAGAAATTACTGGAGCTTTATTGAGTGCCTCTATTCCATTAATCCCTCCATTAAGAGAGAGGCTCTGCTTTTTACCTACAGATTGGAAATGGAAGAAATAACATTGGGAGGAAACCAAAGAATAAACAGGAATATATTGTGAAAGCATTTAGCTATCTTAAATGAAGGCAAACCCCTCCCCCACCCCACTTCCATACTGGAGAACTGAACAAACATGCAGATGTGAGGGTAGAACCACTGCGAGCAGCCCACAGGATCTTATGGGAAATAGGACGAGGATCAGACAAAGGACATAAACAAATGTCCCCATAAACTTGGATTCTAGCAATTATAGACAGACACATTTGCCATCAATCCCCAGCAAAGTTCTAGACTGAATAGTTAAGCAAGTAGCTAGTGAGCACTTTAAAAAGGTGACTCCTAAGAACCAGTAAGAGTTCACCAGAACTAGTCAAGCCAAACTGTATTTCCTTTTTATTTATTTTTAAAAAACAAAATGCTTGACTTCATCACAATCCCAAAAACAACGAATATCTTGACAAAAGGATGACCTATGTCCCCCAACCTTTTTTTTTTTTTCTATAATGGACTCAGTATTCAGAATTGCTAAATTGAGTATCTGGTTGCTATATTAGTCCATCCTTGCATTGCTGTAAAGAAATACCTGAGACTGGGTAATTTATAAGAAAAGAGGTTTAATTGGCTCATGGTTCCACAAGCTGTACATAGTGGCATCTGCTCCTGAGGAGGCCTCGGAAAGTTTACAATCATAGTGGAAGGCAAAGGGGGAGCCAACATCTTACATAACCAGAGCAAGAGGAAGGCGAGAGGGAGGTGCTACAAACTTTTAAACACCCAGACCTCATGAGAACTCTATCAGGAGAACAGCACGAAGGGGATGGTGCTAAATCATTCATGAGAAATCCACCTCCATGATCCCCACCACCTCCCACCAAGCTCCACGTCCAACATCAGGGATTACAATTCAACATGAGATTTGGGTGGAGACACAGATCCTAAACCATATCAGTAGCCAAAAGAGAATAGACTTTAGAGCCAGAAGGAACTGGGTTTGATTCCAGCCTCTGCAACTTACTATTTGTGTGAGTAGATTGGACATCTCTGAATCTCAGTTGTCACAACTGCAAAATGAGAATAGAATATTTACTTCATAGATATTAAAGAAAATACATAGGTACTCATAGGTACTCAAGAAAGGGCAATCATTATTAAGATACAATTCAAAAGGTACAAATACAAACATAAACTCAGGAAAGAGAAGAGCTGAATCAAATAGTTCATATAGAAATAATTTTTTAATTTATCAAAAGCTCAATATGAAATAACAAAGTAACATGTTTCAGGTGCAAACTGAAGCTTATTAATACTAGTACATGGAAGCCAATAGTAAAGAGTCCCAATTAATTTTACTTGGTCAGATCCTATCTGAAATTCTCTGCCCCCTTTTGGGTAGCACACCTGAAAGAGAGCAAGGAAAAATTAAATAACATCCAGGATGATGTAAGACCCAGGAACCACAATATCTGAGAAATAATTGAAAGAAATGGAGGTTTTTATCTAGAAGAGGTTACAAAATGGCTGTCTTCTGATATTTGAAGAGCTATGATGTAGAATAGGTATAAAATGGGTTTGTATGGCTCTAAATGATAGAATTAGGAGACATGATTAGACGTTGCTATGAGATAGATTGTAGACTCGAACATGTAGAAGAGCTGTTCAACATAGCAATGAGCATTCCTGAAAAATAGTAAGCTCACAATTACTGAAAGAATTCCTGCAATGAGTAGAATTCAGCTGTCAAGGAAAGTGTAGAAGAAATTATGGCATTGGAAAAGAGTGGCCTAGTCTTAGAGTTAGTCATACACCATATACACGCCACCACCCCCAGCAATGGGAGGCTATGACTAATCAATGACAGCTGTCTTCCCTGCTGAGCTAAACTCAGCCTAGCAATCCTTTTCAATACAATGCTCCAAGCCATCCCCACCAATTTATCAGAGTTGACAACCTATCCAACCCAGATGATCCCTTAGTATCTCTAAGATCCTATAACTTAAAATTTTCCCCCCATAGCAAGTCTACAAAATACATCTGTAAATTAACTAGAAGGAAAGTCATCGTTAAGCACAAAATATTTCCAGGTATCTGTGTATGTTTCTGTGTTTATGTCTGTATATGTACATATATGTGTGATAGTGTATACATGGCTACTCCAAAACAGGAATCTTATGGCGGAAATAACATATTGGCCACAGAAGCCCTTAAATAGTGAATCTCATTTGTGACATGCCAATAATTAATGATGTTGCTTTCTCCTCCACAAAAATTCAAACCTTTTGCTACCCTATTCCACCCCTTATAAAATTTCAAACTTATTTTGTAAGTTTTAACTTTTGGGGCATCACAGGCAGGTTGGTAGAAAAGGAGAGAATGTGAGGAATTGGCAGAGATAGTGCCAGAGTACTTATAAACTCTCAAGAAAAGGGAGGATTTTTATTAGTAAGCACAGCGGCCAAAGACAAGCCAATAAGAGGCTAAATTACAATGTTCAAAGGTATTAGCAAACTTAGATTCCAAACTAATGGGTGGGCAGCAGGAGGTACTCCTGGAAGGAGTCCTGGTTGAAGACAGGTGGATGGCAGCTCATATTTTGGCTCCCTAGCTAACAATTAAGAAGAACAAAAATTCCAGTTTAACTCCCAAGGAGAGGGAAGAAGGTGCAAAGACAATTCAGTGAAGAAAAGATAGTCTTTTCAATAAATAGTGCAGGAATAATTGGATATCAGTATGCAAAAACAAAATTGAATCCTTACCTCTCACCATTTAGAAAATTAACATGAATCACAGACCTAGATACAAAACTTATTAACTGTAAAACTTGACATTTTCTTAAAAAAATTAAGGTATTTAATTTCAAAAGTGAGTCAGTTTAAAGACAAATATAAGTAAATAACAGTATATACAAGTGGTATACAGATATGCAAAAATTATGAAGTTGGCACTCCCCCACTGCCCTTTAACACACTGCCTCCGAGGGCTGAGAGGTATCATAGCCCCAGCCAGGCAGGATGGTGTTTAATAAAGAATTCAGTTTCAGGAGGAATGTCTGTCAAACCAGGAAACTCTGCCAGAACCTCATCATGTGGGCATGGGAAACTGTTGGATGAGGATGCGGAGAAGCTGCCATTTGCAGCCCAGCGTTTCCCTAGACTCCCAGGATCTCAAGTTTAGGAGACAGGAACATGAATTCTAGTTATCACTAGTCAACACTTGTGCAGCCACTTTTCGGTAGCCTGGCCTGAACATAGTGGGCTCAACTGGGCAGAGAAAAACCTGAAAAATAAATGTATCAGCACCTGCAACTAATTGAGCTGAGTAAGGTAGGAGAAAGGTATGTGCTTCTCATCTCATGTCTTAAATTCTTGGACCTTAAATTGTGATGTCAGTTACAACATCTTCCTTTATGCAGATCAAACTCCACTCTCCAATATGTCAAGAATTCTTTTTTTTTTTTTTTTTGAGACCGAGTCTCACTCTGTCACCCAGGCTGGGAGTGCAGTGGTGTGATCTCGACTCACTACTACCTCTGCCTCCCGGGTTCAAGCAATTCTCCTGCCTCAGCCTCCCGAGTAGCTGGGATTACAGGTGCTCGCCACCACGCCAGACTAATTTTTGTATTTTTTGTAGAGACAGGGTTTCACCATGTTGGCCAGGCTGGTCTCGGACTCCCAACCTCAAGTGATCCACCAGCGTTGACCTCCCAAAGTGCTAGGATTACAGGTGTGAGCCACCGCACCCGGCCCAATGTCAAGAATTCTAAAAGAAGGTATGTAACAAATTTTTTAAGAGATTCCCTGACAATTGATTTTCTAAGAAAGTTACAAAATATTCCTTTCTTCTTTACCCATAAAAGTCTTAGACATATGAAGGCAATATAAAGCTTAAAAGCATTATCTATGGTGTCAGGTTGTCTGGGCTCAAGTTCTACCTCTGCCTCCTAATAGCTGTATAAGCTTGGCCTGGGTTCCTAAGCTCTCTGAACCTTAGTTTCCTCTTCTGTAAAATGAGAATTCCACTGCCCAACACACACAAAAAGGAAGTGTTTATTTCAAGGTGCATTTAGCACAGCGAACCAGAGTTACAGAGCAGGGAGGGGAGTTGAAAATCATCTAAATCATCTAGAATCTCTCTCTCCTCTGTTGTACTAGTAGAGCAAGGCCCAGAGACATTGGTAACTTACCCAACATCTCATAGCTAAATTAGGGGCAGGCCTGTTTTTCAGAAATTGAAGTACTATCATTTTTCATTTCAGTTTCCTTTCCTCTTTTGGTGTTTGGTACAATTTTCTTGGTACCTCCTCTTCTTATGCCAAACTGACAACAACTTGCACCATATTTTACTCTAGGATTTTCCACGGCTTTTCTGTGACCCCACATCCTTTAGCACTCCTACATTGTGAAAGCTGAACACCATCTGTCATTGATCAGCGCACAATGGTCCCTCAAGAGCTTGGTAAATATCTTTTCTGTAAAGCATCCTTCTCCTTTATGCATAATGCAATGTTATAATTTAACTTTCAAGATCCACTCAGGGTAGAAGGGAGGATAAGACAGGTCCATACATAAACATTCTCCCCATTGGACAGTATGACTATAAATATACCACAATGTGCTCTTCTTGAGCTAACAACACATTACCTAATGATCTTCCACTTCCAGGCTTTTGAGAGCCCTTCTCCCAGAAAGAAAAGATAATGCATTGGTTTCTACATCGTTTCTTTAAATTATGGGCAGAAGCTACTATTCTAAAAAGATTATCTAGTTAACACAAGCTAATTCAGGTGGGAAATCTCCATTGCCTTCCTGATGATTTTCCCGAAGTCTATAGGGTAGAGTCATAAACTACAGCAGGTTTTACTAATAACAGCTAACCAGAAGGACAAGCTATTTGGAAATTAGGTCACATCTTATGGCTTCCTGCCAAACTCACACACAGGAATAGTAACATCTTTGCCAGAGTATCTCTGAACACAAAGAACAATGATAGATAATGTTGTTCTGCTGGGAATGCTGAACGGCTGGATTCCTTGTGTGTAGGGTGTCTTGGAGTAAGTTTCCTGACCAAAAGAAAGAGGTTTAGGGGAATGCTTTCAGTATGTGCATTTCCAAAACAGACTTTTCTATACCAGTTTTACTATATTTTATATTTCCTGCACCTAAAATGCCTGGTATGGAGTAGGGTATTCAAATGTACAGAACAGAGGAATGAATGATTGATTTTCTTTCCCTTCTTCTATTATCCCATTCACGTACTGCCTCAGAGATACACATAAAAAAGAACAAGCTTTATCAGTGAAGAGTTCAGACTCTCCTTTTTGGTTCTATTGCTGGTGTTTGTGGGACATTTGTTCAGGGCTCTGTGTCATCAAGTGGCCTTTGAGTGCCCAGCACTCTGCCCTTGTCTCACACCTGTCCTTTCTACCTTGAAGAGGAATTCTGTCAGGGAAAAGAGTTTAAAGTCCTGCCACAGGTAGCACCTGGGAGCCTGTTGAAAATGTAAAATCTGAGACCCTACCCCAGAATCAGAATCTGCATTTTAAGGGGCTCCCCAGGAGAGTTTGAAAAGCACTAGTTTAAGCCTGTTTAAAAGTGGATCCTCCAAACACTACTGCCTGCTGGTCTCTGAAGATGTACAGCCTAAGATTGTATCCCAGGTTGACAATGGTTTTTAGAAACGGAAGAAAGACAAGAAGCCCACCAGACTTTGGAAGCTTGCAAATTAACAGTAGTCCTTAGATTCATGGCAAAGGACAGAGCATCTGCTTCAGGGGACAGAGGTACACTGTAGGCACAGGCAGGCAATCGAAATTCGCTTCTGTACATCTTCGTAAGACTTTGAAACTATCCAGGGCCCCTTCTTGTTTTTCTTCTGTGTGTTTCATAAAAACTGTTGCCAAAGCGTTTCAAAACTTGAAATTACAACTGATTGCCTATTTGCTTATTAAAAGAATAAAGCTCCGTGGAGGGTGCAAATTCCCATTTCAGAAGAAATCAATAGAAATTGCTAATCTGTCAGTGATAAATGATTGTATGTATTGATTTTGGGGCTCTTAGCATCAGCAAGGAAAAGGCTAATCACTCCGGAATGTGTGTGCACTTAGAGCATAGCCCCAGGGAGCAGAGAGCTTGCCTGTTAGCCCAGAATATGTTATAAACAAATTATAGGCAAAAGAATTCCTTTACTGTGGTAGAATTCTCTATTTCAGCTCCTCTTTAGCATTTACAAGGCAAACAATACCAGGGATGGAACAAACATTTAACAGCCATCTGCTTTGTATGCAGAATTAGACAGACAGAGTCACATGCAGTGTGACACTTTAATCTTTCTTTTAAAATACTGCCAGCAGCATTGTTCAATGAAACCCTGTCCTTCAATGCAAACTCTAAAAACCATGCCATAACTATTCTACTGCTTATGTCGTAAGAGACTGCCACATAACTGATAAAGGATGAGAGAAACCACTGGAAGCATCTATATATCCCTTCGTAGATGGAATTTGTTCATGGGGCTTCCACTGTCTGCATGCTTCCCTCACACATCTCCACTGGTTAAAATCTTGTTTATTCTTCCTAGCTCTCTATGGAACCTTCCCAGAGCCTACAAACTAGACTTCTCTTTGCTTCCTCTGTGTTCTCTGTGTTCTTATAGCAAGTTATGTGATCTTCTAGTACACCACAGGACTCTTTCTACCTTACAGTCTAGCTGCTTGGCGTGCTTCATCACTGTTGCTACACTGTTTGCTTCTTTAGAGCTGCACCCTTATTAATCTGTGTGGCTTTCCATCTAGCACAATGCTTGGGATATTGTGTGCAGTCCATTAGTAGTGATTGATTTGAACAACTGAGGATTTATTGTGTTCTCATTATCCAGTATTTCATATCCCAGTTCAACCAAAGAGCAATCAATATGGAAAAGCAAATATTAGGGGAAAAGCAATGGGACTCCACTAAGGTCTTAATTCTCTTTGTTAGCCAGTCAACAAACAAAATTAGCACCTATCATGTACTTGGAAAGAGGAAATTATAAAATGAGGAAGAGGAAGTTCCAATCAGATTATGAAGTAAAAATTGGGGGGTGGGAGCAAGTACAAAGCAAAAACACAAAGCAGGCAGAGTTTCATCCATCATCTTTCTACACCATCTGTCCTCCTCCCTCTGATTTCCTGCTGTCTGCAGTTTCTTTGTTCCTTTCCCATGTCCCTGTACGTGCATCTAGTATAGCTCTTATCACGCTAACCAGTAATTAAGTCAGGAGATTAAGTTTGAGCCTAGGCCATACTTGGGGTTCAAGTATGTCTGTTTCCCAGCAATTACTCAAAGACCAAAACTGTTCTTACAAAAAGGAGCTGATGCAGAATTTGAAAAGGGCTGTGATCATCAAGGATTTTGGAAGAAGAGGGGCCCAGATACCTCTGCCTTGGGGCGTAGAAAACAAAATGTTGCAATGAGCAAGGGGAGAGTCATTCTCCCCATTTCTGTATAGAAGATAACTGGGTCACAGTGAAATGTGGATTGAAGGACTAACCCTATTTTGACATTTGTTCATTCAACGTTCACATATGTATTCAGCAGCTAGTAAGTGTCGGGCACTCTTCTAGGTCCGATGAAGACATGAAGAAAATGGACAAAATTTCTGCCCTCATGGGGTGTGTTGCTTCTGTGTGATGACCAGGGGCCACCATCTGTAGCAGAGTATTTATGTTCTTTTAACCCCTCACTCCAAAAGAGGGGGCAGCTGGCTGAGCTTCAGAAGGAAATGTCTCAGTTACTCTGCTGTCCCTATTTTCTTCTTGTCTTTTGGCTCCACATTTGCTCACTGGGTTAAACTAGCCTCTTCCTTTTTAGAGCAGATCAGTTTAGAAAACAGTAAGAATTCTCTACGATAAGCTACTTGAGAGACACTGGCTGCCGGTCAGGCTGCCTACTACAGAGATTTCTCCCCTGTAAAATGTTTTCTAGAATTTTTTGAAAAGCTTTAAACTAGTATAATAAATAGTATTGTTTCTTCCATTATTGAATAAAAGTTTTAAAAGTAAAAAAAAAAAAAAAAAAAGATGAGGAAGAAGTACCAGATACCTGGAATCCTTGAGGCTTGAAAGCAGCAGCTATGAATAGGGGAGAGCTGAACTGGAGAAGCCTCAGGGGTCAGTGTGGGAGTCTCTGTGAAAAGGCTGGCAGGAAGCTAAGTTCCTATATACGTAAGTGGGCCAAAGCCTGTGAAATCTGGGTTATTTTTCTTATGACGACCATATTCGTACTCATAGACTGGTGAAGCCTGGAAATTTAGGTTATATTATAACTTATTTTGTTATTTTCTCCCCTATTAAAATATGAACACATTGATGATAAGGACTTTATCTTGCCAGCACCTAGAAGGGTGACTGGCATAGCTAGGTGCCTAGGAATTATGTGAGAAAGGAAGGAAGGGAAAATATTCAATGATTGGAAAATATTCAATGATTTATAAATATTAAGATAGATCTATTTTTTAGGCTGGGTACAGTGGCTCATGCCTATAATTCCAGCACTTTGGGAGGCCGAGGTGGGTGGATCACCTGAGGTAGGGAGTTCAAGACCAGCCTGACAAACATGGAGAAACCCGTCTCTACTGAAAATACAAAATTAGCTAGGTGTGGTGAGACATGTCTGTAATCCCAGCTACTCGGGAGGCTGAGGCAGGAGACTGGCTTGAACTCAGGAGGCGAAGGTTGCAGTGAGCAGAGATTGCACCATTGCTCACTCCAGCCTGGGCAACAAGAGTGAAACTCTGTCTCAAAAAAAAAAGAGAGAGCGGGCTATTTTTTTTTTTTTTGAAATGGTAGGAATCTATCCAGAGCCAAGCCTGATGATGATGTGATATATCTTTATCAATATCAGATGTTAAAATAAAGTGAGGAGATTGGAGGAATTCTAAAGATATTTTGAGAAATGGCAGCATTACTGGGATGTGAGTCCCAGTTGTGACTTCATTTCACACATTGGATGTCTGAACTGTGGCATGTATGCTAAAATCTTTCTGGTATGTTATGGTCACACCTCATCCTGTCAAGTGGTAGCTTGTGTTTTTGATCATAAGGCCTGCAGGAATTCATTATCGGGAAAAGTTTTCACATACCCATTTTGTTGTTGTTGTTGAGACAGGGTCTCACTCTGTTGCCCAGGCTGGAGTGCAGTGACACAGTCATGGCTCACTGTAGCCTCCAACTCCTGTGCTCAAGTGATCCTCCTGTGTCAGCCTCCTGAAAAGCTGGGACTACAGTTGTGTACCATCATGCCTAGCTAATTTAAAAAAAATTTTTTTTTGTAGAGATGGGGTTTCACTGTGTTGTTCAGGCTGGTCTCAAACTCCTGGCCTTAAGTCATCTTCCCACCTCAGCCTCCCAGAGTTCTGGGATCATAGGTGTGAGCCACCACACCTGGCCCAGATACCCATTTTTAAAAAGAATCAGTAATGCCATCCTGGCCCTGAAATACTGAACTAAAGAAATGGAGAATCCAGAAGAAGAAAGATATAAAACTGATCAGCATTTTAACCGAAAAAATAAGTGAAATGATTAAAGTAGTACCCAAAAAGAAAATCTGAAAAGAACAAGGAAGGATGCCTTTGTTTAAAAATAACAGAAATAAACTCTGACTAGTTTAACTAACAAAGAGGACTTGTTGGAGGGATAACAGCAGAGTGATATTTAGCTGATTCACCCCAGCATGGTTATCCTACATGTTTATGGTTGGTTGGTGTTTATGCTCTACTCTTTGTTAAATATCTTGCCCATCAGCCGTGATCACTGGAGTTCCTCATACACCCTAAGAGTTAGAGCTGGACCCCGAAAATGAGCAAGAACCAGTGTATCGTATCTGCTAGGTTTGGCAACAAGTCATGAAAACTCAGACTTAAACTGGCTTATAACAGGGGTTGGCAAATGATAGTCTGTAGATTAGCTACTTGTTTTACTGGGACGCATTCACATCCATTCATATATGTATTGTCTAGTACTGCTTTGGAGCAAAACAGAGGACTTGACTAGTTGTGACAAAGACCTTACGGCCAGCAATCTTAAAATATTTACTCTCTGGCCCTTACAGATAAAGTTTGGTGACCCCTGGCTTCTATAATAGGTCATTTACTATCTAATATATTGGATTGAGTGCCAAGGTGGACTCAAAACTGCCATCAGAGGTCCAGGCTTTTTAGAATTCTTGCTGTCATCTACAGTGTTGCCCTCAAACCAGCATGGTCACGCTCATGATGGCAAGAGAGCTGACAATGGCAATCAGAACTATGCACTTCCTTCTTCACGTCCAGCAGAAGACTAATTTCTCCCCTAGGAATGGAATATAAATCTTCAATCAGATGATTGGGCCAATTTAGGTCACATGCCCATCACTGGATCAATACAGTTGCCAGGGCATTGCCATGCACATAGTGTCTTGGACCAGTCTGCAACCCTCTCTAGGGATGGATGGATCCAGAAAAACATCAACATTAAGAAGTGAAGAGTGGCCCGGGCACGGTGGCTCACACCTGGAATCCCAGCACTTTGGGAGGCTGAGACAGGCAGATCACTTGAGGCCAGGAGTTTGAGACCAGCCTGGCCAACATGGTGAAACCCCGTCTCTACTAAAAATACAAAAATTAGCTGGGTATGGTGGTGCACACTTGTAATCTCAGCTACTTGGGAGGTTGAGGAAGGAGAGTGGCTTGAACCTGGGAGGCAGAGGTTTCAGTTAGCCGAGATCATGCCATTGCACTCCAGCCTGGGTGACAGAGTGAGACTCTGCCTCAAAAAAGAAATGAAAAGTGATTGTTAAGTTAAGTGAGCAACAGTTCCCACACAACCAGGCACTGGAGGACTATGGAGGAACCTAGGAATTGTTTCTCTCTTCTATCTCTAAATCTTTGCTTCTCTCTTTGACTCTGATTCACTGTTTATTTTTTTTTTTTATCACAACCTGGTTTCTGCTACTTCTCCCAACATATGGTGGAAAATACAGCTACCAATAGCTCAGATATTTACTATTACAGTTTTACGGCTCAAAAAAACTAAGCTCTCTTTTTCTCCATCTTATTTTCAAGTTCCTGGGGAAAGATTTTGACTGGCCGAGCCAGGGTCAAGATTATCCTTTAACCAAAAATGGGGTCATGTTCTTGAGTTTGGAAACTCCCACTATAACCACCTAGACACTAGTACAGAGTCAGTTAATTCTGAAAAAGACTGTTGGCAGATAAGCCAACAGGTGTCTGCTACAGTATGTTGGTTTCTTCATGTCAGATAAAATCTATCTTTTCCATTATTTGTGATTGTATACATTAAGATTATTTTTCATTTTGAGAAACATAGACACAAAAGAATAGTCATTTAAACAAGACAGTTTATCTTTCATACAAACCTTCAGAGGTAGACAAGCTTATTACATTTCTGTCCACTCATCTGCAGTGTTGCCCTTGTCTTCATTGTCCAAGATGGCAGCCAGAGCTCCTGCTTGCATGTCCATATTGGAGGCAACAGGACAGAGAAGTTGCCATATACTTCCATTAGTACTTTGCAAGGGAAATTGGAAAACAGCTGCTTTTTTTTTTCTGAACAGCTACATGCCTAGCTTAAAACTCAGGGGTTCGGCCGGGTGCAGTGGCTCATGCCTGTAATCCCAGCACTTTGGGAGGCTGAGGTGGGCAGATCACGAGGTCAGGAGATTGAGACCATCCTGGCTAACACGGTGAAACCCCGTCTCTACTAAAAATACAAAAAGTTAGCCGGGCCTGGTGGCGAGCACCTGTAGTCCCAGCTACTCAGGAGGCTGAGGCAGGAGAATGGCATGAACCCAGGAGGCGGAGCTTGCAGTGAGCCGAGAATAGCTCCACTGCACTCCAGCCTGGGCGACAGAGCGAGACTCTGTCTCAAAAAAAAAAAAAAAAAAAAAAAAAAATCAGGGGTTCTATCACTATGGAAGAAGAGAACACATATTAGGGGACCAATAGTAGTCTCTGCATTTTGATGGTTCATTTTTAGAATACATAAAGCTCTTAAGCTAGAATAGTTTCTTATTTATTTTTAATTGACAAAAATTGTGTATATTTATGGGGTACAATGTGATTGATCTATGAATACATTGTAGAAAGTCAATCAAGCTAATTAACATATCCATCACCTCATCAACTTACCAATTTTTTTGTGGTGAGGATGTTAGAAAGCTATTCTTTTAGCAATTTTGAAATATACAATACATTGCACTGAATGGTGACCACAGTTAAAAGAGTTTCTTTTTAATACAGAAAGAAAAAGAGCAGTCATCATCAAGTAACAGAGTTTAAAAATACAACTCATGTTTTGTACCCACATAATTGAAATTGAAATACATTAAAGTAACAGAAAAAATATACAAAATGCTGCCATTGTTTACTTATGTCATGTGTGGCCTTCAAATAAAGGCAATTTTGTGTCATAGTGAGGAGCTATCCGCCAGACAGTGACAACCAGTTCATGTCACTTTTGACAAAACTCTGTGTAAATTCTGTAGGTTTGTGGTATAAAAGGAGACAGATTAACATTCCTTAAATTCAGTCTCAGTCTTAGAAACATGAAATGCTGAAAAGTTATTTTTTAAGCCCAGGAATCTTCTCCCACCCATTAAGCTATCAAAATGGAAACATCCAAAATGACCAGGTGTATTTGCTCAACTAAAAAAAAAAGTGTTTCAGTTCTGCTTACCGCAATGACAGCTTGTAAAGCCTTCATCAAAGGAGGCTTTACAAGTTACAAAGCAAGGCTTTGTAAGTTGCTTTTTCAAATTATGATTAATGGGCCTACTCTTTTCATAGCCAGTTTCCGATGGAAAGAAGATTCAAGTAATATTCTCCGTGCTACTGTGGTCTGTTCTTAGTGGTGACTACTACAAGCCTGACTCAGTCAATTTAGATTTAGAAAAAATAATAAAGCTCCAGTCTCATGCCTGTGAATGAATGGGGAGTAGAGAAAGGGATTTTTTTTAGTACCTGAAAAGTTCCAGCAAAACTAAGCCTCATTGCCGAGGGTGTGTCAACTGTTCAGGGCAACACCCTTCCTGCAGTTAGGGAGTACAAGAGCACAGACGTCAAGTATTATTTGGTGACAAGAATAGAACATTATTCTGAGCAAAAAAGTGTTATTCAAATTCTACCAAAGCACACAGATGCTGTGACATGGTAATTATTCTAAGAGTGATTAATTTAGAAATTACCTAACCTTTTTGGTTTCTATTTTCGATGACATTTGTAATCTAAATGAGCAACAAACCTGTGCCTCTCTGGCTTTTACAGCAAACTCCAAACCTGATTTCCACTTTTATTTTAGGATCAGCAACTCATTTATTAGCATCAGTCTGTATCTCAGAGATACAAGGCCATTCTAGGGCCAGGTGATCTGCAGACAAGGAATGGAGAAGTAAAAGAAATTACTGCTATCGTTTTCGAGCAAAGCAGGAGAGTAACACGTCATCATTTGACTGTCGCCTTTCTCTCCCGTGCTGCCCCTAGAGGTCTGAGCAGAAGAGGAAGTCATAGAATGGCTGATCTTTGCTGAGTGTTGGGACTTTGGCCTCTTCCTGTGAATCAACAAGATAATCAATCCAGCATTGGTTGTACTTAATTAAGTTTTAGATCCTCAGCAGATCCGCTTATTAATCCATTCTTTTAGCAATAATTTTTCTAGCACCTGTCTCTACTGGGCTCTCTGTTAAACTATGGGTATACACAGAATCATCAGAAAGGGGCCCCATTCTCAAAGAACTTACCATCCAGTGATACTGGTATTAGTTTCAGTTATAGGAATAAGCAGCATGCATTTAGGAAATGATTGACAGGAAATATGTACAAATGATCATAATAGTTAGATGAAATCGTGGGTAATTTTTAAAACTTCCCCAAATTCCTACAATGTTATCATATTCCTATAATTATATTCATCTAATGGTTTGAATTTAAAAATACAACAGTAATCTCAAGCCCTAGTATTGAAAATTGAGTGACAAATTTTGATTTCTTCAAATAAAACTACTTTAAGTAATATAACCTCCATTATAAATTGTAAAAGTTACTTTTTATAAACAGACATCAACTATTTAATCATAACACAGATTCTATCTATCACAGCATAACACAGTTATTACAGCAAATCCACTTAAGTCTTCCTGGGACAAGGGAAAAGGGCATATGTGAAAACCACAGAATAAAATATCTTGGACTATTTTAGGCCTTCCAATGACAGCAGTGAGATGAATGGCCCTTTTTAACCTCTATACAAACCATGTTGTCGTTTACCATGCACCTATGATGTAGTGGCTAGGCTTACCAGAAAACACTCTTAAGCAGCCTCAGAAATGTTGAGTCATTCGTACATGTAGTCTACCTCATAATACTGAGAAAACTACTTGAAATGTCTCAAAAAAGAGAAGTATTAGTATAAACTTGTAACAGCTACAGTGGTCATCAGACCTGGACCAACTGTAGTCAATGGTTTTACCCACAAGCCAACTTGTGAGTCAGAATCCCACTTGTTTTCAGCTGAAAACACAGGTGATAGGAATTCAAGGCCTCTACTCAGTGCTATGAACACTATGAGTACTCTCCAGATGGGAGCTATGGGTATTGTCCTTCAAAGATAGTATAGAATAAATGTTGAGGTGTCGTTTTGACCATGAAACCTGATCAGTTCTATCCTTTAGCTACATGCCTTTCTGATGCCTTCAGAGTATAAATACCCAGATGGTTTGAGTATTTAAAAGGAGGCTTATCAAAAAAAAAGAAGGGTTGAAAAGAAAAGGCACTTATTGAGTTCTTCAAAAACAACAGTTGAAGTGAATAAACTGTCATGGGTGCTTTTAATATGTAAATTTGCAAAGTCATATGCTTATTTCTGTTATCAGGAAGTAAGTGAAAAAATTCCTTTTAAATTCACTGAATCAATGCAGATATGATTTGTTTTGTTTTGTTTTTGGGGGGGTTTTTTTTGACACAAGTTCTCGCTGTTGCTCAGGCTGGAGTACAGTGACACAATCATAGTTCTCTGTAACCACAAACTCCTGGGCTTAAGCAATCCTACCACCTCAGCCTCTCAAGTAGCTAAGACTACAATGCTATGCCACCAAGCTCAGCTAACTTTTGTATTTTAATTTATTTTATTTTAATTTAATTTTATTTTTTGGTAGAGATGAGGTCTCACTATGTTGCCCAGGCTGGTCTCAAATTCCTGGACTCAAGCAATCCTCCTGTCTCGGGCTCCCAAAGCACAGGGATTATAGGCATGAGCCAGCATGCTGGGCCCACAGATAGGATTTTTATAGACTTTTCTCATTTTTGTCGTTCCTGTCTCTGAAGTTTTGAACTTTCGTTTATTCAAGCATATTTACTGATTTCCTACCATGTGGCAGACATTGATCTGGTGCTTAGAATACATCAGTGAACAACAACAGCAAAAGATCTCTGTCTTTATAGAGGTTACATTCTAGGTAGAAGACATAAAACAAACTATAAACACAATAAGTAAATAATTTCAATAGGATATTAGATGCGATAAATGCTTTGGGAAAAGGAAATGTTAGACCAGGGTAAGGCATCAGGAGTGCCGGCTGTGGAGAGGGAAGGCAAGTCCAGTTTCAGCTAGGCAGCAGGGGAGGCCTTGCTGAGAAGGTGAGAACTGAGTGAACAGATGATGAGGATGAGGGGTGGGTCATGTGCTGTGGGGGAAAGTATCCCCGGCTGAGGGAACAGACATAGCTGGGGCAGTTGAGGAACAGACATAGCTGGAGTGTTTGAGGAACAGTCAGGAGACCAGTATGGCTGGCATGGAATGAGTGAAGGTGAGGTTAGCAAGAAATGAAGCCAAAGAGGTGATGAGGAGTTGGTCATCTGAGTGGTGTAGGCCTTTGTAAGGACTTGTATTTACTCTGAATGAAAGAGGGCACTATTGTGAGTTTTCCAGCAGAGGCATGATATGATGAACCTACACATCTGAAGCATCTCTCTGACCAAATCCCACAGTGTGGCAAGGGTAGAAGTGGGGAGACTTGTGAGGAAGTGAATGTGATCACCCGAGAGAGATGACAATGGCTTGGAACAGATTGGTAGCAGTGGAGGTAGTGAGAAGTGGTTGGATGTGGGATATATTTTGAAGAGGAAGCCAACAAGATTCGGATGTGAAAAAAGAAAAAAAGAAAGAGGAGTCCAGAAAGACTCGAAAGGTTTTGAATAGAGTCACCATCGACTGATGGGGTGCAGACTGGGAATGGAGCCAGCTTCAAAGGGAAGAACAGAAGTCCAAGTTTGGACTTGTTAAGTTTGATACATGAAGCAGGCAGCTGGATAAAGCTCTGGAGTTAAGGAGACAAATCTGAGCTGGAGGCGCACATTTGGCAGCTTCCGATGATATTTAAGGCTATGAAACCAGGTGAGATCACCAAGAACGTGAGTAAGGAAGAGAACAGGACTAAGATTATGAGGTCAGAGGGAAAAGGCGGGACCAGCGAAGGAGTCTCAGAAGGAAGTGAGGAGGAGGAAAATAAAGAAAGGGTGTGTGCTGGAAGCCAAGTAAAGAAGCTGTTTCAGAGACAAGTCAGTCATCACTGTGTCGGATGCTACTGACATACACCTCAGATGTTGCCTGAGAAGTGAGCAATGGGCTTAGAAAAGTGTAGGTCAGGCCAGGCGCAGTGGCTCACACCTGAAATCCCAGCCCTTTGGGAGGCCAACGTGGGCAGATTGCTTGAGGCCAGGAGTTTGAGACCAGCCTGGCCAACATGGCGAAACCCTGTCTCTACAAAAACATACAAAAATTAGCCGGGCATGGTGGCACATGCCTGTAATCCCAGCTTCTTGGGAGGCTGAGGCAGGAGAATCACTTGAACCCGGGAGTAGGAAGTTGCAGTGAGCCGAGATCATGCCACTGCAGTCCAGCCTGGGTGATGGAATGAGAATCTGTCTCAAAAAAACAGAAGAAACGTGTAAGTCATTGGTGACTTTGAAAAGACAAGCTTCAGTAGAGGATTCATGGGAGAAGAACTTGTTTGGAGAAAGATTAAGAGGTGATAAAAAGAGAGAAATTAGAGGCAGCAAATATCGATAACCATTTAGAAAAATTCTGCTTTCAAAAGGAGATGCAAAGAATTGGGGCTGTAGCCCCATTTTTCTGAAGTGTTTTTGTTAGGCATTAGCATGTAAAATTAATACTTGCTAAATGAATGTCCTGTTTTTTCAGACAGGCAAACATGTCTAATAAGTGTCTACTAAATACCATGTAATTAGTAGAACATTATGGGAAAATTAACAATTTACAATGGAATTAACAAACTATGAATTCTCTTTTCTGTACAAGGTCTTTTTAGAGATTATAATATCATCTCCATTATAGAAGAAATTGTGCAGGCCGAGCACAGTGGCTCACGCCTGTAATGTCAACACTTTGGGAGGCCGAGACGGGCAGATCACTTGAGGTCAGGAGTTTGAGACCAGCCTGGCCAACATGGTGAAACCTTGTCTCTATTAAAAACACAAAAATTAGCCAGGCGTCTTGGCATGCGCCTGTAATCCCAGCTACTTGGGAGGCTGAGTCAGGAGAATCGCTTGAACCTGGGAGGTGGAGGTTGCAGTGAGCTGAGAATGCCACTGGACTCCAGCCTGGGTGACAGATCGAGATTTCATCCCGGAAAAAAAGAAAGAAGAAAGAAAAGAAGAGAGAGAGAGAAAGAAAGAAAAAGAAAGAAGAAAAAAGAAAGGAAAGAAAGAAAGAGAAAGAAAGAAAGAAAGAAAGAAAGAAAGAAAAAGAAAGAAAGAAAGAAAGAGAAAGAAAGAAAAAAGAAAGAAAGAAAGGGAAAGAAAGAAAAAAAAAGAAAGAGCAAAAGAGGCCTTCTCAAATTGATATATGTTTTAGGATCTTCACTCCCATCCTTCTCAAAATGCTACCATTTATCTCAGCAGGAGCACCTTGTGAAGCATAAGCACAGCAACCTTTGCTACTTATACCCAAGACCTTGCAGCTCTTAGCATCCAATGTCTTACTTCCAATAATACTGTACAATGGGGAAAGGCAGTGAGTTGGTATGTGGGTGCTGTGGGTGTGAGGAAAATAAAGAGAGAGGAGGAAGAATGTCTTAAAAGTCAGATATAACTCCAGTGACTAATTTTGACTGTAATTTTGGGAACAAAGGCTAACTTCAAACCCAAAGGTGCATGCATGTTTGTTTGTTTTTAAGACTTTTCTTTTTTGGAGAGGTGAGAACAGCAGGAATTTTTTGCTATTTTGCTTTTTCTTCAAACTATACCTAAGCCATATCCTGGTATCTAAATCACTGGTAATATCCTGAAACTTGCATTTTAAAAATCTGATTTAATTTAAATAGCTCTGAAAATATCCTCCAAAAGAGATAACATTTATTGCACCCACAATCATAGTAAAGATCATCTCTAAGTAAAAAGAACATGTTCTATCTTATGCCTTTCACTGACACAGATCATTCCTCACCTAGCTGTATAAGTAGTTTCATTGTGCAAGAATAAATGTTGAAATTATGTTTAATATACTACAGAAAAGAATGTATTCCTAATGTCTGTGTGAAACTTATGTCTGTGTTAGCAACGTTCCAATTGTAATATAGCAGAATGGTTAAGAACACTAGTTTTGAGACCTGCAATGACAGTGATGGCCCAGGAAGTGCCGATGAAGAGGGAGGCGTGCCCTCCTGAGTTCATCTGGGCACTGGAGGGACAGGTATTGCACAGGGTTGGGTCTAGGAGGTGGCAGAAAGACAGAACATGAGGAGGATGCAGGGCTTCCTGCTCCCATGCAGCGCTGGCTACCATGGGGGCAACAATGCCTCCATGCAGCAGAAAAAGTATTGCAGGGAAAGCTGCATCCTCAGGCCCTGGTGACCTGCAAGTTGAAGAAGTTCCAGGACCAAACAACCCAATGCACCTGCAACAACACAGTCAAAGAATTGATGGATATGGGGAGCAAGAGTGTGGATGAGCACATAAACCATATCCATGGTCAAAAATATAAAGGGTTCCCTCTCATCCACTGGGAAATAAGAATCTTTGCCCATGACCATCAGGGGTAAGAACAAGAACTATTTAAAAGAATGAAATATTTTGTCTTTTAAGAAAAATTAAGGAATGAAGAAATCAAGAATTGTATTAAGTTCAAATAATATGTTAACTTGCCACTGGACATTTGGCTCCATTTTACATTTTAATCTATAGGAATAGAAATTGAAGAAAGTGATCATAAATTTTGGGTCAGAGGCCGGGCACGGTGGCTCACACCTGTAATTCCAGCACTTTGGGAGGCCCAGGCAGGCAGATCACTTGAGGTCTGGAGTTCGAGACCAGCCTGGACAACATGGTGAAACCCCGACTCCACTAAAAATACAAAAATTAGCTGGGCATGGTAGCGGGTGCCTGTAGTCCCAGCTACTCGAGTGGCTGAGGCAGGAGACGCGCTTGAACCCAGGAGGCAGAGGTTGAAGTGAGCCAAGATGGTGCCACTGCACTTCAGCCTGGGTGATGGAGTGAAAGTCTGTCTCAAATAAATACATAAATAAATTTTGAGTCAGTAGTAGTGCAAGATTTTTCTAGAGCCAGATTTCATGCAGTAAGAGCTTGTTTTAGCAGTATGGGTTTCCCTGTCACACCAAGCCAGAGCCCTCTGAACCAGTTGTTCTTGGGACACAGGTAGAAATGAACTAGAAAATTCCCCTAATCTACCTGTGGTCTGATAGAATTTGAAGAGGATAATTCTGTTTGTGGCCAAACTCCCATATACCAGGAGGTGCCACCACACCATTTTCCACAGGCCATGAAGAAACCTAAATGACGTCATTTCTAATTTGAAAAGAAAAAATATTTTCAGAGTATTTTTGTATGGTTTGGTTTGATTTTTATGTTTGTTGTGGTTTGAACGTGTCCCATAAAGTTCATGTGTTGGAAACTTAATCCCCTGCCCAACAGCATTGAGGAGTGAGATCTTTAAGAGATGACTTTAAGAGACAGGCCCCCTTCCTCACCCTCTCTCCTTCTCACACTGTCTTGCTCTTCTGCCTTCTGCCATAGGATAACACAGCACACAGGCTCTTGCCAGGTGCAGGCCCCTGACCTTGTACTTCCCAGCCTCCAGAACTGAAAGAAACCTGTTCTTTATAAATTACCCAGTCTCAGGTATTCTGTTATAGCAGCATAAAATGAACAAGGACAACATTCAAGGGATTGAAATTGATTAAGATGTGGCACTTGGAGAGAAGGGTAAGGATTAGAACCTGGACAGACTCCTGATGGAAGTGCCTTTCTTGCCACCAAGACACAGCTGTGCTTTTCTCAAGGTTCTTGCACACTACATCTTTCAGCCTGGACCCCGTGTGATACATGAGAGGCATACATCATACTAGGCATGGGAAGCAGAACTTTTCTCTCACCTCCGTGATGGACCCTGGTGCTTCCTTCCCCTGCTCTTCTGCAGGAGAACAGTGGGAAGGGCAGTGACACTCTGCTTTGAAGGGAAAAGGGATTTTGATTATAATGTGTACCAGTGACTGGGCATAAACACTGAAAGACAGATCCTTGGCTGCTTAATTATGAAGTGTTGCAAAGTACTAGATTTGGGAAGACTTGTTTTTTTCTCAAACAGAATGGGATGAAAGCCTAAACCTGGCGTTGCTTGTTTAGCCCTCTCTAGTTGCAGAGCCACCACTAAGAAGATGCCTTGGAAACAGTGAAGATAAGAAAACCATTATCCCCTTTAGCACAAAAGAGGGTCAGCACCCCCTTTTCCAAATACCACTTTTGATCAAGCCAGGGGCCTCTGGGTCGCGCCACGCTCCTTCCCTGGCCTGGGCATTGTGCTGAATAGGATC
This sequence comes from Pongo abelii, assembly GCF_028885655.2. Classification (NCBI taxonomy): domain Eukaryota; kingdom Metazoa; phylum Chordata; class Mammalia; order Primates; family Hominidae; genus Pongo; species Pongo abelii. The sequence goes on from NC_071997.2 coordinate 68,192,894, forward strand.
TTGCTCTCTTTCTACCACCTGATTATTCGAAATGATAACAGCCTGGGTATTTGCAACTTCAAGGCTATGATATAGTTTCCTAGTGATTAAAAAATAAATAAGATTTACTCCACTCACCTACCCCCAGCCATAATAAAGCTACAACTATGAATCAGACCGACTGATATTTGAATCTCAACCCCTTGACTTACTAGTTAGGTAGGTTTGGGCCATTTTTTGTTTGTTTGTTTGTTTGTTTGTTTGTTTTGAGACAGAGTCTCACTCTGTCACCCAGGCTGGAGTGCAGTGGCGCGATCTCGGTTCACTGCAAGCTCCACCTCCCGGGTTCACGTCATTCTCCTGCCTCAGCCTCTCGAGTAGCTGGGACTACAGGTGCCCGCCACCACGCCCAGCTAATTTTTTGTATTTTTAGTAGAGATGGGGTTTCACCGTGTTAGCCAGGAAGGTCTCGATCTCCTGACCTCATGATCCGCCCACCTCGGCCTCCCAAAGTGCTGGGATTACAGGCGTTAGCCACCGCGCCCGGCCGGCAGGTTTGGGCCATTTTAACCCTCCAGGGCCTTGGTCTTCTCACTGTTTTTGTTTTGTTTTGTTTTAAATGGAATCATTTTGCCTGCCTTCATGGGTGAGGATCAAGTTAAGTCAATGCAGGTAAACTATTAGGCAACTAGTCAAATCTCAACATTTGGTGGTTATCAGAGTTCACTATGTGGATGAAGACAATACAGCTAGGAGTCCTCCTAGACAGACCCTGGAGAGGAAGAGCTGCTGCAAAGTGTGCAGGAGACAGGGGGCACCAATGCAGATTTTGCACCCCCTTTCCTCAGGAACTCCCAGGAACAGCCAGGTCACTCCCCATGCTGCTTCCAGCACCCCCTCGTGTATGCTGGTCACTCCTCCAGTGGAAGTGAAAATATTTAATACTTGGAGAACTTTGCAAAGGTCAACTGTGGCTAATAATCCATCCCCCTGAGAACCTCATACCACAAGAACACAGACACACGTGCACACACGCATGCACAGACACTCATCTGGCTTAAGAGCATCAAGAGTCAAGGAGGTAGAGCAATTCCAGAATATTATTTTCTCTAGATGTCAACTTCCACAGAGCAGGGCCAGAGAGATTCTGGGACCTGTCCCCAGGGGAATTATTTCTTATACCCTTGATAAAATGTACAAAGCTAGGGTAGGAAGTAGCAAGGTGACAGCAGTGGTTAGGTGGAAAGGTTCTCTAAGAGAAAAAACTAATGAATTCATTCAACTGAAGCTTCTTTTATATATTTATTCCTGTCACCTTTCAAGTCAGCAGCTTTTTGCAGGTGACATGGCAAAAGGGCCTGGCAAGTGCACAGGGTTAAGCCAAGGACTATCAATACTGCTCCCTAAAATATTTTCACCTCTGGTTTTGGGGATCTGCTTCTTCTCGGGGTCTCTCCCGCTGCTTTCCTGGTAATAGCACCTAAAAGACCCATGAAACAAATCCCCAATTCAATACAAAGTAGCTGAGTAAATATGAGCATAGACTTTAGGAATCCACAGAATTGGAGCTTTGCTTAATACCAGCCGGGAAAATGTGGTTGTCAGTTAACCTCTCAGAGCCTCTTCGAGGCTTGGTTTGCTCATCTGTTAAATGAGTCTGAATAAGCCCTACTCCTCCAGGTTGTTGCTAGCATCAAATGAGAAATGTATGCAAAGCCCCAGTGCCATGGCTGACACACAGGAAACTTTCAACAACTGGTGCATTTTCACTAAGTAAAAGGAGTAATGATTTCTTTAGTGGTTTCTTTTAACACCGGAGTTTCTAACCATCCCAAATAGAGGAAAGATATTCTAATAAAACAATCATTTATGTGATTTGTGATTACACCGTACAACTCAAGTTCCTGTGGAATGTTTAGTATAATCAATCCAAAGCTCTCAGCAAGCTCCCTGGGCCTGATTTTCAAATCCAATGTTACTGTAGAAAAGAACTAAAGGAGGGTGTAAAAATACACCCTCCTCCCCTTTTTCCTAAAGGCTGTTTGTCCCCTTCTCTTGATAACTCTTCAGTTCCCAGAGAGCAGAGACTCTTGGGAAACAGGAAGTAGCAAAATGCCAGTGAGAAAATCCCCAGATGAAGAGCAGCAATAAGTCTCCGGGCAACAGTGTGGTCAAAAGGGGGAAATCCCCCCATCAGCCCTCAAAAACAGTCCCTCAGGAAAGCTTAGTGAAGGTTAATTTGGGAAATTCCCTCAGAGGCCATAGAACAGAAACGGAAAAACTGCTGTTTAAGAGAAATCTGAACGGAGCAAGCCGGTTCGTGGCTGCCTGGGGTGCTGTCTGCGTAAACCATGCTGCTGCTCCTCCCTGACTTCCCCCTTCTCATCCTGATCCTGAGGGTAACCCCGAAGGGGTCCAGTTGCCAGAGCCACTTGACACCCACCCTGCCCAGGCTCCCAACCCAGGAGAATTAATGCCGTAACACCCAGCCTCTTGACATGAGCTGCTGCTAAAGCAGATTCGCCTCCCCGTTAGGACCTCCTGTGACCCACCCTTGCTCCTGTCCCCATGGTAGGCTAGCAAGCCACAGTCATCATACTGTGAGTGTCCCTCACAGTCACTTGCTATATAACAAGTCCATCAGGTTTTACTGGGTTTTAATCTAAATGTGACCTTAGGATGACATTTCTTAGTGCTGCTAAGCTCCAAGAGGCAGGGAGGAATCCTCCCCACAGAGAAGAAGAAAAAAAAAAATCACATAAACATTGTCCCATGAAAGGCTTAGAATGGAATATCCTCTGATCAGCTGAAGCGGAGAAAGCGTATAAACACTGCTGGAAAGGGGCCTGGGTCAGGGGGAAGTACTGGCTCTACGGAGCCCTGATCTCCAGGTGCAAGCTCTATGGGAGGTTCCCTGCTGCAACCAGCTCTCCGTGAATCATTTCCATTCCCATAGAACTTCTATTTGGTGTTTTGTTTTGTTTTTTATATGTGACTTAAAATGACCATTTCAAGAAGATGACAAAAAGGAGATTTCAGTAGAAGAGAGAGGAAAGTAGACTCCATCGTGACAGCCTAAATTCGTTTTACTGTATACTTATGCAAAATAGGTATCAAATTTTGGAAAAGAGATTTTAAAGGAGAAAGTACTCTGGCTTTAAAATTCTATTAAAAAATATGCTCTACTAGAGCGTGTGTGCCTTTTTTATGTAATCGGGACCCACTGCTGTATGAGTCACAATTATAGATTCTACTTTCAAATATTTTTTGCCTCCTAGAAAACAGCCCTGACAAAAACCACTTTTCTGATGTCTTCAAACAAACAGGTTCTTATTCACTTTCATTCCTGTGGTTTTGTTAAGATTCTTTTCTCCAAAAATTGTAAAGATTCTCAGCCACTTAGTTTTTCCTATGCTTGAAAAAAAGCAATAAACCTCCTCTTTAGGTTTGCATGTTTCCTAGCCATTAGAATAGTCCTTAAATTCATTTTGTATACACAAATAATAATTACAATCATTACATTTAAGCTACTTTCAAAGTCTCCTACACTTGAAAATTCTAGACAGATTGTCAACATACTCTCAAGAAGTATTCTTTCCATTTTTCATCTAGGAAACTAGCAGGTATTCAATTCTTAATTCCTAACAAGGAATATTTTTTATTTCAGGGAAAATTTTTCCCTGGCTTTCAGCACCACTATAGTTGTGAATGTGAAATCAATTAAACGAATATGCAGGTCAGCAAAAAAAAAAAAAAAATCTCTTTAATGCAGGCACAGATGAAACAGATTCCAACATGGGGCTGAGAGTAATAAATAAACTAATAAAAAAAGGAAAGCACGGAGCAACTTTGATAGAAGTAAGCTGTTTGCCTTTGCCCTGGAAAGTTTATAGTGTTTTAAGCAATTGTAAACATGTCAGTATACGTGGATACTGTTTCCATAGCAGCATAGCAACAGTTAGGAGTTTCTCCAAACATATCCAAAGGAAATTAAAAATAGTCTGTCTTTAATATCAAAATACATACGTATACATAATCAGACAACACTACACAGAATGATGTGTAATGAGAAGTTCTGCAAACACCAACCTTTCACAAAAGTACATCGCGGATAGTTTTAAAAACCATTGAGTTGAGTGTTTTTAGAAATGGAGTAGAAACCGGAGTCTGAGGGAAAGCCACATGCCAGGTTGAATTCTAAGATCAGAGGTCCTTGACAACAACTGCCTTCAGCCATTGCTTTGACTGCTCTACCCGACACTGCTTTTGCCCTTAAAGACCTCTGTGCCCTATTCATCTTTGGCCTGTACCAAAACTGGAGTTGAGTATATGATATGATACATACTCTGATCTCCATTTATTGCAGTATTCTCTCATCTTCCTAAGTTTTCTAGCCATTCATTTCTTCTTCCCTATAGAGATTGGACAGCAGCTGCATTTTGTAAAACAATGTAAAACCACAACAAAAATAATGTGAACCAAGTTCACATTTTCCCAATGAAGTGACTTAAACTGACGCTCAGTGACAGAAATAGTGATTCCAAAATGAAGACAGTGTCAAGTACATTTTTGGTCCTTCACTGTTTGTACTTTTTATTTATATCCAAGAATTACAAGTATTTTAAAAACATCATCTAGTGGGAAATATTATTACTAGGATATATATAATTTATCATCTAAAAAGGAACACTTGAGAGTGAAAGGGGGTGCTATTTATACATACATTGGGAAAACAAGTGTAAACCAAGACTGTCTCAGGAAGGCCCAGATGAATGGTCACACAATGTTACACATAAGAGTGTAAGTGTCTTGAGGGCAGGAATGTTTTATTTATTTTTGTATCTTCAGAATCTACTTCAGTGCTTGACACCTAGAAAGAATTCAACAAATGCTTTTTAAATAAATAAATTTTATCATTGGATTATGTTTTTGTAAAACTTTGAAAAGTATTTCTTATACATAATACTAAGCTGAATATATTTCTTTTTTTAGGTCCATAGTCCACAAGTTAGGGTAAAATAAAATCTTATGTAGCACTAAGGGTGAATCTTCTTCATCATCTGATCTTCTCCCTGAAAGTAAAGAGGATAAAAATGGCAAAGTAAAATATATCCATGAGTCATAAAAAAGATAATTCTATCAGTCTGGGATGGTTTATGAAAGCACTAAAGAAAGGTTAGAATATGAATTCAGATAGGAAGCAATTTTATAATCTGATTTCTATGGCTATGATCCTGGTTTTATTTTTCTTTGCCAGGAATTTTGGCCCCTAGGGAGAAATGCAGAAGGAGTAGCAAATGAGCACACTGACTGGAAAGAATGCTATTTGTCTTTCACTATGTGGAGTTCAGAAGAGTACTGGCCATTGGGGAAGTCCCAGCAGTGAAGGTAAGAGCCTCTTCTCTTTCTGCCCCTATCTGCCAGTTTTGCAAGGAGTGCCTTAACACAAATCATTTTTCCATTTGATGGGCCTCTAGTCAGTTCTTGGTTTTGTTCATTTGTTCGTTTGTTTTGTTTTGTTTTTAGATGGAGTCTCGCTCTGTTACCCAGGCTGGAGTGCAGTGGCGTGATCTTGGCTCACTGCGACCTCTGCCTCCTGGGTTCAAGTGACTCTCCTGCCTCAGCCTCCCAAGAAGCTGGGATTACAGGATTTCCTCATGTTGGCTAGGCTGGTCTCAAATTCCTGACCTCAAGTTATCCACCCACCTTGGCCTCCCAAAGTGCTGGGATTACAGACATGAGCCACCACATCCAGCCCAGTTCTTGGTTTTTAAACCACACCAGGCAGGGTGCAGTGGCTCACACCTGTAATCCCAGCTACTCGGGAGGCTGAGGTATGAGAATCCCTTGAACTTGGGACACAGAGGTTGCAGTGAGCTGAGATGGCATCACTGCACTCCAGTCTGCCAGGTATGGTGGCTCATACCTGGAATCCCAGCACTTTGAGAAGCCAAGGCAGGCGGATCACTTGAGGCCAGGAGTTTGAGACCAGCCTGGCCAACATACCGAAACCCCATCTCTACTAAAAATACAAAAAAATAGCTGGGCGTGGTGGAGCATGCCTTTAATCCCAGCTACTTGGGAGGCTGAGGCAGGAGAATCGCTTGAACATGGGAGGTGGAGGTTGCAGTGAGCCGAGATCGCACCACTGCACTCCAGCCTGGGTGACAGAGTGAGATTCTGTCTCAAAAACAAAACAAAACTATAAACCACACCAAAGGATTGCTGGGGGAAGTTATCATTACATTCAAGCAAAGCACTTAGTGATCCTCCTATGAAAAGGGTCTTGCTATCAATCTGCTACCCCTTAGTGGAGAGGCAGCAGAGTTTGGGAGATGGTATTACCTGTCCTTATCATCTCAGACTCTGCAGTCATTCTGTTTGTTTGGGTTTGCAGCCAGATTATTCTACAGGATGTTGCCTAGCATATCTGGATCCCAGTTTCTTCATTTTTCAAAGGGGAAAATAATAATAGTATCCCTTCTGGGGTTATTTGTGAGGGTTAAAAGATATCCATGTAAAACACTTGCGACATGAATCTAAGCTATTATTATTGTCTAGCTCTATATTTCTTTGGACATTTAGCAAGAGTACTACTGAAAAAAATATGTAATTAAAGGCAAAATTTGTACTTTCATGTTTCTAATCCAAATCAACCCAAATGTATGTAACCTAAGGTCAGAAGGAATCCGCTAGGCCTTAGACCACTTAAGGACTAGATCCTATTTTCATCTCTTTGCCAAGAATTCAATTGTTTATTGCTCTCACACCAAGGAGACTTGGCGTTTTATTCTTGTTGTTGTTGTTATTCATTAAATTCCATCAAATTCTAGCCAGTTTGTATTCCGGGCCATACATAGCCACATCATTTTAGGGAAAGCCGAAGGCCTGTCCCAAAAGAATGATATCTCTTCTTTAATACCTAATTTAGAGGATAGGAACATTCCAGATAAGTGAGTTTATTTACAGAATTATGTAAGGCTTTACATTTCATGAATTTCTGATGTCTAAGGGTAGGAGCAGGGGGAATAGGCTCCTTATAAATACCAAATCATGCTGTTATCTACAGTGTGTGTGCCAGTTGGTTATATAGAGCCAAATTCTGTTCAGTTTGATAATTACTAAATTTGACATTCATAGAGGTTCTTTTTAATTCTGGGAATAAGAAATCCACAAACTCATTAAATTATGAAATGTTTCAACCCTATTATCCTAATACAATTACCCCACAGACTACATTGCCACAGGAAGTCTTTGGGACAGCTCCTAAGGGTTAGAAGGCTCATGAAAAGGGATTTGATTCACATAAAAGCCACCACCATGTGTGTGTGGTTTTTTTCTTTTTTTGACAAGGTCTTGCTCTGTCACCCAGGCTGGAGTGCAATGGCACGATCTGGGCTCACTGCAACCTCCACCTCCCAGGTTCAAGCAATTCTCGTGCCTCAGCCTCCTGAGAAGCTGGGACTACAGGTGCACACCACCACGCCCAACTAATTTTTTGTATTTTTATTAGAGACAGGGTTTCACCAAGTTGGCCAGGCTGGTCTTGATCTGATCTCAAGTGATCCACCCACCTCGGCCTCCCAAAGTGCTGAGATTACAGGCGTGAGCCACCATGTCTGGTCTGGTTTAAAAAATAAAAGTGAACATTAATCCACCAGATATAAAGTTATGGTTAACGATTCTAAAGAAAGATATTTTTACTCATGCCCAGCAAAGAGTCTTTATCCAGTAAATCTACACTGGCATTCAAAGTGACAAAGGGCAAAGGAAACAGGATCCAAGCTTCTTTAAGAATATTTGGGGGCAGGAAACTTGGCCATACATCTGTTTCTTTTGAGTAACAATAGCAATAATTTACTTATCTAGTAGTATTGCCATTTATTCCTTAGCCACATCAAGGGAAATCTAATTATTTCCCACAAAATGGGAACTTCTAATGAAACTTTTCTTATTCAATTAATTTAATAAACTATAAAGGTCTAAATAGCACCTAGATTTTCTTAGCACCCTGACTTCTCCAAACCTCTCCTGAAATGTCCACGTACTATGAATGGGACAAGTGTGGCCGAGTGGAAGTACATGAGACTGAGAATAGGAGATATAGCTTCCTACCACAGTCACGGTTCTGTGACTTAGTCGCTATGAAACTGGGTAAATCTTTTGGCATTAAAATGTTGTCAGAAAACAGGAAATTCACATAGCTTCAAAATGACACCCCAGGCCGGGCTCAGTGGCTCGCACCTGTAATCCCAGCACTTTGGGAGGCCGAGGCAGGCAGATCATGAGGTCAGGAGATCGAGACCATCCTGGCTAACACAGTGAAACCCCGTCTCTACTAAAAATACAAAAAATTAGCTGGGCGTGGTGGCGGGCATCTGTAGTCCCAGCTACTCGGGAGGCTGAGGCAGGAGAATGGCATGAACCCGGGAGGCGGAGCTTGCAGTGAGCCGAGATAGCACCACTGCACTCTAGCCTGGGCGGCAGAGCGAGACTCCGTCTCAGTTGCAAAGAAAGAAAGATATCTACACAATGGAGAAATTTGTCCTTCAAAATTAAAGTTTATTCATATAAATACTCCCAGTGGTGGCAAAGATACCTCCTTTAAGGTTGAGTTTGTGCTTAAATGTCACCATTCCCATTCCAACCCAGCCTACTTTTCTCTTCTTGTTATTTCTCTAGCTCAGTCCCTTATCTGTTGCCTTCATACCTCTTATCCCAGCTCTGAAGTGTTTTATTAATTTGTTTGTTAGATGTTGTGGCGGGGTGGTTTTGGTCTGTCTTTCTTATTATATCAGCTGCAAGAGAGCAGGAACTGTTTCTGTCTTATGCATCACAGAATCCTCAACTTCTAACACAGAGCCTGACATGCAGGGGCATTCAATGAGTACTTATAGAAAAAATGAATCTATGGATGAATGAGTAAATGAATAGATTTAATTTTTTTAAATATCCCAAGTTATTTGGAGTTACATCTAGAAGGGAGAAAAATAAGTAATCAATCTTCTGTGTCGTGGCTAAAAATTGAAATAAAACACTAAGTATTTAGTCCCAAGTGGTCTACAGACCCTAACCTTGGTTCTGAAGGCAACTCTAAGATAAAGAGTTCCAAAATGCTTTGCAAAATGATGTCTTTACTAGGATAAGTTCATATCTCCCACTATGATTCCTGGAAGAATAACACTAATTTGAATGTATAAGCTATGCCATCTTTTTTAGTTGTGTCATTTTTTAAAGCAAACTGTATTCCTTACCTCACAGTCCTACATACCCCAAATATCTCACATAACATATGGAGAGGAATTTTCTCACTATAAGTCTCACTTTAGAAAACTCCCTGGTCGTCAGCTGACCCCATGAACAAAGCGTCCTTTCAATGCTGAGAGCAACCACAGCTGAATAGCAGATCGGATGAACCAATACTGCCATGGCTGTAATGACATCCTTAGAAACGCAAGAGTCCTCACTGAAAGAACAAAGATCAATATTTAGTTTCTTGTGTCCCTACAGGCTGTTCATCAATTTTATAGCCTCCTGTTTTGCCACTTCCCTCACCTCTAACTCCAATTTGCTCTTCTAGGAAAAAAGAAAGGTCAGGCTGTAAGTACATAATAGTAATACGAATGCAAAAACACTTCCAACAAAATCCAAAGTTTGAATTACAATAATTGTGCTATGTTGACACCAATATTTGGTATTTTTTAAAAAATAAATCTTTTGCTGTATTTTAAAACATTTCAATGCATTTTAAAAGAATAAATCTTTGGCTGTAGTTTAACACTTTTAAATGCATTTTTGGTAGTAACTAAATGGACTTTATTAACTACCTTACAAATGAAAGAACAGAAAGAAAGGGGCAAAAGTTATCGCCTAGTTGTCTCTTTTTTTTTTTTTTTCAGAGTCTCACTCTATCGCCTAGGCTGGAGTGCAGTGGCAATCTAGGCTCACTGCAACCTCCACCTCCCGAGTTCAAGCAATTTTCATGCCTCAGCCTCAAATGATTTTCGTGCCTCCGCCTCCTGAGTAGTTGTGATTACAGATAGCTGCCACCTTGCCCGGCTAATTTTTGTGGTTTTCTTTAGAAGAGACAGGGTTTCACCATGCTGGCCAGGCTGGTCTCGAACTCCTGACCTCAAGTGATCCACCTGCCTTGGCCTCGCAAAGTGCTGGGATTATAAGAGTCAGCCACTGTGCCTGGCAGCCTAGTTATCTTTATATCCGTTTTATTCCCTGAAGTCCGCAATGCTAAGCATTGCACGGTCTGACTCTTGGCCTCAACCATTCCCAGACATAGACTTTACATGCTGCTGCCACGGTTTCAACTCCCATGATACACTAACCTCCTAATTTTCATACATTTAATTTCTTAATAAAACAAGGAAGAAATTAAGACTAGTCTCGTAATAATATAGTTAACTTTCCACATAAATTTCTTCAAATAAAGTTTGGAGCTGATGGCATGGTTTGGGAGTATTTTTGATGATCAGCCAAAATGGGATGTGATATGATATGCAGTGAGGAGCTAAGCCAGGTCCTTGTCACCATCCACCTTTCCTGTTTAGAAAACATCCATTAACATCACAAAGAGGCTGCCAAGTTAAGTAATCGTAAAAGACTGTCACTAGGGTAAAAATGGAAGATATCTGCCAAATGGAATATGTTGAATGAATGGCCAGTGTCACCCAAGTGAAACCACAGCCAGAGTATGACGTGACAGAGCCAACCAGATTTTTAAAAGAGCTGGGTAGCACTGCGTATGACAAGACCCCCTCATCCCACATTCCTGTGGTGGAGAGCATGGAGGTGACTGAGCTGTTGGTGGCAAACTCATGCCTTCTGCAACTCAATCAGACATCACCAAGGACATTATTATTCTCTAGCTTATGAATAACTATTTTTATGTCTTCACTATTTTTTATTAACTTATTGTTTGTGGAAATAAATTCCCTGGTCATAATGAAATATAGGAAAAAAGAAAAGAATACGACAGACTTTTTTTCAACCAGCGGAGCATATTTTCATTTTTTTTTCTTATGACACCATTTTTAAATTATTTTTTTAAATTACTCATCTCTTATTCATAACCATCCTGTTGATCAAGTGAGGGATAAGAGTAACCTGCCCAAGGTCCCCAGGTATTAGCTGATTAGGGCCTCTGGGCAGTTGTATCACTTTGGTTCCATCACAAGCTTTTCTTTCTACCCCTTCCCACATCCCATCTCCAGACACTCACCAGGTATGCCATCTCCAAGTGTTCTGGAGCTCCAAAATGACCCTGCCCTTTTCTTCAATAGTTAGTCCCTGTGATGGGTTCAGTCTCATGCAAAAATGACAAGTTTAAATGCATCTTTGTTGCATCACCCTATCTGCACCCTTCTGGTATCCTTCTCCTGTGACAGTCCATGAAGGGAGTTGTGGGCAGAGTCAGGTTGTACTGGGGTTGCAGAAACAGAGGAATCTTTATAGGATCATCTCTATGTTTAGGCATCAATCCACCCACCTCTTCAGATTCTACCAAGAACTTTCAATTGGCAGAAGTCAGATAGCTCCATGGAGCCAGAGAGTGGTCCATTACGTTAATGTTGCATTATTCAATTTGTGCTTGAAAATGAATTTATTGGTCTGCCGTTTTACCAGGTTGTGATTTGTCAATTAATATTTAATAATTTTTTTGAGACAAGGTCACACTTATCGCCCAGGCTGGAGTGCGGTGGCACAATCAGGGCTCACTGCAGCCTCAACCTCCTGGGCTCAAGTGATCCTCCCACCTCATCCTTCTGAGTACCTGGGACTACAGGTGTGTGCCACCACACTTGGCTAATTTTTTTGTGTTTTTTTTGTAGAGATAGGGTCTCGCCATGTTGCTCAGGCTGGTTTACTATGACTTTTAATTCCATTAGAGTATTTTGCATTTAATTGTACTTTAAAACAAAAATGTTTTATGATATCTTGTTCGCTGTTACCCACTCCCCAGTTTACCACACACTTAATCCTTCTAGTTTGGTAGGGTAACACCAAATGCTAGCCTAGATAACTATTAAAATGTCAGCGGTTTAGCACAATCTGTTGGTCAGCTTTTGCTAGGTTATTCTCCTGTGACAAGCAATCCCCATATCAACCGCAAAGGTTTATGTTTTGCTATGGAATATGTTGGCTACGTGTCAGTCGCCCCTCTGCTCCACTTGTCTTCTTTATCTGGGATCCAGCCTAAATGCCCCTTCTGTATATGGGATCCAGGCTAACTGCTGTTCTAGAACAGGAGAAAGGATCATGGTGGAGTCATGCAATAGCTCTTGAAGCTTCTGCTGGAATGCGGTCTACAGCACGTCTGCTCACATTCCACTAGCCAAAGCACGTCAGATGACCAAGCCCAACATCAGTGGACAGGAAGGATGCTCTTCCTCCAGAGAAGCTCACCACAGAAGACCCATGTAGCTCTACAGGTAGCAGATACAATTTACCTAAAACTAGAATTTTGTTTCTCATTCATGTAATACTTCAATGCAAGTGTGCCTGGTTTGTAGGCAGCTTTCCTCTGTGTGATTATTTTAAAAACCAGGCTATTTCCATCTTGTGGTTCTCCCCATCTGCATCCAGCCAGCAGATGGGGAAGAGAAAATGAAGATGCCCCCACTCGCTTCTTAAAAGTCTGGACCTAGAAAAAGAGACATGCACACCTTCTGTCACATTTTATCGATGACCACCTGGATGCAGGGAGTCAGGAAGGTAGGACATGCTAAAAAATGTAGCCTCCATCTTAGAAGCCACCTCCCAGCAATAACTCCACTATGAAAAGAGGAGGGTAAAGTTTTGATGAATCATTGGCCATCTCTGCCATACAAAACCTCAAACTCGATATCCAGGGTGTGCCTAGGCTTTATTTCTAGACCCATTTATACTGAAATGGAATGGCCAAAAATATTCCAGATCTTGTGATTTGGGTTTTTGTTGTCGTTGTATTTTTTCATTTTTAATGTAGACCCTACTGAGTCAAATAACAAGGCATAAGCGACTTAGAAAATCACCATGTCCTGGCCAGGCACAGTGACTCACGCCTGTAATCGCAGCACTTTGGGAGGCTGGGGCGGGCGGGTCACCTGAGGTCAGGAGTTCGAGACCAGCCTGACCAACATGGAGAAACCCCGTCTCTGCTAAAAATACAAAATTAGCTAGGCATGGTGGTGCATGCCTGTAATCCCAGCTACTTGGGAGGCTGAGGCAGGAGAATCGCTTGAACCCAGGAGGTGGAGGTTGCGGTGAGCTGAGATCACACCATTGCACTCCAGCCTGGGCAACAAAAGCAAAACTCCATCTCAAAAAAAGAGAAGAAAAGAAAATCACCATGTCTTTTGTCTAAGGAAACTTTCTACCCCATCTATCATGTTCCAAAAACCAAATAAATAATTTTATTTCTTGATAGTTCAGAAAGAAAACATTAGTAATGATTTTCACAGTTGTCTCTTAGTTTTTCCATTTCCCAGTTTGGGGTTACGCAACCACTAACACCGTTGTGTTTGCCTCCAAACCCCTGAATTTGCACATGCAAGCTTTTTGTTGCTTAACTGCCCAAGTGAAAAGAACAACTGGTCATTTACAAGCACAAATTTGTGAGTAGGAAGAGGGATTTCACCAAAACTAGGAATGCAAATACATAAACTAAAATTGAAAATTGACCTCAATGATGACAAATGACTACTTAGAAGTAGCTGCTTCTTCAGTCAATGGAAAACCTCTCTATCACCAAATCCCCCAACTACTTCCACCTGCTCCCTAGCATAGGCCCTTCACTTCTGCCTTCTCTAACATCTGATGGTGGCCCAAATGCACAGGATACTGGCTGAGAGCTCATTTGCAGCCATAGCCTCAGGCTTCCAGAGAACTTTGTTTTTAACTTTTTAATAGCACAGTCACATTCTGTCTTGTATCTTAGTAGTTTGTATATAGCTCTCTCTCTCTCTCCTAGATAATAATAAACCCCTTGAAATCAGAATCCATGTCATATTTGTCTTTCTATTTCCTACAACACTTACCTGGCACATAATCAAAGCTTACTATTTTTTTATTTTGAATTAGGTCAAGTTACAGCTTAATCTGGGCTCAAACCCTGCAACTGAGGCCACCTTCAGATGGTGCTTCCACTAAGTAAGCTGTGGGATGCCTATGTTGTATTCATTAGGTCAGGCACGTCAAGGTCGCTAATTCCTCTCTTGTAACCCCTCCACTTCTGTCTGCCTTTTCACCAAAGATGCTGATGTCATTGAATCTTGCTTTTAGAGTTTCACATGCTAGAAGAGGAACTCGAGAAGGAAAGGGAAATCTGTCCTGCCCTCACCCCTAGCTTCCTTTTTTCCTTACTTAGTTTTCATGTTGGTCATGCGGCAGCATAGGAAGATGTTTTGGGGTTCTCACTCTGAGGCTCTTGAAAACATAGGAAAGCTGTCCTAAACCTCTGGTCTCCTTTTTGGTCTCTCCTATCCCCACTCCAATTCATAAGCCAAAAAGGTCATCCTGCTTCTTTTAATTCTTCAGGAAATTGGAGCCTAAACCCAGACAGACCTTTCAGATTTTTCTATTGTAGATTTAACACATCTCAGTAATATCTGTGAAGAAACCATAATCCTGACTTTACCACAAAGGAAGAAGGAAATGGAGGAAGTGTCCTGGTGTAGTAGAAAGAACCATCCAGCAGCCTGGGCAATATAGCAAAATCCCATCTCTACAAAAAATAAAGAAAAAAATTAGCTGAGCATAAGTGGTGTGCGCATGTAGTCCCAGCTACTTGGGAGGCTGAGGTGGGAGGATCACTTGAGCCCAAGAGGGAGAGGTTGCAGAAGGCTGAGATCTCACCACTGCACTCCAGCCTGGACAACAGAGCAAGCAAGACCCTGTGAAAGAGAGAGAGAGAAAGAAAGAGCAAGAGAAAGGGAGAAAGAGAAAGAAAGAAAGAAAAAGAAAAAGAAAGAAAGGAAGGAAGGATCCATCCAGGTAGGAATCAGAAGACCTTAGTTTTGGGCTCTGGCTCTTTTCCGTTTCACCTGGCTGACCCTGGACAAACCATGTTATGCCCCTCTGGATCTCACTCCTCAGTATAGATGAGCAGGCTCGATCAGGATACCTTTAACATCTTTCCCAGGCCTGGAAGTAGGAGTCACTAAGATGGCAGGTTGACGCTATTGTAATAGAGCCACCGTTTCCGATCTGCTAGAGATATGATTTTCAGCCCAAGCATTCGCCATCTGCCTCCTTTGAGTCTTGGCTGGTAATCCATCAACTGTGCTAGATATAAGATCTTATCCAGTGAATTAAGTGATATTTCTTCCATTTTTCCATTTAGAAGAGGCACAAAAGTACATATACCATCCTAATAAAACAGACTTCCATTTTTTAAAAAATGTGACTAGCAGCACAATACTTTCCTAGCATACCACCTGCCATTATCTCTCCAGGTGTTTACTGTGGGCAGGTGGCTAACAAGGCCTAAGCTTCCTCTTCTACTTTAGAGCTCACTAAAGGAAATAATGACCCCAAGTGAAGAAAAAGCCCCAATTTCCAGCTCCAGTTCTAGTTGGGGTAGAGGGTTCTGTTGTTTGGCAAGATGTTCTAATGGGCTTCTCACAGCAGGAGTTAGGGTGTTATCTGGCAACAGGAGAAAGGGAAATGAAAGTGTTCTGCATAAAAAATGTAAAAGTCTATCTCCATTGTGGGCACAGGAATTTGGACAAATACTCCCAGTTGTATTTAGAAAAAAAAAAAAAAAAGGTTTCTATTCGGTCTCTGAGAATTGTTGCTTTTTCTTTGTGCATGCTTGCATGTGTGTGTTTGTGGTGTCTGTGTGTGGGGAGGGAGGGGTGGGGAGGGAGAGGGAGGTGAAGGAGATGTTCTCATATTCACCCACCCAAAGCTTGCAGGGAGAATGAGAAACTTCTGCACATCTCAGCAGTGAAGAAACCCTGAGGGGACCTTTCCTGAAGGGTTGGAGCTTCCCATTGACTGTCCTGATAAAGTCCCCATGGGGCTATTCTTGACTGAATAACTCAGACCTTGGGCAATGCTGTTGTGGTATCATTAGACTACCTGGTCAGACAAAAGGAGGGAAGCATCTGGTACTGATTTTAATATAATTTCCCCCTTTGGCAGAGTTTCATCCCTGAAGTCAGTTGGTAAGGAACTAAGAAGGAAAACAGAGAGTTGTAGATCTCTTAGGTGGCTTTATTGTTCCTCTATCACTTTCTAGACCTGAGGGTAAAAGAATGGGATGGAGTTTTTCTAAAAACGAGAGCAGCAGAGAATCAGCACTAAGAAAATTGAAGAATAGGCCATTCTCAGACGGAGGAGACAAGAGAAGCCTTGATAACACTGGAGCGAGATTGAGAAGGGCAGTGTGCCTACAGAGGAACCCATGAACAGTTCCCATTGTTTACTGATTTTACCTTGCTTGACTAGAAAATGCATTTGTCAATAGGAATGTTATCATCTGCAAGGGGGCAAATATTGGTTCTCGGTGGATGAACAAAATCTTAGATATTATAATGGCTTGTGGCCCTCCAAATGGCCACAGTAAATAAGCAAATATACAGTGTATCTGTGGAGTTTAAATTTCATGAGTTGAGTAAAGGTTGGGGTGGAGTACAATTAGGAAAACAAAATGTCTAAAGGTCTCCTTTGGGGGAAGGGTGATAAGGAAAAAAAAAAAAAGGTTGAGGAAGAGTGTTCCAGAGCAATTATATTTAGTTTCAGTTTCAAATTAGTCACTCCTGCTTGTAATTCCCTTTTGTTCTCTATCCTTTCATTTAAAAACATATATGTTATGTGCTTGAGGGGGTGTGGGGAATTAGGCCTCCTGCACCTTAGCTCCCAGCTGGGAGCTCCCAGAGAGTCCTGGGATCCACGTGGAGACAGGCAGTGAAGGAAGCAAGAGCCCAAGGCAGAGATGAAGGCTGTGGGTGGATCCATGGCTACGGGGGCAATTCAGAAACTGACAGGAGGCCAGTTCCGTCTGTGGGTCTTGAACTGTGGTGCCTGGACCAGCAGCAGCAGCAGCATCACTGGGAACTTGTCAGAAGTGCAAATTCTCAGGTCCCACCCCAGACCCGCTGAATCAGAAACTCTAGGGGTGGGGCCCAGCCTCCAGGTGAGTCTGATCCTCCCTCAAATTTGAGAGTCATTGGTTTAGAAGTGAAACAGGTGACCCAAGGAAATGAGGAGCCACACTTTGGGAGAAAGGAAAAAGAAAGCAGAGGTTCAGTAAACTAAAATTTCCTACTCTCTAGTTTTTTAATCATCTTTTAAATTTTTTTTTTAGACCTTAGCAATATAAATATTGCTTGTTTCCACCAGAGAGGAAAAAAACTCTGCTGTCAAATTTGCTGAGCACAAAATGAAAGGAAGTCTGCAATCCGTTGGCTAATTAAGACCCATGTAAGTAATCAAGGCAGACAAGTCAAGGACAATGAATCTCAGGCTTGTCTTGGCTGATTCTGCCAACTTCACCAATCACCTAAACCAAATAATCAGCAATCACTTTATTTTGTGTTGTGTAAACACAGTAGAAATGTTCACAAAGTATTCTAAATGTGTAACAGAAAGATTATTACTTACTCAGCTTCCTATGTAGGGAAGCTAACTTATCTATTCAGGATCACACTGTTACTGATGGCAAGATCCAAGCTCCCAGGTTCTGATCCTAAACTGTCAAATGATAGAGTTCAACTTCTTTTTCTTTTTAATTCTCTCCTTCCTTATGAACTACGGCAATTTGATTTGTAACTTTAATTTTTTTTTCTATTTATGAAGCATTAGCAATTATTTGCCCTGAAAACATTTTTAATAAGAAGAAAACTAAGGTTGAATGCAAACAATTTAGTAACAACCCACTTCAGTTTGGTCCTTCTGCGCCTTAGGCCACTGCCAGGTGTATGAACTTGCAAAACCCTGGATTAAAACCCAGGTTCTTCACAGCGCTTTTTGCAGAGTTAATTTCTGTCAGAGACATATTAATGATAGACTTTAGAAGAAACACCAAATAACAGTGACTTTCCAGTAACTTCAGTACTAGTCCCACCCCTAGGTTACCCTATGAAGCTAGACTCTAGTGAAAATATGCCAACGATTCTTTTCCTGACCAAAACCATAACTGAGTCTCTAGAAAAATTTGTTTGCTGTGATTTGTATTTTTGATATAATAATTATGCCTCCATGCTATTTCTGGTTTATATCGAAAATGACCTTGTACCAACTGTTTTGACTACTCTGGCAAGGAGATACCTAAGATTAACCCTAAACGGGTTAGCTATCTCATAAGGAAATAAGTCCTCACTCCCTTATGATTTAAATAATCCAAAATACATTTTTTAAACAGTATTGCCCTCCTTCTCTTACTGAACCAGTTAATGTATCACCTTTACAATAACTTTTGTCTGTGTTTCTCAAAAGCCTGTGCTGGCCTTGATCACATGTCAAATTTCAGGTCCTATGAGTTCTTGACCGTGTAGTTATTTGGAAGCTCATAGCATCTTTCTCCTTCTGGTGGGTTCTTAGATCATATCTCTTTGCAGATTTGTACAGAGAGGTCTGTTTCAAACTAACACCCTCCCAACTCCCAGATGCAGGCTGAACTAAGAGCTAATGAGAAAGCATTCCTGCAGAAGAAAGGAACTGCTCTCAAGATATGCACAGCCTCAGTGTTGTTTTTTTTTTTCTTTTTGAAACTGAATGTTTTGTAAAGTTCTTTAATTGCCTTTTTATTTTTGAGCAAACCAGAGAGGGAGACCCTAAGTGTCCTATTATATTATCAAGTGAGAACATATGTAAGGAAAGCCTTTTCTTCTATTTTTTTTTTATTTGAAACACTGAATTAGACAAATAATTTACACTTAGTGGCAGGTGTAATCCTTCTTAAAGACATTTCTTAAGGATCTCCAAGCTTTCCCTGAACAAGCATACATTTTATTCAAACTATGAAGTAATACCCACTAGAGCCTCTCTGGGTATTCCAAAACACTCTCTGCATGTTCCAAAAGAGCCTTCTCTTAGTACAAACTGTAGGTAAACTAATGAAACCACATCATAAGAGCAAGCCTGAGCTACATGTACTAAAGGCTAATGTTTATTGAGCACTTACTATTTGCCAGGCACAGACCTGAATGTTTTACATGTATTCATTTGGACTTCACTAAAAATCTGATGACCTAGGTAGACTTATCATCCTCATTTTACAAATGAGGAAATTGAGGCCCAGAAAAGTTAAGTAACATGCCCAAGGTCACCCTGCTGGTGAGTGGTCAGGCCAGTAAACAAGAGCTCTCATATATGGCTTGGAAGATCTTCCCCACCCCCAACCCCCACTCTTTTATCCCACTGCTTTCCTCTCATCCTCCTTCCCACTTGCCTCTTTATGCATTTTATACTGTGGGGTTGGTTAAGCTGGAGCTCTGGTTGCCTTCAAATTCCTTTCTTTCCTTAAACCCTGTCTTAACCTACCCGCAGCCCTGCCCCTGACTGGAGTCACACAGAAAGCCTGAACATCTGACACTCATTGGTCATGCTTCCTCCCACTAGGGACTCATTTCATGCTGTGCTTAGAGATGCATGCAAAAGCATTATCTTCTGCTGCAAGCAGCAGCCCCTAGGATATACATGTGCTCTCTGCTCATGGCTAAATTTGGGGAAACTAAGGCACTCTAACACAGCAGGAGCAACTTAATTTCTCAACTGCTTATATTAAAGATGAGACCAAGGATGAACATAGTTGGACTTTTTCAACCTGATGTTTCATCTATCATGCTGCCCCTCCTCCCAAGACTTTCTCTTCCTGAGGACCTCTTGGTGAGAAGTTGCCCACCCCACACCCAAGCCAAAGTGGAATGGCAGAGCCCTGCCAGAAAACCAAGCAATGTTTCTATTAAAGGCAGGTGGCTACTGCTCCTTCCTCTTTCTCCTTATCTGAGATGATTAGAAGTCCAAGTACAGAGGACCTGACCCATGTGTCCTACCTTGAGGACCCTGCAGTATTAATTAGTTATCATTGTCTGCAGAATGAAAAAGAAAAGAGCCCATCCATGAATAGCAAACAACACCCTGTCCTCCTCCCCACCCCACCAAATACTTGTGTCAAGAGCAACTGGAGGCAGCAATTGTTCTATTCAACATTTGTCTAGTTGAGACCATTTTGGGGTCTGCTTTATCTCTGTCAGAGTTCAAATCCATGGGAAGTTTTAGGAGATGCAATAAGAATATTGGAGCAGGTTTATATTTGCTGCATACAACTTGGATCATATCAAGGTTATCATCCAAAACTTATTTGAAGAATGTTTCATATAACATCCAGGAATTTGAGAGCTTGTTAAGGGAAAGCTTTCAAATGTAAGAATAAACACAAAGTCAGACTCCTGGTATGGCTGAACTGTGGCAGAGATAATTTCTCTCTCATTTCACAGTCAACACAGGTTTATGGTGAAAGCCGGAGACAAAGATTCCTGTCCTCATGAGACTTTCCAATGGCTTATTTTGGGAGATTCTTGGATACCAGCTATTTACTTTCAAAAAGTTCAGTGGGAATTATTTTAATGTAAGAATTACTCATGACAGCCGGTTCGGGGGCAACTTTTCCAAACATGCTGTAGCAAAATTGGCACTTTTAGCTAAATCACACCCTGTTCTTCAGACATTTGACTCAGATTTTTCTTTACTACAGTAAATCTGTACTTGGATCATGGAAGCTTGTAGGGACTAGCCATGCCAGTCCCACCTTAAAGACAGAGTTCCAGGCTGGATTGCATTTTCTAGAACAAATCCTTTAAATATTTTCATTCAAAGAGAACAGTAATGACAGCTTCCAATAATCAACCTGAATATTTTAGTAGAAGCTTTTCTAGACATTTGTATTGGGATAACTAATGGAACTAATAGATTTAGGAAATGCCAGAACTCCTAATTAAGCCCTGGATACTGCCTCAGATTCTGAATGACTGAATATACTGGGCATTTTATGCCTCATCCTTCATGTAATCCAACAAACACCTATTCTATATTTATTCTAAAAAACTTTACTAAAAACTTTACTAATATTAAATTTTCTAAATACTTTCTAAAACTTTACTAATATTAAATTTTTTACTTAAGATCTTCAGAAAATTTTCCAAATTTTATAAATTGTATACATTTTTGATGCTGCTATTGCTATAGATGTCTTCTGGAAGTTGAGTTGTGCCTTTAAAATATTTTCCTACTACATCACTGGAATGAGTGTTACAAAAAAAGTCTCTGTACATGCTACATGCCTTGATTAAAGTATTAATTTTCTACCAGATCACTATTCCTATAAGTGTTTAAAATAAAAATGAATATGGTCTTCAAACATTCATTCTAATACTATTTACTCTCCCACTTTCAAAAGCTCCCAAATACTCAAAGTTGCATATTTCTCAGATTCTGTTATATATGATTGCAACATCAGTGAATGATTGAAAAACATTTTCCCTAGAGTTTTAAGTCCTTTTCTGTGCGAAGTTTCAACAACAAAAAAATTTTTTTTTAATAGAGACAGGGTCTTGCCATGTTGCCCAGGCTGGTCTCAAACTCCTGAGCTCAGGCAATCCACCCGCCTCAGCCTCCCAAGTGCTGGGATTACAGGTGTGAGAGCCACCATGCCGGCCAGTTTCAAAGAAATTATAATGAAAGAAAGTTAGGCAGCACAGTAGGAACAAAGAATTCCACTTCCATGTCATAAAAACTCGGGATCAAGTCTTCTAGTTAGAGCCCTAGCTCTAACTAGCTGTGTGACCTTGAGCAAGTTATTTAATTTTCTAGACCTTAGTTTCCTCATGAGCAAAATGAAAATATTAACACCATCCTCAAAGTTACTGTGAGGACTAATTAAAACAATACTTGTATCCTGCTTAATCCAGTGCCAGCACATAGTAAGCTCTGAATAAGTGGTTGTTAGAATTATTACCAACACATGGGAGGACCAACTTTACATGAGAGTCAGTGCTGGGAGGTCTCACATATGCTACCTCATTTAATCCTTCACAATCCTGAGAAGCAAGGAAAAATTCTTTCCATTTTTATGGATTAGGAAAGTAAGGATCAGAGAGGCTGAGTAACTTATTCAAGGTCATATAGCAAAGTGACAGGGCTGGAATCTGCAGCCAGGTCTGCCTGACTCTAAAGTTCATTTTTACATGGAAGTTCATCCTTTCCAAATTTCTTTTACTATTTCATGCAAAAATAGAGATTTCCATTTTCAAGTTTGTGTCCTTTAATACATAGCTACATGAAACTGCTTCTTTTATCTTATATTATCATAAATAACAAATATATCTTCTGCCATATTTAGTTCTTTCTTCATTCAATTCAAGATAAACATATTTTGTCTAAAGGTTTTATTGGCATTTGGAAGAAACTCAAAGTCTGTACTTAATTAAGATCTGTAAACAGACGCCAGATCAAATCACAGAATAAAGAGATTTCCAGTGCTGGGTATGGATCTATCTTGATCTAAATTTGGATTTCAAACATTGTAACCCATCTTTATACATTCCTTCCTTCATTCAATAAATATTTATTGAATGCTGTATGAGTTAGTCATAGAGCCTGCCTTCAAGGAGCTTAGGGTTCAATAGGAAAGAGAGATATACAAAAAGACCTATAATTCCAGGCAAGAAACAACTGTAGGTGCTAGAAGAAAAATAGGGAGAAAATGCTGGGGAGTCTCAAGGGTGGCCATTACTTCCTACTGGGGAGCAAAGGATCAAAGAAGGCTTTGGGGGAAAAGTGGCCTCCTCTATTAACTGCTCCATCCATGTGTAAACTATTCACAAATTTGTTTTAAAATGCAGCAGGTCCCCGGATAATGTCGTTTCGTTCAACATTGTTTTAACGTTGATGAGAAAAAAAAAATGAACTCTGCGCCAGGGCCCCTGTCTGTGGCGTCTGCATGTTCTCCCCATGTCTGCATGGGTTTTCTCTGGGTACTCCTACTCAACTTTCCTCCCACATCCCAACATGTGCACATCAGGTAAACGGGTGCATCTAAATGGTCCCCATGTGAATGAGTATTGGAGTGTGATGCACTCTGTGATGGGATGGTGTCCTGTCCAGGGCTGGTTTCCATCTCTGTGCTCTGAGGTACTGACATAGGCTCCAGTCACCTGTGACCCTGAACTGGAATATGCAGGTTGGAAAATGAATGAATGAATACAAGTTATTACACAATAAAAATCTGAAAAGTGTTCAATAATCATACAAATGCACAACAATAAATGATGCAGCACAAAAGCACTTAGCAAGGCTACCAGATTTGTCCTTGTTTGATTTTGAACCGTATTGGTGGGAGAAGATGCTCCTTATGATTTGTACTTTGCAAACATTTATTCTTTGATTTAACCCACTACCTCTATGACTAGCATCACTCAGTGACTCACCAAAATTGGGTAATTATCCTGTTTATATTAATCTTCCTTAAATGTAGGTATAACTCACGTTTATTTCAGTGTTTAATATTATAAGTGTTTAGGGTCTTTATTTATAAGTCTGGTGATGTTTCTGTGATCAGAAATATGCCATAGAAACTTAACTCTTTTTAAAAAATGTTATTGTTATACATTTAGGGGGTACACGTGCAGATTTCTTACATGTATATAGTGCATAGTGGTGAAGTCTGGGCTCTTAGTACATTTTCAACCCTCACCCCTCTCCCACCCTCCCACATTTTGGGGTCTCCAGTGTTGTTATTCCACTCTGTATGTTCATGTGCACCCACTGTTTAGCTTCCACGTGCAAGTGAGAACAAGTGGTATATGACCTTCTGTTTCTGAGTTATTTCACTTAGGATAATGGCCTCCAGTTCCATCCATGTTGCTGCAAAAGACATGATTTCATTTTTCTTTATAACTTTATTCCATGGTGTATCTACACCTCATCTTTATCCAGTCCTCCACTGTTGATTCCCTATGTTTGCTATTGTGAATAGTGCTACAATAAACATGTGAATGCCGGTATCTTTTTGATGTAATGATTTATTCCCTTTGGGAATATACCCAGTAGTGGAATTGCTGACTGGAATGGTAGTTCCATTTTTAGGGATGTAACTCTTGTTTATGTATCAATTACCCTATGACAAAATTGGTTGTCTTACACGTTGTTTCTCAATTTCCAAGAACCTATAGATGAAGTTAAGTGAAGACTTGCTGTGTAATACAGAAAGTGGTGAATAGGTGGGGCTGTGAATGAAATAGGACTGGCCATGAGTTGATCATGTGAAAGCTGAGTGATGGCAGTACATAGAACTTCACTACACCAGTGTGTCTGCTTTAGGATATGTTTGAAATTTTGCATTATAAAAAGTTAAGGCCAGGCGCGGTGACTCACGCCTGTAATCCCAGTACTTCGGGAGGCCAAGGCGGGTGGATCACGAGGTCAGGAGATCGAGACCATCCTGGCTAACACGGTGAAACCCCGTCTCTACTAAAAATACAAAAAATTAGCCAGGCACAGTGGCGGGCACCTGTAGTCCCAGCTACTCGGGAGGCTGAGGCAGGAGAATGGCGTGGACCTGGGAAGCAGAGCTTGCAGTGAACTGAGATGGCACCACTGCACTCCAGCCCGGGCGACAGAGCGAGACTCCATCTCAAAAAAAAAAAAAAAAAAGTTAAAATATTCTACCAGCTAACTTACCTGTAGGACTTCCACAAGTCATTTACATGTACACATGTAAGTGGCTACAGAGTGTATGATAATGGTTTGGGCCTGGAGGGACATTAGTGACCACCAGAGTGAAATGAACTGAATCTCCCTGCCTCCCGCTCCATACACACAAGCCTACTCAACAAGATCTCTTTAATGTAAAGCCACAAGTCAGAAAGGGTGAACACAGAGTAATAACCCAGGGACTTGCCTAGAGGCAATGCTTACCTCTGGGCAAGGACTGAGCACATATCCTAATGAAAACAATTCGTGTGTGTTTGAAAGAAAATTGAATTCAGTACAATCGATAATGTTCAGAGGCTTCAGGGGATCTGCAGATGTGGACTCATGGAGCAGCATCCTATCACTCCTATCACTCATGGAGATTTTACACATAGGCCCAGGGAACGACATGGTATCAGTTTGTCTCGTGTGGGTGAGACAAAAGCATTCAATACTGCGTCGACCCAAGAGTTCTCACTGGCTCTATGTAGCACATACCCCCAGAATATTCAGGTGTGTTATGTAGTGGTTTCTATTGAATGCAACATAATTTTGTTATAGTTGTTATGTATGTCACTTAATTCACATACTCTCAGGCATACCAAGAAGGGAGAAGAAAGGGTGAAGGATAGAGTTCAGCCACCTGGCAGCATTCCATAAAAACTGGGCAGATTCATGAAATATTACAGTGGGGGAGGTGCTCAAAATAGTTTTTGCATGCTTTTGAAGATAAGAGAGTATATCTGTCTTAGATATTCTGCCTGGATATGTTACTAGCATCAGGATGTTTTGAGGAGGCAGGCAAAATTAGAGTGTCACGCGGCCAGGCGCGGTGGCTTATGCCTGTAATCCCAGCACTTTGGGAGGCCAAGGCGGGTGGATCAGGAGGTCAGGAGATCGAGACCATCCTGGCAAACACGGTGAAACCCCGTCTCTACTAAAAAATACAAAAAATTAGCCGGATGTAGTGGCGAGTGCCTCTAGTCCCAGCTACTTGGGAGGCTGAGACAGGAGAATGGTGTGAACCTGGGAGGCAGAGCTTGCAGTGAGCAGAGATTGCACCACTGCACTCCAGCTTGGGCGACAGATAAGACTCCATCTCAAAAAAAAAAAAAATTAGAGTGTCACATGCTACTTTAATTCTGTGTTGTGGTACTTCAGTGGCTTCTCATTTGAAAGTGCATAATTATTTTCAAATTATCATATATCATTTCATGGTTAAATTAGATTATCAGCTAGAACTTCCAGGGGGGTTGGAATTCTACATGCAAACTAGATTTCAATCCCTATTTATGATCATTCTGGACAACTTTGTTTCCTAAACCCTCAGATCAACTATTTCCCGGGATAACCCTAAGGCACTGGGAAATATCTGAATGGAAGAGATCAGCGCTGTGTTTTATGGCATGTTTGCAAGAGACATATTTTGTCTATGTCAGAAACCCAGCTATTCAGTAGGGATATATTTTTCCAAGAACATCTCAAAATATTTCTTTAAGAAAATGTAATTCATCTGACCACTTTCCTCTTAATTAAACCCAGCTGCGTGCGTGTGTGTGTGCGTGTGTGTGTGTGCGTGTGTGCATGTGTGCGTATATGTGTTTTCTGTACCTTATTTCAATAACAGAGAAGGAAGCTCTTAAGGGCACCTCTGCCTTACACACTATGAGTCAAAATGAGTTGGAAACTCCCTGGCTGTACTGTGATCAGTTGTTCAAATTTCAGTTTTGACAGCTTTAATAATTCTAAGCCACCATGCTCCTGATATTCTTCTTTCTAAAGAGAAACAGTTGTTTTGTTTACATATGTAGTCAGTATGATAATTATCTAAATTTATTCCTACCAACCTTGTTTGATCTCTGTAGTGTCAACTGATAAAATCCATCCATTTTGTAGAGCCAAACATCTTTTAGATCTCAGGTCAGAGGTCATTTCCTGGGGGAAAATCAGAAGACTTTAAAGAGGTTGCAAAGCCTGGACTTCCTCACAGAAATCACCACACAGGATAATCTTACAACCTTCAGTTCTTCTAATTTCTACCAGCTGTGTGATTATTTGATTGGTATCCATCTATTCCATGAGACTATATAAATTCCATGAGAGTAGGGCCTTGGTCAGTTTTGCTCACCATTATGTTCTCAATGCCTGGAACAAAGAAGGCCGTCAATAAATATTTGTAGAATGAATAAATGAATGTAAAAATATATATAAATGTGTCCATGAATAAGTGAGTAAATTACAGAAATTTCACAAAGAGGTTTATCAATAACACTTTAGAACTGCACTGTTCAACACAGTAGCCACTAGCCATATGCGACTATTTAAATTTAACCTTAAATTAATTAAAATTAATAAAACTAAAATCCAGTTCCTCAGTTGCCCTAGCCACATTTCAAATGCTCAATAGTCACACATTGCTGTTCACTACTATATTTGACAGTGCACAATATACAGCATTTCCATCGTTGTAGAAAATTCTAGTAGCACAACTCAAGCAATTCTAAAATTCTAGGCCAAAGACAGCATTATTTTTTCCAAAATGAGACAGATCATTATTATTGGTGCCATTGATAATATTAATTGTACAACTTAAACCTCTTTCCCCTAAAACTATTCCCCCTGGATGACTGAGCTTAAACCAAGTATTTCACCTCTTTTTCTTTCAAAATATATAACAAATAATTTGTCTACTTTGATTTGTAAGGGTCTATATATAGTTTTATATACTTTCCTGAGTACTCAAAAGAATCCTTGAAATTGGGAATATATACTTTTCTAAAAGTGCATTTTTTACACAGGCCAGGCCTCTATGCACTATACATTGGATAAAAATGGGAAAGATATAATGTGCTCTAGAAGCCATCATTAGTATATGAGGAATTGGGATTTGTATGAATTTCCCTAATGATGTTAAGTGCGTGATTGCACACATTCTGGAATTGTAATTATGTGTAAATTGATATAGTTTTCCAAATGAATAATATTCAATATGTTTGGTGAGATCCTTTAATTTCAACAATTAAGCTTTTTTTTTAAATCGAAGACTCTAGTTACAGTCATCTTATTCTGTAAACTATAAACAAGTATTTTGTTTGTGAAAGCAAAGATCAGAACGTTGCCAGAGTTAGGAAAACAAAATTATAACATTTATACTTAATTTAAAGCAATAATTTGATTTAAATACCCATACAAGCAAAAGCATCTTTGATTACATAAGTCTGAGAAAAAGCATAAGAGAATGGTGAAGATATAAAGGAATGGGGCAGATGCTCAGATTCAGGTACACATACTAGGAAACTGAGCACACCAGGAGAAATTTGCAAATGTAAATTCCTACAAGCCTTCTCTTATAAAGAGCAAGGTTTTATGTCTCCTTTTAGCAAGTTAGACTCTATAATCCCATTTATCTCCATATCTTCATAAAAAAGGAAGATTCTATTCAATAAATCTATGGATACCTTAACTACACCCAGGTGTTTTAAATTATGCCACAAATTTTTGTCAATCTTTACCATAAAATACCAAATTCAGCTTTTGCTTGTCAACATAGCTAAAACATTATCATTTATCATATTCTAGTACCTTCAAGTTTTCATACCACATGTGTTCCAAACTCTAGGAAATTAAATATTTCCCTAATACCACACTTTAAAACTTCAAGCCCTACAAATTGAGAAGTACACAATTAACCCGTTTTCAAGTGTATTTGCAGAGATTGCACCTGTGCCTACTTATGAACAAATCCTAAGTTTTCTGTTTCACTCTTTCGGTGCTTAGTCAGCCTTTATGTCTCAGGATTTTTCATTTACAAAACGCATGTCACATTTGACAAAGGTGAAATTGTATGATTTCAACACTTGGTTTTTTGAACAATTCAGGTCTTGATTCTTAGAAGGTAAACCTAGCAGTTGTCAGAATGCCACACAAGTTTATCCATAAAGAACTTTCAGGAATGAGCTGAGAGGGAAGGGGTCAGATGAGTAGAAAATCAAATTGGGAAGGTTCATGCCCCTTGTCTCTGTTGACTTCCATGTGGAAATTCAGGACCAGCCAATCCCTTTGAAATCTGTCCTAGAAATCATGACTCTGCAGGAGTTGGAAGCTCACATGCCTTCTAGATTGAGGCATGTAGCATCAATAAGTGAAGGAAGGCTGGGAGACAGATAAGGAGAGATGATTAGAAACTGTGATAAGCCCCATCTGAAAACATTTAGATATGCTTTCTTATTCTTTTTTAAGTTTTAAAAGATTGCACAAGCCCACTCCATGCAATCTGTAGAGCTGCCAATTTGGAGTTTCTGCTTTAGGAGACAACTCGAGCTTAGGGCTAGGGTAAGAGAACTACTGGCTGTAATAATTTAAGGAACTTTTTGTTCCAGTAAAAGTCACAGACCATGCTTTAAAAGGGCCTAGGGGTCTATTTAGAGCAAGTTTTTCATGTTTTATGTTGTAAAACTGTATCTAATTATGAGCCAACTTTAACCTTTCTTCAACTTTTCTCCATCTCTCTTCCCAACTACTTCTACGTTTTGTTGGCTTGAGCAAGGCTACTTTGTCAAACACTGCCTCATACCAAGTTCTTTCTGACCACTGGTCTTATTGCAAACCATAGAGGAAAGATTTATAATTTGCCCAGATTTTGTGTGAAACTATAACAACAAAAAAGGAACTCTAAGATCTGCTGTAAGTTTTGAAGGTGCTGTATTTCTGAAGATAATCTTCCTACAGGAGGTATTCCTATTCTTAACAGAAACAGATTATTTGAAATCGTTGGGTTTACATTACTCCAGAGTAAACTGGCACTGTGTTTAATCCTGTGTAATTTGGGGGCAAGTAAATAATCTCTCTACTTCAATTTCCTCATGTTTTAATGTGAATGATGATGGTCACAAGATTGCTATAAGTATCATGTGTGCTAAAGCATTTAAAAGTACATTGTATGTTACCTACTAAGTACTCAATAAATATCTATTTTATTGTTACACATCCCACAATCACTCACTAATTATCATGAACATTGATGATACATACCATGGCAATGACACTGATAAATTTGGTAATAGTGCTTAGGTAGAAGAGTATCATGAGAGGAAATGGATTGAAAGCAAAGCATAAATGACAACATTTATTGGGTGCTTACTATGTGTCAGACTGTGAATAGTGCTTTCTTTGCATATATTAAATCTCATTTATTTTTCACAACATCCCCATGAGCTATGAACTCTGAATAACTACATTTTTAAAAACGATTCACGTGGTGATTTTTACTCCCTCAATTAGTTAAGCTAGACCTTCTCCAGAAGGTTCTCCAGAATCCTCTCCCCAATATGATTCTGAGGTTGATTTTGCCAAAAGTAGAATTTGCAGGAGATTTGGAAGACAGAAGTAAAGCAGCAGCCATTACTCTCTGAAGATCGTCATCTTTCGATACAGCAATGGACAGACATAAAGGTGCCAGTGGGCTCCAGCTGTCTGCTCTCCTCCACTCCACGTCCTGCCATTTTGGGGGGCCTCTGGCATCAATGATTAATTGCAGTGCCACCTTATACTTGAATGTGAACCTTCTGTGGCAACAGCCCCCCATAGATTTCTCCACCGGCTCCCTATTCACAGTCCTATTTCAGCAGCTGGGCGTGTCTGCCTTCTCAGGTGAACTGATGGGTGGCCCCTCTGATCTTCTAGCTCCCCCTTCAGACCCTCTCCTCCCCAGTGCCTCCCATAGTAGCGGCTCTGTTTCTCTGGTTGAACCCTGATTGATACACATGTTTAAGATGAAGTAGCTTACCCCAAGATCACTAAGTCTGAATGGCAGAACCAACATTAGAAGCCTTAAGTAGCTTCCAGAGCCCATGCTCTTCATAACCACAAGGCAGCATTGTCTGAAGGAGAGGGGAGGAAGAAGGAGATAAGGAAGAAAGAAAACAGAGAAAGCATGAAGACTATAGAGAAAGAGGAAGGAAGCAGAAAAAAAAGAAAAGGACGATAGAGAAGGCAGGAGGGAGGACTAGATGATAAGCAATGGGGAGTGGGAGAAAAGTGAAGAGGAATAAAAAATAAAGGGAGGTAGGATAGTACATTGTCAGCTCTACTTGCTCTGCCAATGCTTTAGCACAAAGTGGGTAATTTTAAGCATGGCTAATATATGCCACAGGACTGCAGAGTTCTAGCACTCAGGTGTTGAGGAAGCAAGTGCCCTTTTGGTTTTACTCTTTTATTACGAACTAAATCTAAATTTTCATAAAAGTTTGTTTTGTTTTGTTTTTTTAACAGAAGACCTAATAATTTCTCTAAGTATTCCTCTTTTTTTAGCCATTTTTAATCTGTTTTTTACAACCTTACATAAGCCAGTGATAAATAACGACTTGCAAAGCAGCGATCTTTACTATAGATTTTACCCGAGTTGAAAAATCAAATATTTTTATGCAACAGAACAATGGCTAATAATTTAATTATAGATCATCATGTTCAACTGGGGTAGTTATCAATTTAACTCTGTATTATTCAACAACAGAGATGTGGCAAATTTTGCACATAATTCCAAAATAGAGGTGTGAAATATCATTTTCCCATGTGACTATTTGGTTTAACCTAGATATTTACTATGTATAATATTACAGCTGCCAGGGAGACATAGAAATTAAAAACAAGATAAAATCTTGTTGAGTTTTATTTTCTACTCTGAAGCAGCTAATTTTTAAAATATCCTGCCCAGGGTACAGGAAGTGCTCCTCAGATGTCCTGATGTGCATGGAGGCAAGAGGACATTATGCCTGATTTAAGAACAGATCATCTCACCCACTGTCATCCTGCATGACTGCTCATGCACTGCTCCTGACTTGCATTTTAAGCACTGGTCAGTTTGCTTTTGGCAAGAGCGTGCTAGAGCAGGTTTTATAAGAGGACAGTGATAGAAGATGTGACAATCTTGTCCCAAAATGCCCCTTCTCTCCTTAAGGACTTGTCTCTCCTTGAAGCTCCAAGATGCCACAGTCCCTGATCAAGGGATCAAGCTATAGAGGGAGAAAGGGACACCAAACTTGCTCTTACAATGGGTTACCTTCTTGCTTTCCCAAGATGGGGTTGGGTAGGGCAGGCCTGGCTCAATATATTATTTAAAAGGCAGTTATTTTAAAAGACTGTCATCTAAATTTACTTCACTAAATGGCAGTGAGTTTTGCCCCTTAAGAGGCTATTCCGGGCTCAGAATGGTATCAGAAGGCAAAAATTGGATTTTTAAAATTTTTATTATAAATAATATAGTGACAAATTATGATTATTATATATGCAACACATATAACTAAATATATAGTTATAGATAATATATACTATTATCTGTAACTATAATAGTAATATATACTATTATCTATGACTATATATTTTGTAATATATAAATATATTTTTATAATGATATATGTAACATATATCATATTATATAAATTATAACAAATAATTGTTAATTATTTATTATCACTGTGAATCAGAAGAGGCAATGTTAGTTCCCTGAGACATCTGGGTCTGGGCCTGGAGAATCACCCTCAAGCCCACTCCCTCAGCCATCACCACATGTAACTGTGCCCATGGAGCGCTAATACCCTCAGCCTTTGTCTTACTTCATAAACACCTTCCCACCCTCCTTTTCCTACCGGTTCTCAGTCCTCACAGATTCTGGCCTCCTGGTTTATTTTCTTCTCTGTCGCCTTGGACATGACTCAGGTTACTGCTGCTGGAGCCCAGGCCTTTCACTACCCTACCCTGCCAGAAGTTTCTCTCTGACTAGTGATGGCTGGGGGTGAGTTCTGTTAGGATTCTTATCCTTTATCCCAAAAAGAATGAAGGCTCCTCAAGCTTCAAACCAATTTCAGAACCACTTGGGGCAGAGATGACACATGACAGCCACTTGCTGCTGCTTTAGCACTGACTTCACACCATCCCCTGGCTATGAAAGGGAATCCAGATATGCAAATAACCTGTAATTATTATGTGGGTGGATTACCATAGCAATGGTTCTGGGTATTTTAGCTGCCTTAGATTATCCCCTAAGGAAGCATTTTACCCTTTGTTGCAACCAGCCTTCTCACTCTGGTTCCAGCCTTCTGCCATGAGCTGAAATTTTGGTTTCTGTGAGAAGCTGGGTTGAAGAGTGTGTGTGTCTTCAAGACAAGAAGTGGTTTGTCAAGGCAAGGCCTCAATCACAAATGGATATTATCTACACGTTTTCTTCTGAACCATCAACATATTTACTGAGGTCCTCTCCTTTACCTCCTCCTCAAGTCTCTGACAGCTTTGACCTCAGATTTGCCCCACACTGTGATTCTTCCATTTGCCCTACAGTAGTCAAGATTCTTGTATGCAGACAACTGAAATGGACTTTGTCTTAAGCAGATAAGGAATCTATTGGCAGACTAATAGGTAGCTCCTAGAATTGATGAGAAGCCTGAAGAACCAGCTGCAAGAAATGAGCCAGAACCAAGACAGATTAAGAGATCAGAACAGTCGGATCTACATGTCTGGTCAGGGTACACTGGACTGCTATTACTGACAACTTCTCCCCTACCTCCACAAGACATAGAAATGACCCTGGAAGCCCCATAGACACTGTTGTCACTAGACACTGGATGCTGCTGCCACTGTCACTTCTGCCAAAATGAGTTATTTCTAGACCTTGCTTCTCCAGTCTAGAGTTATTAGTGGTCTAGATCACATGGCATGCCCTTATTGCCACGAATATGGAAATTGAGTCACTGGCTTTGCACTTTAGTGATGGAAAGTGGGTCCTATAGCTACCAATTAAGAAAAGGGTCCGACATTGAACACTAAAGACAAAACTATTATATACCTTTACTCAGACACTCTATTTTGGCCCAATATTTAGCCCCAGAAGACTGCAGACTCTGATTTTGTGTTATGGACCAGGTTTGGGCATTCCACATTCCATGAAGCTCCAACCTGTGCCCATCCTGGTTTTCAGGGTTTACTACTCTAGCTAGACATTTATAGCTTGTAATGACTTTGTCCCAGTAGGCATCCCAAGTTAAGACTATTTTAGTTTCTGCTTAAAATGATCAGGTCAAATTCTGCCCCTAATATACGCTTAATTTATATTGAGGCATTTGAGTATTTTGTACAATTACCTAAGGGTTGAGAAATTATTTTCTTTTGTGTTATAGGGTTTGAATAATAATATTTATTAAAGGCCTATTATGTATAGACATATTATAATTGTTACTATAATCTTGTATTATCACTCGTTTTTACAAATGAGGAAACTGAGGCTCAGTGAGGTTAAGTGATTTGCCCACAAAACTAGTAAAGCCAAAATTTAGATTATATTCTGATTCCTCAGCCTGTATTTTCCCCACTGTACCATGCTGCCTCACCAGAAAAACTAAGAGTTCTATAGATACATTATTCCATATGCAGGTAGAGCTAAAATTATGCCTACAAATTTTGCTTCAGATTTTAGATGTGTGCTTACTGTTTCTTGCCTGACAATTTACTTTCTATACTTGCCTGACAGAGAAAGTAGCAGATGCACTGTGTGAGCAGAATAAAAACAAAATGTGTCCTCATGCCAAAGTCAAAATTAACTCTAACGAGAGGGAAAAGTTGAAGGCAATTTGCTTTGTGATAGGGTTTGCTTTAAATCGTCCATGTTTCTACAACATTTTACAAATCATAGATGCTATAGGGAATCTACCCTTAAAAAATTGTTTATTTAATGAAAACGTTTGCAAATTTTTTCAGAGTAATAATTAACACTTCTTACTTATTTGCTTACACTTTTTCTTTCCCTACTTGACTCTGTGATCCATGGATACCATATATCTTATTCATCTTTTTATCCCTAGTACCTGACAAAACGTAGGAACTGAAAATTTAATGATTTAGTGAAGGGAAGAAGGAATAACAAGCAAACTATTATCAAGGCAATAATAGTATAAAGGAGGTTGGGCAGTCAAGGCTAAGATCTTCTCTCTCCCAACCAGAGTTCTTTATAGTCCTCTGTCAATCTCCTTAATAGGACAGGAGTCTCTTTCCTGAAGTGTAAAAGGATACTTAAAAGGAGGTAGATTCAAATTCAGCTAACACCCACTGAGCACCTGCTGTGTGTCAAGAGCTTTTCATGTATGATATCTTATGCGAAACATCTAATAAGCTCATAGCTATTATTATCTCCACCTTTCGGATGAAAATGCTTGGGCTCAGAGAGGTTAAATGCTTTGCCCAAGGTTACACAGCTAATTAAGGGCAGGGTTGGAAGTCAAACCTGGTCTCAGTGAAAGCTCAGCCCTCATTCTACTCCCGCACTGCTCCGTCCCCACAGTGCATCAACCCATGTACAGTCATACGTTGTTTAGCAACCCGAATACCTTCTGAGAAATGCATCGTCAGGCAATTTTGTCATTGTGTGAACGTCATAGAGTGTGCTTACACAAAACTAGATGGTATAGCTTACTATGCACCTAGGCCATATGGGATAACCTGTTGCTCCTAGGCTACAAACCTGTACAGCATGCTACAGCCTACTGAATACTGTAGGCAATTGTAACACCATGGTAAGTATTTGTGTATCTAAACATAGAAATGATACAGTAAAAATATGATATTGTAATCTTATGGGACCACCATCATACATGCAGCCTGTTGTTGACCAAAATATTGTTATGTGGTGTATAACTGTATCATATTTCAGTAGAATTTTTGGCACGTCTTTTTCACAGCTTAGCAGCCCTGCAATAGAGATGAGTTTTATAAATAATAGTCTCTTAAATTATATGAAATACGGTCATGGTTTCCCAAAACATAGTAAGTCCACCATCCCTATTCTATACCATTACCTCTAACCAAGAGTTAGTGTTGGAGACCACCATTCTGTTTCTACTGTTAAATCAGGAATGACCTGTAATAATTTAAAGACTATTAGGAAGATATCTCTGATTTTAAAAAAAAAACTTTTTTTTTTTTTTCAGATAACTACCAAAACCTGTAGCTTAGTATATAGTCATTTAATTGGCTTATTTCCTGTAAACCCCCTAATGGAGATCACTTCAGAGGCAGCAACGGTTTTGATTGAGAGTTAGATGCAGATCAATTGGGGCACTGAAGCCATTTGAGAGGACAATGGAGTACTTTGGAAAATATAAAAGGTGCCCTAAAAGAAGATTAAACAAGAAAGGATTGGGTTGAGGAGTGGAATTTAAAATGGTAGTAAGCATTTTAAGAAGGTAAATAAATAAATATACACCAAACACAGACTAACTTAAATTTTAAAAAGTATTCATAAAGAGATGATAGCCACTAGGATGGTGACATTAAGAACAAAGGGAAGCTCTAATTTCACATTTATGAGTTAACCAAATGCCCAAGGTAAAGTGAAATAGTCCATAAATTATATTTTAACATCAAAACAATGTTAAGTCACTGATTATTACATTGTCCTAAGAAAAAACTATTGCCTTTTGTGCATATTATCAACCAAAAACATTCTCAAAGTTGACTATTTAGGTCATGACCAAGAAGTATCCAAAAGGCAAGAAATCTGCATTTGACCCTGGGTCATTGGGCCCAGTTCCTGTCTCATCTAGGAAGACTTCTCAGTTCAACAAAAATTTTGTCCCATCCCAGAAGCCACTGGCCAATTTCCAGGTCAATACCAAGATATTTGTATAACCAGTTCTAGGCCCAGCAGTTACAGTGACAGAATAATAGCCTCTCTGTCGCTGACCTGAAAAGTCTGTATCCCAGTTTACCGAACAGGCCAATATGGTGCCTACCATATTGACAGCTCCTGTCTAACAGGACTCCAACCCACAGCTCCTATTAGGAGGAAGAGGCCCCAAGCTTTCCTCAAGGATACATGGCCATGTTTTGTATTTCAGGACCCAACTCCACGGTTGTTGCTAATTGGACCAGGGGAAGGTAACTGAAAGAGCATTTTAGGTTCCCCAGTAGCCTACGAAGTACTCTGGTTCAAGAGAACTTTCTGATTCAGTATCCAAATTGTACTTACTGGGTTTTATCTGTCGGCAAGATATGTAAAATACAGCGATGCAGAAAAAGACAACTGGCAATTGGAAGTGGAAGCAAAAGTAGACACAGAAAGGAGCAGATCTAAAGGGAGAAGCTAAGTTACTTTAGTGGTGGAGCAATAAATCAACAATGATCCTAAATAACCTTCCAGCTCTATTTTCTAAGAGAGCTGGCTGTGTTTCCTGTTTTTCCTGAGATATATTATTTATTCAGATTTTCCTGAGTTCTTCTGAACCCAATGCATTAGTTAGAAGTGCCTAATTTTGTGGTGGTAATAAGTAACATGAATATTTCAGAGTTTAACACAACAAAAGGTTATTTCATTTTTGCAGAAAAATCTGCCCCAGGTCTGGGACAGTGTCTAGGGTTTACAGCCTTCAATATCACAGACCGTTTCTAGCTGGGAACTGATCACTGGCTCTTAAATACTTCTTCCTACGTGTGATATATTACTTCTACTCCCAGCCAATTGGCTGGAGCTCATCATGTGGTTCACCCAATTGCAAGGGAACTAAGAAATGTGATTTTCCAAGTACTGAGAAGAAGAAAACTGGATATATGGGTGAATCAGTGGGATAACTTGCTACCATCCTTTTAACCCTTCATTGTGACCTTATGTTAATCATTTTAGCTCCTCCTACACATCAGTGAAACCCATCAGGTAGTATTACATTCATGTGATTTACTCACCTTTGATTCACTCTGAGACACACCTAGACACACACCTCTTGCCACTAGCAAATTTGATGCCTCATGATAAATAAAATTTATAGCAAGCAGGGACTTGCATTGTTGAGTAGATGATTTCGGCTGTGTGTTTTTTTCCTTCTAAAATCAGAATAGTAACAGAGAATGATGAATTTCTGCCATGTGGGGGAAAGAAAACATTATGAGAGCTATTGAGATCATCTCAGTAGGACCAAACTACTATAATTTATTTCTTTGCAAGTTATTATAGATGGGTAAATTCAATCTAAAAAGAAGAAAAAGAGGAAGGAAGCTAAAATTTACTGAGTATCTACTATATGCCATCACTTTACACAGATATTATCTCATTTTTTTACCACCAGGCAGTATCTGTGGGCTAGATAGTGCTGTTTTTCAGTTAATTAAACTGAGACATGAAGAAGTTTTATGATTTGGCCAAAATCACACAACTAATACATGGTGCTCCAAGAATTCAACCCAGGTTGCTAAATCCAGACCTCCAAATCCATGCTTCTCATAATTTCATGAAGCATGAAAAGCAGCAAACCTAAAATACACCCTAGGAGAGATGACCCAGATTTTCTGGGGCTATTCCAAAAAGAAATAATGTTCAGGAAGGGCTGAGCTGATTTTAGGAAAGCCCCCAAAGCTTTTGAAGATGGAAATCTCTCATGCATTCATTTATGCTTTCATTTATTCAAACAGATTTAATGAGTCAGGGCAAAAAGGAAATAAGGATAAAAAGACAAGATTGAAATCCCTGTTCTCTAGTTTCCTCACTATATTTAGGCATAGACCCATAAGTAAACAGACAGACAATTATGATATGGGTCGGCGGGTGTGGGACACATAAGAGCTGTGATAGGAGTAGGCAAATGGTATTAAGGGTCCTGACCCAGTGCTGCTCTTCAGTTCCCTGGGAAACAGAGTCAGAGGGATATTTGTGTGCAGGAGGCTTGCTTTCAGAATTAGCACCTATAGGGTGAAGTGAAAACAGCTGAATTGGGCAAAAGGCAAAGTGGGATTATGATGTGGTTGCCACAAAGTCCTCAGCCTTTCTATGGGAGAATTATGGAGCTAGGATGGCCTATAGAGTTGTCCCCACTGGAGCAATGGGACCAGGCTTATAAAAGTATAAACTTCTGAATCAACTAATAATTGTAGTCATTCCTGGGCTGGCTCTAGGAAGGAATGCGTGATCTTAAGCTCTCTTCAACCAAGGGCAATCTCTAGAACAAAATGTTGCCAAGATCTATCTGTTACCAACACTCCCAGCAGTTAGTGAAATCTGTGCTTCAGTCCCAAGGACATAGAGAAATGCAAGCAGCACATCATAGCATCCACTACACCCACCTCCAAGGAAGATTTCCTGGAGAAGATGGCCTTGGAGCTGAGTCCTAAAGGACTAGTAGGAGTTGTTCAGGAGAATGCCACATACAAAAACATGGCGGGTCTGAAGAGGGTGTGTCCAGGGAGGTTTATTACACCTGTGGAAGCACATAATGCATAAAGGAAAGTAGCTAGTGCTGAGGTTGAAGAGGTGAGCAGAGGCCAGGTCCTGCAGAACCATGGCATGTTCTGCTAAGAGGTTTGGATTTTTTCCTGATGGCGAAGGGAAGGCATTCAAAAACTATTCAGAAAGAGACATAATTGGATTTGCTTTGTAGAAAGATTATTCTGGCAGCAAGTGGGGATTATGTTCGATGGGGATAAAACTGAAAGAAGAGAAGCAGACTCATTAGGAGGCTGTGACAGTAATCCCAGAAAAAAAGAATAATACTTGAGCTGACAAGTAGCAGTAATGGTGAGAATGGATGGATAGAAAAGGACAGATTCCAGGGATATTAAGTGGGTAAAACCGAGAAAACTTAAGAAATCAACTGCATGTTATGGGTAGGAAAACTTAGACTTAGGAGTGACTCAGGTTGGTTCCAACCATTTATTGATACAAATCTCGAGGGAAAGATGGTAAGTTCAGTTTTGAACGCCTTGTCTGTGGAAACTTCATGTAAAGATCTCCAGCAACCCTTTCCTGAAGCTAAGGAGAGAAATAAGAGTTGGATAAAAAGTCAGAGTCAATACATAAGTGGTAGGTGGAAGCCACGGGAACGGATGAGATCACTGGAGGAACATATACTTTTGAGTGTACAGACACACAGGAGAAAAACAATGTTTAAGGTGGAGAGGAGTCCACAAAAAAGTACTAGAAGTGTACAAAAAAATGTTAGAAATGTAGGTAGAAAATCAAAAGAGAGGAAAATTAGAAGTGAGAAGAAGAGAGAGTATCAAAAAGTACCAAGTGCAGTTAAATGCCACTAAAAGAAAAAGGAAGACAATTTTCCAGAATACTGAGGAAGTAGAGGGTCATGAGTGACCTTGGCAAGGAATGTTTCAATGACATGGAGAAGACACGTCATAATAAAGAGAATAAAGAAAACATAGACGAACCTTGAAGACATTCTGCTAAGTGAAACAATCCAGTCACTAAAGGACAAACTGCATGATTCCACTTTTAAGAGGCACTGAAACTTCTCAAACTCATAGAGACAGAAAGTAGAATGGTGGTTGCCAGAGGCTGAACAGAGGCAGGATAGAAAGTTATTGTTTAATGAGTAGAGGGTTTCCATTTGGGAAGATGAAAAAGTTCTGGAAATGGATTGTGGTGATGGTTGCAGAACAGTGTGAATGTACTTAATGCCACAGAACTGTACATTTAAAAATGGTTACAATGGAAAGTTTTATGTATATTTTAGTACAATAAAAAAAAGACACTAAACAAATGAAAGAGAGATAAGAAAATGGAAGGACTGAATGTAGCCCCCTCTCAAGAAACTTGAATGGGAAGAGAAGGAGAAACAGACTAATAGCTAGAGAAGGGGATAGGGTCAAGGAGTGCATTTTTGGGAGACAGCCAGTGGAGAGGGAGATATTAAATGTACAGCAAAGAGACATGAGATGCAGTACTGTGAGCTGAGCAAGACAAAATGATGTTGAAACAGGGCCTTGAGAGCTGCCTCTGAATCCCTTTCTAGTGAACACTGAGGGAGGTAGGATGACATAATGGAAGCATGATCATAAACAATGGCAAAAGGTCTTGCTCTGCCTAGCTGAACTTAAATTGGAAATATTTAAGAAATCACTAATGCTCTCTTTAAGTTTAAAAACAATATCCCGTTCATTGTGACTGTTTTAAACCCCGATAAGTCACCTACACAAGTCATTTAAAGATAAAATTGATCAATCACATAATGTAGTGCCTCATGTACAATGAATACAATGAACAATATTATCATTGTTTCCATTGCAATATGTAAGTTTTTATTTTCCAATTACATGTTAGATGATGTTT
Organism: Pongo abelii; assembly: GCF_028885655.2. Lineage (NCBI taxonomy): Eukaryota > Metazoa > Chordata > Mammalia > Primates > Hominidae > Pongo > Pongo abelii. Next base: position 68,233,647 of record NC_071997.2, read on the forward strand.
TATTCAAGAAAAGGAAAAAAATTTATGAATTTTGAAGCTCACTATCAAATTTCAAGAGAAGAGTGCTGTGTAAACGTGGCATTTTTTTTTTTTTTTTAATGGAGTCTCACTCTGTTGCCCAGGCTGGAGTGCAGTGGCACAATCTCGGCTCACTGCAACCTCCGCCTCCCGGGTTCAAGCTATTCTCCTGCCTCAGCTTCCTGAGTAGCTGGGACTACAGGCGCCTGCCACCACACCCGGCTGATTTTTGTATTTTTAGCATAGATGGGGTTTCTCCGTGTTGGCCAGGATGGTGTGGATCTCCTGACCTCATGACCCACCCTCCTTGGCCTCCCAAAGTGCTGGGATTACAGGCGTGAGCCACTGCACTCAGCCAAAACGTGGCATTCTTAATTAAATATTTTTCTAATTAAATTTGAATTTACTGCGTGTTATTTTTATGGTATATTATTTAAAATGCCTACAAGAAAAATATATACAAATCACGGAATCCTTTAAGTCAAAGAAAAAAAATATTTAAATAAAGGAGTAAATTATTTTTTCCAGAGTGAGAAAAGTGGGAAGGAGTTTCTTTAGAAGCACCACATCTAATTCACGTATTTTAGGTCTGTCTAAATGGTCCCTGCAAATTATCATCACACATATGAAAAATAATACTCAAATACTGCACTGTATTTTCTTCTGTCTAGACATAAAAGTTTAGGAATTACAAATATAGGAATCCTTAACATATCTATTCATGAACATGCACATACACTCAAAGTGCCTGTGGAAGATTTGGCTGTTGGTTATGGTTAAATGAATTTGCATAATTTCTTAGTTATATAAAGATACAAGGCCAGGAAATCAGATACAAACAGAAATGCTCTCAATTTCAGAGCCCTTACATGAATTGAGTGTTGGGCTTTCTCCAGCAACCTTTAGAATCCTGTTTCAGATACATGTATGATCTCCTCATTAAAAGAAACCTTCAGAGTCATACTATGAGTCTGAATAATGATACTAATATACACATAATCTGTGCAACTGTATACATTAATCCCAAAAAATAGGTAAATTTAAAAATCCTGATTTTATATATAAGAAGTATGTCACAACCGCCACAAAATATATGTAACCCAAGTATTACACAAAAGCAAGTATGTTTTAGGAGCCACCTATATTGTGCCAAAAGAATAGGCATTAGGATATTAAGGATATACCACATTAAAAATGAAAGCTGGCATTGTCCTCTGAGGTCTAAAACATATGAACCAATTAAAAGTTGTAAGAAAAAAGGAAAGGAAATTAAAAGATTGGTCTTTTCTAAGAGGATGTCAAACAAGTGAAGATAAGGTCTCCTTTCAGCATTTTCTTTAATAAGCAAGAAACAGGGATGTCCTGTATTTACACCATTACTGCTAAAATGCTTCCTTTTCTTTAAAGGAGTAGAAAACAAAACATTTTGTTCTTTTAATGAGTCTACTATCTGAGCTTCATCAAGGTGTGCAAAGTACTATTCTAGGCCAATTACTTAATTGTTGCTTTGACAAGGCCTGTCATACCGATTCAATATTTAAATAATTATTTTCTTTTTCTTTTTCTTTTTTTTTCTTCTTTTGAGACAGGGCCTCATTCTGTCGCCCAGGCTGGTGTGCAGTGGCACGATCTCAACTCACTCCATCCTTCACCTCCTGGGCTCAAGCAGTCCTCCCACTGTAGCCGCCCAAGTAGCTGGGACTGCAAGCACATGTCACCACACCCAGCTCACTTTTGTTTTATTTATTTATTTACTTGTTGTAGAGACGGGGTTTTGCCAAGTTGCCCAGGCTGGTCTCGAACTCCTAGGTTCAAGCAATCTGCCCTCCTCAGCCTCCCAAAGTGCCGGGGTTACAGGTGTGAGCCACCATGCCTGGCCTAAATAATTTCTTAGAAAATATAATTATAGGCTGGGTGCGGTGACTCACACCTGTAATCTCAGCACTGTGGGAGGCCAAGGTGGGTGAATCACCTGAGGTCAGGAGTTCAAGATCAACCTTGCCAAAATGGTGAAATCCCATCTCTACTAAAAATACAAAAATTAGCTGGACGTGGTGGCGCATGCCTGTAATCCCAGCTACTCAGGAGGCTGAGGCTGGAGAATAGCTTGAACCCAGGAGGCGGAGGTTGCAGTGAGCCGAGATCGCACCACCACACTCCAGAAGAGGTGACAGAGTGAGACTGTCTCAAAAAAGAAAGAAAGAAAGAAAGAGAGAGAGAGAGAGGGAAGGAAGGAAGGAAGGAGGGAAAAAATAATTATAATAAATGTTTTTTAAAAGGAGAAATATATTCTACATTGTTGAAATACTGTCCTAGTAATAGATGATAAACTTTTTCTAACTTACATATTAATCAGTATATATGTGCTATATGAAGCCTTAAGTTGGAAGAAAGAGCTTTCAAAGTAGTTCTGGCACAATGAAGCTTCAAAAATAGGTCTCTCTATGGTTTTATAAACCCAGACCATATCTCATAAAATTTCTGAAGCCAATGAGAAGGCCTATCCAAAGTCAATTACTCTTTGTTACTCAAATATTCTAAATTTTTTGGAACCCACCTTTGGAAACTCTCTGATATTACATTTGGAATCAAAGTAAAAGTAAGATTTTCCTAAAATTGTCAGACTGTTACCCCCCATGGTGTCCAAACATTTTGAAACAAAAATGAAAGTGAATGGTTTAATATGGTTTCAAAACGTAATATTAAAATTTGAACTGTCTTGAAAAATCTGGAAAAAGTAGTTGTAGCTATATAGCCTCCATCCATCCACCAGAAAAGTGCCTAGGAAGAAAATAATGTTTTTCTTTCTCTTGTACATTAAACTGCACTCACTTCTTTGATTTTTTTAAAACAACTTCCCACAATTAGCAAATAGGCTTGGTCAAAACTAAGCCTATTGCCTAATTACATTTTTGTAATCAACATAAAGTGCCACTTTCCAGTGCACATATATTCGGATCTAAATTAAGTAATTATCTCCAACACAAAGTTTTCTTGCAATACAATTAAAATGTTAGAACTATTCAGTATCAAATGGTATTTTGCTTGAATGTTGTCTGTCTATGATCATTTACCAATTGAAAAATTCTTACTATTTTTAAATTGTTAAAATTTTTTGGCTGTGCACAGTGGTTCATACCTGTAATCCCAACACTTTGGGATGCTGAGGCAGGCGGATCACCTGAGGTCAGGAAATCAGGACCAGCCTGGCCAATGTGGTGAAACCCCATCTCTACTAAAAATATAAAAATTAGCCAGGCGTGATGGTTCCCGTGATGACCATCCTGGCCAACATGGTGAAACCCCGTCTGTACTAAAAATACAAAAATTAGCTGGGTGTGGTGGCGCATACCTGTATCCCCAGCTACTGGAGAGGCTACTGGAGAGGCTGAGGTGAGAGATTGCTTGAACCACGGAGGCGGAGGTTGCAGTGAGCCGATATCAGGCCAATGCACTCCAGCCTGGGTGACAGAATGAGACCCCGTCTCAAAAAGAAAAAAAAAAAATTTTTTTCATTAAAAATATGTCAAACTCCTAAGCAGGACATAGGACTTTAAAGTCAATGGAAGTCAGTACAAGTAACTGTGCAATCAATGAAAACACGGTTTTCTTATATTTCTAGGAAAATTTTCCAAAAATTTTTTCACAAAAATTTTTAATCCCAGCAGTCTGGGAGGCCAAGGTGGGTGGATCACAAGGTCAGGAGATCGAGACCATCCTGGCTAACATGGTGAAATCCCGTCTCTACTAAAAATACAAAAAATTAGCCAGGCGTGGTGGCATGTGCCTGTAATCCCAGCTACTCGGGAGGCCGGCAGGAGAATCACTTGAACCTGGGAGGCAGAGGTTGCAGTGAGCCAAGATCGCACCACTGCACTCCAGCCTGGGTGACAGAGTGAGACTCCAACTCAAAAAAAAAAAAAAAACTAAAGAATTAATAATTAATATTTGAGTTATCTGAAAGCTAGCGGATAAGCAATAATTGACTAATTTTTAAATATGGAAACCAAGGCTGAGCACAGTGGCTCACACTGGTAATCCCAGCACTTTAGGAGGCCGAGGCAGGCAGATTACAAGGTCAGGAGATCGAGACCATCCTGGCCAACATTGTGAAACCCCGTCTCTACTAAAAATACAAAAATTAGCTGGGTGTGGTGGCACATACCTGTATGCCAGCTACTCGGGAGGCTGAGGCAGGAGAATCGTTTGAACCAGGGAGTCGGAAGTTGCAGTGAGCCGAGATGGCACCACTGCAATCGAGCCTGGTGACAGAGTGAGACTCCATCTCAAAAAAAAAAAAAAAAATATATATATATATATATAGAAATCAAATATATTATTCTTCAATTGCAATGAATGTAGTTTATCTTTTTGTTCTTTTGTAGCTTAGAGGACAGAATGTATATCATGATTATCATTACGGGACCAATCATCAATACAGTAATATAGATGGGGAAAGTGTAGGAAATGGAGTTAAACATGCATTAAAGATGTAAAATACACATTGTTCTTTTAAGTAAATGATTTGCTTACTTGGCTGAATACATGAATTTTAAGTTTGGAGGTTTTCTGAAGAACATCTCATGTCCTTTCTTTCTCACCAAAGTATACTGCAGGGGAAAATCCAATTATTTCACCTTTCTAATAGTTTGAATCCCTGATAAATTATAATTTCTTATAATTTGTAAAAACATTTAAAAATACTGTATGATTCATCATTAACACATAATCTAAGTTGGTATTAAAGGGCTGGGACTACTGTTGTTTTATTTTTTATTTTTTCTAGGAAAACATGAAACAAGGAGGGACTATTTTTTATTGGGCCCTTATTTATTTTATTAAATAAAGGTTATTTGGCCTTTATTTTTATTGGGCCCTTTATTTATTTTATTAAATAAAGGTTAACACAAAATAGCATAAACCTTTATTTAATACGTCTATTTGTACTGTTTCTCTATATTGAAAACTTTCTCTGGTATCATTAGAAAGTAGATATTCCACATAGAAGAATTTTCTAGGTACTTGAAACTCATCCCTTTAAATCCACAAATTAGTTTTATTTTAACCATATCTATTTTTAGACTTTAAAAATATACCATACATTACCCTGTTTTCTTAAACGGAGACTAACCAACAGAATGCAGTTGTTTCTCAATTATTAGAGTCTTAATTTTACACATTCATTATAGTGCCATTTTTATATTCAACCATTTATGCATTCAACAAAGCCCTCAATGACTAGCGTAGTATGTTCAGTACTGTTTCCTTCTACACAGAGTGGCCCAGACTGAAATGTTTTTTAAGCGCTCTTGTGTTTGTAGTTTTTTGTTACAGTAGTGAAGTATAGTGAGAAAAATTAAGCTTCGGTGTCAGACAGACCTGGATTCAAACTCCAGGTCCACTGTTTACTAATTGTGCAATTTGGGGAAATGTATTTGACTTTTTAAAGCCTTAATTTCTTCATCTAAACAATGATGATGGTAACTTGCAGAATGGTTGTAAAGAGTAAATGAGGTAATAACTGTAAAGAGTCCAGTGCTCCCCAATCTTCAGCTCCCATCCCTGTTGTTCTGCTCTTCACGGTTTTTGCTCCTGCCATTTCACGGCTCTCTCTCTTTTTTTTTTTTTGAGACGGTGTCTCACTCTGTCGCCCAGGCTGGAGTGCAGTGGCACGATTTCAGCTCACTGCCTAACAGGTTCAAGCAATTCTCCTGCCTCAGCCTCCTGAGTAGCTGGGACTACAGGCATCACCATGCTGGCCAGGCTGGTCTCGAACTCCTGACCTCTTGATCCACCTGCCTTGGCCTCCCAAAGTGCTATGATTACAGGTGTGAGCCACTGCGCCCCGCCATGGTTCTCTCACTGTTGCCTGTTGCTTCTCAACCGTGAAAACAGGAACCTCTGCTGCTCTGTTCATTGCTGTGTCCATAGACCCTGCTGTTTGCCAGTAGTACCTGAAAGTGTGGACACCAGTAGAAAACTTGTGTTTGAATCCTGATGCTACTACTTTCTACTGTGTGATCTTGGCCAAATTAATCAACCTCTCTCCACCTCAGTTTTCTCATTTGTAAAATGAGGGGAGTCATAATACTTACCTCAGAGGATAAAATCAGTTGCTTGTGGAATTATCCCTCACACGTAGTTAACACACAATAGATGTTAGAATCTATAATGAATGGAAAATTTTTGTTGTTTCTAATCTTCTATGGCCCGAGGAATGAAATTATCAGGTTTATTTTAATGAGTTTAAAACATAATAAATTTTTCTATTAATCAAGTTTCTGAGCTTCAGTATATAGCTTTTTAAACCTTTTCTTTTTTTTTTTAAAGCAGCTCAGAGGTTTTACTTTGACTTCTGGGTTAGTGAGTCCTATTTTGATTGCTGGATAAAGATCTCAAGGTAATTGGGATTTTTACCACATAGAACTGCGAGACAGCCTTTTTTTCTTTCTTTTCCTTTTTGTTCTGTTTTGTTTTGAGACAGTTTCCCTCTGCTGCCCAAGTGGGAGTGCAGTGGCATGATCAAGGCTCACTGTAGCCTTGACCTCCCTGGCTCCAGCAATCCCCTCACCTCAGCCACCCAACTAGCTGGAACTACGGGCATGTGCCACCACACCCAGTTAATTTTTTTTCTATTTTTTTAGAGGCAGAGTCTCACCACATTGCCCAGGCTGATCTGGAACTCCTAGGCTCAAACAATCCCACCTTGGCCTCCCAAAGTGCTGGGATTACAGGCGTGAGCCACCATGCCTGGCTCTTTTTCTTTTTTTCTTACTATATGATTGGACTCCATTTTTTTCTGTTCCACTTGTAAAGATAGATTTGCAGTTTTATGCTAAGCCAACCAGTTTGCCTGTGTTCCCATGTACAAATGTTTGCCTTTTATTCACGGATAGCCAACCGTATCAATAGCCAAGTCCACAGTTCACCATGTTATCAGTAAAGCTGTGATATTTATAAATCTTAACACCTAACTCATTTCATAATCTACTAAAACATCAAATATTTACATTATATATTCCATTTCCTTGTGTCAATTATCACCTGTTTATCTTCAACTACTAGCCCAGTCTAATCCTCTAGCTGAATAATCTGTTGGAATTTGGAAATGGAGAGTAAAAGATGAGGGTAAATAGCTATTGTTGAGTAGTGAATAGCAACAACTTGTTTAGGATAGCAAAATTATCTCATAAACGTTACATATTCATGGTTCTAATTGAACAATGAAATCTAGTAATTGAATAAACAAATGTTTTAACTGAACCTCAAATTACGAAAGGGCTTATTTTCTTATTTTGTATCAGTTTCACTGCTCTATACCTATAGAACAAGGTTTCTATGGTTCCTTTTTATGCTTATTTATCAAGACATAATATGACTATTGATTCCAACATTAGTAGAATTCTAATGGCAATTTTTTCTCTCTGTTGTGTCAAAAGTCATACATAAACATATGTATCTATGCTGTCATTCTCTTCTGTTCCCTGGATATTTTTGGTTACCCAAGCAATCTAAGGCACTGCTTGAATTACACATTTGTTAGGGTTGGTTGGCCAGGATTTAGGTGTAGCACGCTAGAGACTAGAAATTCTGAAACTTTCCCACACAATGGAAGACAGCTTGGGGGTGAGGGAATTCTTGGCAGTATCAGACTTTCCCAGAAGGCATTTGGCATTCACTCAGTGATTGCAACACAGCAGACACTTTTCCAAGGGGAAAGGTGAGATGCAATAATGACTGCCAGCTAAACACCATTCCCAAATCTTGACATTACACACAATCACTAATCTGGCCCTTCGTTACCTCTCAAAGCTGTACAGGGGGACCTGTCTTCAGAGTAATTTGACATGTTCTGATTTTATTATAAAGTATCAACTAACAATGGTCTGCAACCCCTAGCCCAGTCTGATACTCCAGTTGAATAATCTATAGGAATTTGGAAATGGAGAGTAAAAGATGAGGGTAGATAGTTATGGTTGAGAAATAAATAGCAACAAATTGCTCAAGATAGTAAAATAATGTCACAAGTGGTAATATATGATTGTAATAGAAGAATGAAATTTAGAAATTGAATAAACAAAACTTCAGGCTGAACCTGAATTTATGACAGGGCTTAGTTTCTTATTTTATATCAATCCTAGTACTTCTATGAACAAAACAAGTTTTTCACTGAATTCTGTTTTATTCTTATCAATCAGTAAAACTACTTCTGAATGATGGGGCTTTCTTGTATGTCTAGTCTTCTAAGAGAAAAAAAATTACTTCTCACAAACTTCCTAAATATTAAGTCCGGTCAGTGAGACACTAAAATGTAGGTATATATCATAGTGATGACAATCTGATTAGCCAAGTTGCTTTCTTTAAAAATACATACTGGTGGGCTTTTCAACACCTTTTCTCCCTCCATATGAAGGGACTTTTTAAACCGTCTTCGTATAGTCTTTGAAGTTCTTATATCCAGATAGAAACTGGTGAGTGCAAGCAAAATATCCAATAAACAAAGAATTGAGACCCAGACTGTGGCTTACGGCATGCTGTTATAGGTTCTCAATGTAAGAGCATCTTAGGAGTGGGGATCGTAGGAGAGCTTTATAGGAATTATGGTTTGAGGTTGGGAAGGAGACTGGAATCTGTCAGCATAGAGATGTAAGTATTGTGGTCAAGGATCCCAAGATAGTGGTAGGATAGCTCTATGACTTGACTCCAAGAAGTATCTTAGGTTGAGTATCTGAGCTAGAGGGAAATTTTAAGGGTGAGAGTGGAACAAAAGTCAGGTGACTTATTTTCTGTTGTCATCGTCAAAGAGAATAGTAGTAGAGGTTAGAGATTGGAAAAGGTAATTGTGATGCTAATATTTGGAGAATATGATCTTCATCTTATGCATTTCTTGTAGTATGCCTGATAATGTTCTTCAGTCCAGCTCTTGCTTAGTAAGTCAAATACAGAGCAAAAATATATGATTACAATTTATAAAGATCTTGGGGGGCATAAAATCTATTTTCAAATGTAAATCACAGATAATTAGTTTTTTTAATACAAATTTGATGTTGATAAATTAATTCTTCAAATTCTTAATAAATTGTTCTCTAAGGTACACAACCAGGTTGAGACAATTTCCTTTACCCATATTCTGGAATCACTTAGTCTGTTCTTACTAGGCCTTCCCATGCATATACCTTCAATTCCAGGTCAGGACTATTTTCCCTTTCATTGGTGAGGCAACGTCATTTCTGTTTGTGCCCCACCTCTACCTCTCAGCTCCCAGGTAAAACTGATTCTTGCAGTCACCTGACATCTGCATTAGGCATGTCTCTCATTTTCCATTCATTGAAATACCTTAGAACTGCATGCTTTATCTTTATTGAGTATACAACTATCAGTCTCCTCTTTTTTTAAAATCAGGTTTTTAGTTAAACACTTTTACATTTCTCTTTCTAGAACACATGTCATTCCTACCTCTATATATTTTTTTCTCACTTTGGCAGGAATCTTTGTTAGTAAAAATGTTAGCATATCTAAAACCCAATTTATTTATATTTTCTCCTCTCACAGTGAGTTATGGTTACCCTTACATCCACACATATTTTGGGGCAGGATACCCCATCAAGCCCAAGTCTTCTGGAATATAGTCCCATCAAGTTTACTGAAGGTAGGAAGCTTATTCTTCCTTTTAGTTTCCAAATTTCAAGGCAATAGAAATAGATGATAACCTTGTTTCATATCTGTACATATGTGCAGATGCTTCTTGACTTACAGTGGGGTTATGTTCTGATAAACCCATTGTAATTTGAAAATGTAAGTCAAAAATGCATTTAATACACCTAACATACTAAATATTATAGCTTAGCCTAGCCTACCTTAATTGTGCCCGGAACACTTACATTAGCCTACAGTGGGGCAAAATCATCTAACACAAAGCCTGTTTTGTAATAAAGTGTTGACTATCTCATGTGATTTATTGAATACTATACTGAAAGTAAAAAACAGAATGGTTGTATGAGTACTCACCATTAACACACATAACTGAAAGAACACTGGGCCTCAAGAATGTTTGAAGTATTGAACTAAAATTAATTGCTGGATGATGAGGATGCTACATCAACAGGGTCATCAATTTCTCTCTCTTCTTTTTTTTATTATTATTATACTTTAAGTTTTAGGGTACATGTGCACAATGTGCAGGTTAGTTACATATGTATACATGTGCCATGCTGGTGTGCTGCACTCATTAACTCGTCATTTAGCATTAGGTATATCTCCTAATGCTATCCCTCCCCCCTCCCCCCACCCCACAACAGTCTCCAGAGTGTGATGTTCCCCTTCCTGTGTTCATGTGTTCTCATTGTTCAATTCCCACCTATGAGTGAGAACATGCGGTGTTTGGTTTTTTGTCCTTGCGATAGTTTACTGAGAATGATGATTTCCAGTTTCATCCACGTCCCTACAAAGGACATGAACTCATCATTTTTTATGGCTGCATAGTATTCCATGGTGTATATGTGCCACATTTTCTTAATCCAGTCTATCATTGTTGGACATTTGGATTGGTTCCAAGTCTTTGCTATTGTGAATAGTGCCACAATAAACATACGTATGCATGTGTCTTTTTAGCAGCATGATTTATAATCCTTTGGGTATATACCCAGTAATGGGATGGCTGGGTCAAATGGTATTTCTAGTTCTAGGTCCCTGAGGAATCGCCACACTGTCTTCCACAATGGTTGAACTAGTTTACAGTCCCACCAACAGTGTAAAAGTGTTCCTATTTCTCCACATCCTCTCCAGCACCTTCTGTTGAGGCTGGAGAATCATTGGTAGAAGGCACTGGGGCAGAGACACTTGTTGATATTAAATTCAAAGTACGGTCTCTACTGAATGTGTATAGCTTTCACACCACCATAACGTTAAAAAATCATGTGTTAAGCCATCATAAGTCAGGAACCATCTGTACATATGCTGATACACATATGTACAGTTGCTACTCATCATTAATGAATTCAGTATTCGTGAATTTGCCTGATCGCTAAAAGGTATTCATAACCTCAAAATCAATACTGTTGTGGTCATTCATGGACACTCACAGAGTGGCCAAAAATTGAGTCACCTGATGCATATGTTCTCAGATGAGGTCGTGCTCTCTACCCACTTGTTTCAGCTCTCATACTGTAAATAAACATCTTTTTTTGCAGTCTATTTAGTACCATGTTTTTTGTTTTTTTTGGTGATTTCACTGTTTAAAATGACTCTCAAGCATAGTGATAAAGTGCTGCCTAGGGTCCCTAATCACAAAAAGGCTGCGATGTGCCTTATAGAGAAAATACATGTGTTAAATAAGCTCAACAGAATAAATATATTGTAGTAGTTATAGCAATGAAAAGAAACAAACTAATCCAACAACATGAATAAATCTCACAGATATTATAGTGAGAAGCAGCTGGATGTAAAAGAGTATAAAGTTGTGGAACAGTCACTAATCTAAGGCTAAACAGAATCAAAACACTGGTTGCCTCTGAAAGAGTAAGAGACACGAGACAATCTTCTGGAGAGATGAAAATGTCCTGTGTTCATGATAGCATTGTGGGTTACATTAGTATATCCATTTGTCAAAGTTGTACAACTAATACACGTTACTTCAAAAAAACTGTTAAAAATAACAATTGAGTTGGGGAGTGGGTGAAGGTATAGATGATGTAAGAGTGATAGACAATTGATCATTGTTGAAGCTAGATATAGAGTACATACATTATTCTGTTTGCTTTGTATATGTTTGAAACTTTCCATAATGCAAAGGTTTTTTTAAAAAAGAGAGAGATAAGAGATACATCAACCAATGTCATGTATATTCTTTATTTGGATGTCAATTTTTAAAAACTGGATATTTGACAGTATTGAGAAAATATTTGGGGTTTTTACTTTTAGGTGTGATAGTGTTATTTTGCTTATGCTTTTAAAAAAAGATATCCCCCCTTTTAGAATCACATATGGATATACAAAATAAATTTTAGGGCATCTGGGATTTGTATCAAAATAAACCAGTGGGTGTGGTGGAGGTAAAGATAAAACAAGATTGACAAAGAATTGAAACTATGGAAGTTGGATGATGGGTACATGGGGTTCATTAGACTATTCTTTCTCCTTCTGTGTGTTTTGAAAGTTTCTATAACAAAAAGATTTTTAAATTGTGCATTAAAAAAAAAAATCTCCCATCAACTGAAAAACTCCAGGCTGGCTAAGTCTAGCCAAATGGATAGAACTGCACTTATGCTAATACTACATGATACTGATTTTATCTGAGAAGAGACAAGACGCAGGGCAGGAGCCTGAGCTGGTAACACTAGAAGGGGGCGTGGGGTGACTCAGGTCGGGAGGCTGGAGCCTGGGTGCTTTTTATGTTGACGCAGTGGGGTGGAGTTGTGAAGAAATATCCCTGAGAGGTAACTGTGGAGGCTGAAGGAGCAGGAGGAGACACAGGATGATTAAGGCAAAGCGTGAAACTGCTTGGGGGGATTATGTGAAAAATATTAAAAGCAGTACCATTCGGGAAAGCTAGTTCTGAGGAATCAGTCTCCAAAAGGCAGAACTCAAATAGGAAAGTTTAATTGGCAAAATCCAGGATTCCTGTACTCAGGTCTACAAAGAGATTTAAAACAAAAACTGAGGCGTTTAGGGCATAACTTGCTACTTTAGTTTCTAGAGTAACTTGGAGAACTAGAGGAAACTAACGAGAAAGGATTGGGTTATGTGGGCACCCGGCTGGAGGGACGAAATAGGGAGAATTAAACTGAGCTTTATGAGTTTATATTCTTTTAATTTACCAAATTTAAATATAGTTGTTACCCGAAGCCCTCTCCCAACCCTGTTCCAGATCTCCAGGATTCTCTAACAATGTAATAAGAGTTTCTACGTTACAAATCTGGAGATGGGGATGCCTAACAAACAGTACGTTTCTTTTCTACTTAAACACGAATAAAGTAGCCTTTTAGAAAGTCAGATGTGTTCTTACAAGTATCCCTGAAATACTTTTAGAAAAAGAGTAATGTAGGTAGTTATGGCAAAGTGTCTGAAATAATTTTCAAAAATGAATGGAAAATAGGTTCCTACATCATGGCAGACTGAGCTAATGGAAGCCACCTTTTCTGATACGAATATGTAGAAACGCTGGGTAAATATAACCACTAAAACAACAATGAAATACATAACTGAGCTTGAGAGAAAGAAAAATTCCTGTTATCAGAAAAAAAAAAAAAAGCTGGGGATGGTAGAGTAGGGGGTAGGGAGAGACTCAAAGCCAGAAGCCTGAATATATGCCCTGGCAGCTGGTAGCCAGGGTTTTAATGCCCACATAGGGACAAGACATGTGCTCTTGCATCTGCAGTGCAGGGGCTACAACTGGGATTTCTGCTAATTCCAGGACATAAAGTCCTATAAAAGCTACACGGTCAGCGAAAAGGAGCCAGAAAAGTTTAGTCTGTCACACTGGACAAGTACCAAGCAGTTTGTTGTCTGCCCTGAGCTCTAGAGAGAGATAAAGTATTCTCCTGGGAGAAATCTAAACCCAAAGTTGCATAGCTGGTAAGTGTAGGGTCTAAATTTCCATTGCCTTTATGGTAAGAGAATCCCAAGTTGAGAAACTTAGATAAAAGCTAGTCCAGGTAGGAGAAAATATTACATATATATATATATATATATATACACGCATACACAGATACATATTTGATGAATGACTGGTAACTAGAATATATAAAGAACACCTGTAAATCAATAAGAAAAAAAAGAAAGACTATATAATTTTTAAATGGGCAAAATTAAACAGCCTCTTTGAAGACAGGATTTCCAAATGGCCAACATTCTTATAAAAAGTTACTCAGTTGCACGCACAATCAAGGAAATGTAAATTAAAACTACAGTGTTGGGGATGCGCACAGTGGCTCATGCCGAGGTGCAAGGATCAGTTGAGCCCAGGAGTTTGAGACCAGGCTGGGCAACATAGAGAGACTCTGTCTCTACAAAAAATCAAAAAATCTTATCTGTATATAGTAGCACAAGCCTGTGGTCCCAGCTACTCAGGAGGCTGAAGTGAGAGGATTGCTTGAGCTTGGGAGGCCACTTCACTCCAGCCCGGGCACAGAGCAGGACCCTGTTTCCAAAAAATAAATAAATACATAAAACTACAATGAGACACTGCATACTTACTAAAATGAAACCAACAGAAAATAAAATGTTGGTAAGACTGTAAACACATGAATATAAATAAGCATTGACTGCAAAAAGCAATAAAAAGTTGCTTTTCCTCTATACTAATGAATAACTATAATATATAATGCCCAGCTACATGACCAGAAACCTCCAAATGATCCTTCCTTTCTCTTTCCTTCACCTCTTACATCCAATCAGCATATTAAGCCCTATTCATTTTATCTCTTGAAACATCACTGGTATCTGCCCCCTTCTTTTGATTCCCCTCACTTACTTGGTTTGTCCATCATCTCTCACCTGCATTACTGCATATTCTCTTAGCTAGTCACTCTGTCAAATACTAGTATGATTTTATAGCACTCCTCTGCTGAAAATCTTTCAACAGTTTCTCATTGCCAAACTCTTTGTCATGACATGGCATATACGACTTCTATGATCTGGTCTCAGAAACTTCCTGACCTGGCCCATGTCACACCCTATGATCTGGCCATACTGAACTGCTTGTAGTTCTTTAAACGGGCTGTTACTTCACTCTTCCCATGTCTTTTTTAACATCACAGGCTCTGCTGAAATGTCTTTGTTCAGCTTGTGAGCACCTACTCATTTTTTAGGATTCAGCTCAATTGCCACCTCCTCTTTGAAATGTTTTTCTGACTTTATTCTCATGTAAAATTGATTATTCCCTTCTCTGCATTTCCCCTTTCCTAAACATTAAAAAGCTTAGGACCAGCTGGGCGCAGTGGCTCACGCCTGTAATCCCAGCACTTTGGGAGGCTGAGGCGGGCAGATCACGAGGTCAGGAGTTCGAGACCAGACTGGCTAACATGGTGAAACCCCATCTCTACTAAAAATACAAAAATTAGCTGGGCGCGGTGGTGGGCACCTGTAATTCCAGCCACTCCGGAGACTGAGGCAGGAGAATTGCTTGAACCCGGGAGGCGGAGGTTGAAGTGAGTGAGATCGTGCCACTGCACTCCAGCCTGGGTGACAGAGCAAGACTCCATCTCCGGAGAAAAATTAAAAAAAAAAAGCTTAGGACCAAGACTAATCTTTGTATCCATAGTCTGGCACCATAGTATGTGCTCAGTAAGTATTCCATGAAAGAATACATGAAATTTGAGATACAAAAATTTAAGTAATTAGTCTATCAGCAAATACATCTATTTTAGGGATGAAAACACAATCTAAATGGTCTCTTCATGGGTTTTCCACTTCTCTCAATTCACAGTATTATTTAAAATTCCAAAATAACTGCTTGTGTGTATGTTGACTGCACTAATACTGAGAATTTATAGGCTGCATTCTTTGGTGTACAAGCAGACTCCTTTAAAACATTGAAATTTTAACTGGCTTGTCTTTGACATTTTCTAAATATATCTAAAATGTCAGAGCCAGCATTTGGGGCCTACAAATCTTTTGAGTGAAAGCCCAGGCCTTCAAATTATGTGCCATTCACAGGTTTAAAATAGGAACATGTTCTATGTTGACTATGAGCTATTTGGAGACTTTGAGGACATTAGGAGAGAATAATTTTATTTTTGGGAGAAATATTGGAGGTAAGAATTCTGAGACATAACCTACTTAAAATCTGAATATTAAACACATACACACATGCACACACACACACACAACTTTATCACTCTCAAATCCCAAGAATGTCAGTAAGAGTCCAATAGGCAGTCTAGGGTCAGTATAAACTGAAAAATTTGGACTCAACATGGGAAGATATATTCATTTGAAGTGGATGAAATATTTGCAGTGAAAGGAGAAAAATAAGTTTGCAGCAGTTTCTTCAAGTTATAAGAAAAGATGTGTATCTAATTTCCTCTTCCTCATTTACTAGCAAATTATATTTATTTCATGTTGTTTTAGAAATGACATCAATATTGTGATTTTTCCTTATGTTCTTATCCCAAACACTGTTTTCATGTTTGTTTGAGGAAAGAGTAGAAACACAGTTTTAGTTGATTTTGATATAGTCAGATTGT
Source organism: Pongo abelii (assembly GCF_028885655.2). NCBI lineage: Eukaryota > Metazoa > Chordata > Mammalia > Primates > Hominidae > Pongo > Pongo abelii. The sequence goes on from NC_071997.2 coordinate 68,249,849, forward strand.
ACAGGAAACTTGAAGTTTACTGAGCAACATCCACAGATCAAAAACCTTTTAGAATTTAAGAGATCCAAAAAATTTTAGTTCCCCAGGATTCACTTTCTTACTGAAATGACTAGATGGCTGAATATACCAAATTGGAAACTGCAGGTAAGCAACAAAAGGATAGCCCCTCTGGTGAAAGAAATGTAGGTATTTAACTAGATATGTAGACTGAGCATGTGGTAATTGGAGGTGCACTCATTTTCCACGACTGAACTGTCCTGAATTCAAAGGACTGTAGATTCTGAAGAACTGTACAGAACTGTATGGTGGAGGTAAAGTCACAATTTCACAAAGGAATCTACAGATTTTGATATATAAGTGAATGTCACCATGATTTTCTACACCTGACTTTGGAGAACAAACCCAAACATATGTCTAACCTGTGGGCCACCTACCTTATTATTGTGGTTTGGTTTCAAAGTACTACATATTGACTGAGCATTTGCTGCATTCCAAGGCTGGGCTAAGCACTTTACATGTATTTTCTCCTTCAAGAAAAACTAATTAAACTAATAGTAAATGATGCCCACACGAAAGATGCTGTATCCCTGGAATTTTAGTGACAAATATAGTAACCTCAGAACTATGTTGAAATGCTGGCAACACATGGATCTACCTGATTCTGAGAAATATACTCTATTTCATGAAACTTCTATAGGCTTGTGAGTCTGATTAGGTTCAGCTACACGTAACACAGTGCAAAACAGCAATGTCTTTATACAACATAGAAGTTTGTTTCTTGGCTGGGTATGGTGGCTCACACCTGTAATCCCAGCACTTTGGGAGGCTGAGTAGGGAGGATTGCTTGGGCCCAGGAGTTCAAGACCAGCCTGGGCAATATAGCAAGACTCTGTCTCTATTTTTCTAATATAAAAGATTTTTAAAAATAAAAACAAAACAAGTTAGTTTCTCACTTAAAAGAAGTCAGGAGGTAGAGTCCAGAGCTGGTATGTCAGCTCCACAGTCATTAGGGACATAGATTTCTTCCATATTTCTGCTTCTCCATTCAAGCTTTTTATTTTTAAGATTTCATTTTATCTCCACTATTGACTTCTTAGCCATATCTGTTTTTTTCATTTTGACGACTGCTCTAAGGTTTAGCTTATGCATTTTTAACTCATCACAATTTACCTTCAAATAATAGTATAATACTTCGTGTGTAATATAAGACCTTTCTATATAATTCCACTTCTTCCTTCCATCCTTTGAGCTATTGTTATCAAACTTTGCATGTTTGAAGACTTCAGCTAGAATTTTGTCCCTTATATATAAATGCTGACAGAAATCTTTAATTATGAACCTGATAATACAGTCTTGTCATTTTTATTTTAAAGTCAGTTATCTTTTTTAAAAAAACTTTAAGTCAGGGGGAGAAGTTTTTTATAATTACTCATATATTTATCATTTCTGGCACTCTTCATTCTTTAACATAAATCCAAGTTTCCAAGAAGTTGCTTTAGCATTTCTTGCAGTGCAGTTCTGCTGGTGACATCCTCACAGCTTTTGTTGTCTTAAACTTCATTTTTGAAAGATTATTTTCTCTAACTATAGGATTCTATGTGTCAGGGTGTTTTGTTTGTTTGTTTGTTTTGAGACAAGGTCTTGCTCTGTCACCTAGGCTGGAGTGCAATGGCGCGTTCACAGCTCACTGTAGCCTCGACCTTCTGGGCTCAAGCGATCCTCCCACTTCACCCTCCGGAGTAGCTGGGACTACTGGCGTATGCCACCACGCCCAGCTAATTTTTGTATTTTTTTGTAGAGACAGGGTTTTGCCATGTTGGCCAGGCTGGTCTCAAACTCCTGAGCTCAAGGGATTCACCCGCCTTGGCCTCCCAGAGTTCTAGGATTATAGGTGTGAGCCAGCATGCCAGGCAGGTTTTTTTTTCAGCACTTTGGAAATGCCTTTTCATGGTCTTCTGACTTGCACAGTTTCTGATTAGAAGTCTACTGATATTTGGCCGGGCGTGGTGGCTCATGTCCGTAACCTAGCACTTTGGGAGGCCGAGGTGGGCGGATCACGAGGTCAGGATATCGAGACCATCCTGGCTAACACGATGAAACCCCGTCTCTACTAAAAATACAAAAAATTAGCCAGGCATGGTGGCGGACGCCTGTAGTCCCAGCTGCTCTGGAGGCTGAGGCAGAAGAATGGCGTGAACCCAGGAGGCGGAGCTTGCAGTGAGCTGAGATGGCACCACTGCACTCCAGCGTGGGCGACGAAGCAAGACTCCATCTCAAAAAAAAAAAAAAAAAAGGTCTACTGATATTTTGTGTTTATTCCTCTATACATAATTTGCCTTTTTCCTCTGGCTGCTTTTAATATTTTCTTATTATTGGTTTTCAACAATTTAATAGTGATGTATTTTGCAGTGGCTTTTGGGAGTGTGTGTTTACTCTGCTTAGGGGTCATTGAGCTTCTTGAATCTGTGGGTTTATAATTTTCATCAAACGTGAAAATATTTTCAGCTATATTACTTCAAATAATTTTTCTGTCACCCCTCTGACCCATCTCTCATCTGGAACTCCAATTACACAAATATTAGAGCACTTGGTATTATCCCATAGATCACTGAGACTCTGTTTTGGGGGGTATTTTTTCGTTTTTTTCTTTGTGTGCTTTCTTTTGGCTAGCTTCTACTGCTATGTCTTCAAGTACACTAATCTTTTCTTCTGAGTGTCTAATTTGCTCTGTGCCTAATCTGCCTCTGAGTGTTAATCCCGTCCAGTGAAATTATTTCAGAAATTGTCATTTTAATTTCTAGAAATTCCATTTTTTATATCTTTGATTTCTCTCTTTCAGCATACTGAGCATACTTATCATAATTGTTTCAACATTGTTGACTGCTAATTCTATCATCTCTGTCATTTGTGGCTTTATGTTGACTGACTCTCTTCCTGGTTGTAGATTACTTTCCTGCTTCTTTGTATGTCCTAGTTCTCTTGCTACTTCCCAGGCATTTTCACAATCTTCCTGCCTGCACCTTAAGTGCTGATGTTCTCTAAGGTGCTATTATTGACTCCTCTTTTTCTGCTGTGCATACTCTCCATGAGTGATCTTATCCATGGCCATAATTTCAACAGCCATTTATATGATGGTATATTCCAGTTATATCTTCTGCTGCCCAAATCTGTCTCCAGGGCACAAGTGTCATGTACATAACTGATTACTAGCTCATAAGCACACAATCCAAAAATCTGGGATCCATCGTTGGCTTCTTCCTTGCAGTAGACACTGTGGTCCACTTCTCAGACTCCATGCTTCTTTTTCTGAGTAATCAGCTCAATTTTCACTGGGATATTTGCACCTCCTCGTCACAGCTTTGGTAGAAGCTGACTTCTATGGCTCTAAGTGTACGCGCATGTCTTCATCCTAAGATAATTATCCTTGTGCCATCTCCTGGCAGTCATTTTTGGTTTATGTAGGGAGATGTGACTAAATCATTGAGGCTTCTGGGAAAGGAGTTTTCTTTCCTTTACAAAAGAGCTTCCAAAAGTGAATCTTTTTCTTATTTCTTCTTGGACCTAAATAGCAAAACTTAAAGCTACACAAGTTGTTGGCAACTGTCGTTTGACGATAAAGCTAATACTAAAGAAGAAGAAGCAATTAAAATGAGGAAAAAAAAGTGCCTTTAATGACATCTCTGATTTGTTGAATCAGTCATCCCTATAGACTGCCTTTTTCCTGAACTTTCTAGCTAGATGGTTCAATAAATCTCCTTTATTGGTTAAACCAGTTAGAGTTGGGTTTTCTGCTGCTTTCAACCACAAGCATCATAATTCATAACTTTACTTTTCCCTTCACCCCCAAATCTAGGCAATTAGTCACTATGTTCTATATTCTATCCCCTGAATAGTGTCTGATTACCCTCAGTTTTCTCTTCTGCCACTGCCTTACCTTAGTTCAGTCTCTCATGGTTTTTTCCCCTGTAATACTGTAACAGGTCCCATACATGCCACACTCCATAGAGTGATCTTTTTAAAATGCCTATCTTATCAAAATTTCATCTGCTTACAATCCTTGTGTGGCTTCCCATTGTTTTCAGGAAAAGGTCCATGTTCCTTAGCATATTGTGCAAGATTCTTCATTACCTAAGCTGTCTCCCTTACCTTTTTCAGTGTCTCCTCTTGCCACTCCCCCAACTCCATTCTACTGCCAGCAATGCAACTATTTGCTGAACCAAAATACGTTTGGGTCTCACATCTCTAGGTATTTGTACTTGATGCTCTCCCCAACACCACCCCCAATGCTCTCACCCACCTCTCTCTTCCTCCTCCCCTACCAAAATACACAAACATGCTAATTCCTAGTTATCTCAAGTGATCTTTGAAGCATTTCCTGATTTTGCCCACATCTGTGGGTAGCTGTGCATTTTCCTATTGTAGTACTTCTCAAATTAAGTCTATTTACCTGTCTCCTCCTTTGCATAGTAAGCACTCTGAAAATAAGAATGTTTCTTTTACATTTTTGTATCTCTATTTCTGGGGCTCAAAACAGTGCCTAGCACAAGTAGACACTCAACAAGCATTTTTTGAATGAGTGTATAATTATATAGTCTGTAGATATAAGGATTTCTGATCTTGAGACTCTCTGAAAGCCTTGCTCCAGAAGTGTGTCTGATTCCTAAGCATGAACCTTTTTCTTCCAGGGTGTGGGGTTCTAGGTAGGCGGAGAAGGAAAACAAAAGCGCTCAGGACGCGTTGCCTTTAGCTCTCTGGAGAGCCAGTAATGTGTCCTGCCTTTTTCCACCCTCCTCCCTACCACCTATCCACACCTGGGTGCCCAAGATGGGTGTAGACTTAGCTGACCAGCCTAACAACATACTCATACCTTGGTTCAGACTTCTCTTATTACCAAACTAAAGTTGGCCAATACACATAAACAATTTTCAACTTGTCTTTTGAACGTATACTTTACGAAATTTGTATGTCTTAAAAATTGTAGGCCTTAAAATGAACGAACCCGGATTCTTTTATAGTAATCAAGTAAAATATAGGGGTCTTAATCCTGTACTTTGCCTTTGCTAATCTTAAAGTTAGATGTGACTAACTGAGCAAAGTAATTAATTACGGGATTTTGATAGTGGTGATATTCCTAAGTTTTATAACCTAATTGTTCAATTACTGGAAACAACTACATTTCGACAAGTCTTAGGTAAAGAAAATTGAATTTAGACAGAGAGGATTCAATTGAGGGAAGTGAGGGACAGAGGTATTTGTGATTTAGGGTTTGTGGAAGATAAATTACCCAGCAGGGAAGACTGAAATATGGAGAGAAAGTCAGACCTCACTGGGTACTTATGACTGGTGAGGCTAGGAGTTCGGGGTGGAGAAAAGTAGGAATGACCGTCTAAGGGCTGGATCCCCAACAACACCATAATACAAGACCGCCCTTGTTCAGCCGACAGCAGCACTGAACACGTTCGCTAAGTGTGTCGGTGACCATGGTAACGGTGGGAGGGGGCGGCCCAAACCTCGCCCTCGAGCATGCTCAGTGCAGAGCGAGCCTGGTCGGGTGCTGGACAACAATGCATCCCTTTTTTCTTCAACCGGAGAACTACAATTCCCAAGAGCCTTCTCGGCGCGGCGACACCGCCTTCCGCTGTGGCCCTGCCCCGTCCCCCTCCCTCAGGCCCCGCCCTCCGGCTAGACCCCTCCCCTCCCTGCGAGTGTGTGTCAGTGACCCAGAGGCGGTGTGAGGCGGAGGGACCGTCGGGGGGCGCCGCCGCCGCTTCCAGCAGCAGCAGCGGCAGCAGCAGCAGGAACGCCAGCCCCGCGGTGCGGTCGAATTGGTCCCCAGCCCTCCGGGAGCGCACCACAAAGCAGCCCCAACGCCTCTCCCTGCGTCCGCGGCTCCTCAGCGCTCGGCTCCGTGGTCAACTTCCCCTCGCTGGGCTCGGCTGGCTGGCGCGGAGGGCAGCGGCGGAACGGCGGGCTGTCTGCTCGCGCTCCCCGCGCACAACACTTCACCCTCTCGCCTCGGGTCTCTGGAGCCGCTCTGGGATCCCGGCCACCAGCAATTGTCCGGTAAGTGTGGCCGCGGGATGGATGGCGGCGGGGCCGCCGAGGGGCGCGGGGAGGGCGGGCGCGCAACTTCCTCGGCTGCTTCCCCGGCGGCCAGCCAGCCGGCTCTTCCCCGCCCGCCTGCGCTCCCCCGCGCCCCCGCGGCGGCGGGGAGCGGAGTTTGCGGCGCCTCCATCCAGCGCCCTGGCTGGAGGAAGCGCCTTTGTCAGGAACCGGCCCTACGCGGCCTCCCCCTCTGCCCGGGAGCGGGGCGCGCGGCGGCCAACTCCGAGTCCCGCGCCTGGTGGCCGCGCGCTGCGGCTGCGAGAGGGTAGCTCTGCGGGTGGCGGGGAGAAGAGGGAAATGGGAGAAACAAAAGGGGCTGTGGGTTTCCCTTTTGTTTGTGCGGATCTAATAACTTCTTTTCCTCCCTTACATAACGCAGACTTCAAGTTAGTCATTCTTTTTATTGTTATGATTGTTGTCATCATCTCTGCGCGTCTTTCACATTTCCTTTCATCTTTGGATCTCAGAGCATTTTAAACACGCTAATTAATTTCACCCCCGGGTCCCCTAGGAAACAAGTTAATACGCCCGTTTCCCTAAGTGGGTAAACTGAGGTCGTGAAAAGCTCTCTAATTGATGGATACGCTTGATCTTCTACTGCGCCTGGTGTCTGAGGATGTGAAAGCGTTTATGAGGAAGAACCCGTTCTCCAAAGCCCCGTGGAAAAGTTAAAGATGCTCATTTTACTTACAGGTTAACTGAAGTCCAAAAGATGTCTAGGTAATTGTTACGCAGTTCAAACCATAATTCTTCTTACATAGTGTTTGAATCTTAAAACCTCTAAAGACTTAGTGAAAAATGCCCCGAGTAGGGAAATTAATGTAAATCATAAACTCACGTCACCATCTACTTTTATTTTTGTACATGCAGGTCTGTTAGAGGCAAGAGAGCAAGAATGGGACAGAGGGCAGAGGTTTTTAAAAAAATATACATTTAACAGATTTTAATCACTACACAGAAGGAAATGTGCCTTGGTTTTAACAGCACCAACAATATTTCTGTCGTTTAGTCATCAAACAGTATATCAACAAATATTATTGAGAACTTTATTCATAAGGTGCTGGTTGTGCTAAAAACTGAAGCTTTGTATATAAGAAAAGGTCATCTGTTTCGGTTCACAGGCTCTTTACTTTTTCTTACTCTGCAAAATGTTACTTTGTTTTCATTGCACATGATCTTTTGTTTCAGAAATGGCATTGTCCTTTACTGTGTTGAATATGTATTACTCTTACACTTAAGGATAAATGAATTTATTATTCAGTTTGCATAATAGGGTGAATTTAAAATATTTTAATTGTGGTAAAGGTTCACTTTATTCAGTTCTGTTTCAGTTTACGATGCGTTTTCTTTATAGCCAACAAAATATTTTCTGAGTGATAAGATTTACATGTCTCAAAACATTGTTCTCATTGTACAAATACAGCATATGAATTCCTTATTTTTTTTATTTATACCAACAACCTCTTCTGGAGAAAAATCTTTAACTCTGAGGACCTTATTTATTTTGTGGGTTTTTATTTCTTCGGTACCAAACTGGAAAGTACCAAAAATTTAAATCAAGCATCACTTCTACTAGCTCTTTCCTCAGGTAAATAATAATCAGAACTGTAGTAATAGTGAATAGTTTCACTTACTCTAAATTCTCTTAAATATAATTTTGTATTGTATAGTTGTCCTTACATTTTAGATTTTGGTGGTTGCATCAGAAAATGAAAGTGAGATGTTCGTTATTTTCTTTTTTTTTCCCAAAGCCTTCTAACCTGTTTCCTTTCTATAGTATGTTAAAAGAAATCTTGAGTTTAAAATAAATAATTGGAAAGTAGAACAGTTATATGTATGGAAAGTTGGATGTAGTGAAGTGGTTATAGTGTCTCATGTAGTGCATGTACAGGTTTTAAAGAGGAAACTATCACCTAGCTTTTTATTAGCATGGTAGAAGTGCTGTAATGTAATAGTAGTAGTATTTATTTACTTCTAAAAAGTAAGCTGAAAATTTGCCTCAGTGGAATTTGTAGGGGGAGGGAATCCATCCTTTCCTTAAGATTGGCATTTAAATGTTCTTATAGTTGGTTATGTTGAACTTTTTCTGTGGTATTTTCAAGCCAGATTTACCAGGGACATTTGTACTTTAAGGAAGCTACTAACACTGTCTTGGCTCAGTCACTGGAATCCGCAGGCAGAAGTTAGTGTTCACTGGCAAAGTCTGGCTTTGCAGGTTTCATAATTTCTTTGAGACCCCTTAAAGGAAATGACTGAAAAGTACGGGGTAGGAAGTTAGTCTAGTACTGCCAAATCCCACTGAGGCAAGTTTCAAAGGGGAAGCCAAAGGATGTTTCCATTTGATTTAACTTCAGCCTCTTCTGGGTTGTCAGAATGTCACTTTTGTATTTTAAGAGTTCTATCATTTCAGAATATGATTTATTATGGTTTTCTAGTAGGTCAGGTGGTAAGGACTGTAGATAGTCATTATGCTTCGTGGACAACTAATGTTTTTAGGCAGAAGCTTCTATAGCTGATAAAGATTTTAAGCCAAAGACTTAGAATTGAAAACTAATATATACATACACATTTTACCATAATACATCAATGTAGACCTATCCTAGTATTTATTAGGTTAGAAAGGCTTTTTGGATTATTTTATTATACAGATATATTTAACTGTAAATATTAAAATTTTGTAATGACTAATATATGATGGCACTGAGGTGGCTTTAGGAGCTCCTTTGGGGGAAAAAAAAAAAAAACATGTTATTCCAAAAGTTACATTTATGTCTTTGAGGACAGTAAAGCAGATTTAAAAGCCAGTCAAAAAAGGAAGAAAATCAACAAAGTGAAGAAAACCTGATGAAGATGTTTTTAAATAATACAATATAAAGATTCCTGGCAGCATTTATATATAAGGGACAAAATTCTAGTTGAAGTCTATAAACAGTGAATTCCACTTAGCGCTTTCTGTTTATAGATTTCTAGCCATCTTTTCCAGATTCCCTCTGAATATATTACACGGGCAAAGTAAATAGAAGTCATTCTTTCAAGGGATTTGGGTTCTTGGAGATTTTTTTACACTTGTGGTAGTGGGGGAGGGGAAGTGCTTATTATATTTTCTTATTTTAAGTGTGACCTGTGCCATAGAATATTTCCCTAGACTAATGTGTGGGAACCTCAAGACAAGAATTATTGGTCATTGAAAGATCTGGATATGATTTCAAGTTCTGCCACTAGCTTTTTTTTTTTTTTTTTTTTTTTTTTGCATGTTGTCTTGAGTAGATCACTTCTATTTTTCCTTCAAAGGCTGAAAATAACTGCCTAACATATTATGTTTAGTAGGTCCTAAATACTTTTTGTTGTTTAATGAATTTACAGGTAATAAAGAGAAAGCACGGTGTTTCTTGAATGGATGTCAGGGAATTTCTAATTTTTTTCTTTTTTGATAGAAAAAAGTAATCAAAACAAACATCTGATTGGAGTCTTTCAATTAGCTTAGCTACCTTCAGAAATAAGCCTAGAGAAAGAGAGCTTCATCTGGTAGTTTAACAGAAATGAATTGTAAATGACTCTTAAGAAGAATTGACAATTTTTCAGAATGTTGTACCAGATGTTTTAGATTCTTTTTGCCACATAAACTCCACTTCAGAGAAATGGGGTTCTACATAGTACTCTTGTATCGCCCCTGTAATACCTTTACACCTCAAAATACCAGTTGCAGAAAAATAGAATGTGTTGCTGATGCCTATAAATGGGAAAATCCTGACATCTGTCTTCATCCTCCAGTTAATCTTCATGTAGTTTTTAAAAAAATTAATTCAACACACATGTAATTTACTTCCTTTTCAGAAAATTTGTTGCTAATTTTTATTTTATAATGAACCTCTTGGGATGTTGCTAATTCTAAAAATATGTAATACCCCTGGTTTCCCACCATCTTCTGCAGTTTCTTTTTCTATTATTTTTTTGGCTACAGTTTTCTTTTTCCCCTAAGCTGTCTAAAATAAGCTAAGAAATGTTTAAATGTAGTTGACAAGAAACACAGTCAGTAATTTATCATGCTAAAATTTCAACATACAAGGTGCAATGAAATCTGTTTTAGGGATAGTACACTTTTGAAGGGGGCTAAAGCAGGGACAGCAAATAAATTTCATTTGGGGTACCAAATCTGATTGTTTAGTGGTGGCTGCCTAGAGTGCTGTGTTTAGAAAATTGGGAGTCCTTGTTCAAACTTAGCAGGAAAGAGTACTATGATTAGCAATTTCTGCTGTTGGTGAGCGGTGGACTTTTGGCATGGATGCCAAATACATTCAATATTTATTGGTGCCGTTTACATGTCACAGGTCTAGATGCTGATACCTCACAGACTAAAATCTCTGCGTTCATGGTGTTTACATTCTAACAATAAGACACAAACCATAAAATAAATAAAATACATTGCGTTTTAAGAAAAATGGCTGGGCGCAGTTGCTCACACCTGTAATCCTAGCACTTTGAGAGGCTGAGGTGGGAAGATCCCTCTTGTCCAGGAGTTCAAGACCAGCCTGGGCAACGTGGTGAGACCTTGTTTCTACAAAGAAGTTTTTTAAAAAATTAACTGGACACGGTCCCAACTACTCGGGAAGCTGAGGTGGGAAGATCACTTAAGCCTGGGAGATTGAGGCTGCAGTGAACCATGATTGCACCACTGCACTCCAGCCTGGGCAACAGAGCGAGACCCTGCCTCAAAACAATAAAAATTAAAAAATAAATAAAAGAAAAATGACCTGATTTATTCAAAAAATTAATAGCAAGAAATAGGGAGGGAGAACTATAAGATTAGAAGAGACTTAAGAGGCTTATCCACCAAATGCAATGTATGAACCTTAGTTATATCCTGCTTTGAGCAAACTAACTGTAAAAAGACATTTATTCAAAATTGGGGAAATTTAGACTCTGGATATTTAATGAAAAGGATTTGTCCATTTTTTCAGGTGTGAGAATGTACTTTTTAAGTGTTCTTTTAGAGATGTATAATAAAGTGTTTACAACTTAAAATGTGATGTGTGGGTTTTTAACTTCAAAATATTGAAAGGGAGAGGAACATTAGATGAAACAAGATTGGCCATATATTGAAAATTGTTGAAGGTAGATGCTATGTGGATACATGAGGTTTCTTACTTCCTCTTTATTTTTGTGTATGTTTGAAATTTCCCCTAATAAACAGTTTTACACACAAACAGGAAAATAAAGCAGGGAAGGGGAAGGGAGAATAAATGGGATATGTGTATGAGGTTGGGAGGAGGATGCAGTTTTTTGCTTTTTGTTTCTTGTTTTTTATTTTTGAGATGGAGTTCTGCTCTCGTCACCCAGGCTGGAGTGCAGTGGGGCGATCTCAGCTCACTGCAAACTCCGCTTCCTGGGTTCAAGTGGTTCTCCTACTTCAGCCTCCTGAGTAGCTGGGATTACAGGCACACGCCACCACGCCCAGTAGAGTTTTGTATTTTTAGTAGAGACAGGGTTTCACCATGTTGGCCAGACTAGTCTGAAGCTTCTGACCTCAGGTGATCACCTACCTTGGCCTTCCAAAGTGCTGGGATTACAGGTGGGAGCCACCGCACCTGGCCAAGATGCAGTTTTAAAGGGTAGTGAGAAAAGACTTCATTGAGAAGATGATAAATAGTTGAGAAAGTGAGTAATGACCTGAAGGAGGTAGCACAGCAAGCCTTGCAGGTCTCCTTGGAGCAAGACATTATACACAGAGGGAATAGTAAGCGCAGTGGCCCTGAGATGGGAACGTGCCTACAACTGCAAGAAACTACAAGAAGACAAGGGTGTGAGCCAGGCATAGTGGCTTGCACCTGTAGTGCCAGCTACTCAAGAAGCTGAGGTGGGAGGATCACTTGAGCCCAGGAGTTCCAGACCAGTCTGAGCGACATAACCAGATCCTGTCTTAAAAACAAACAAACAAACAAACAAAAAAACTGACGTAACTAGATCAGGGTGAGCATGGGTACATAAAATCAGCATCAGCATGGGAAAGGAAGGTTAGAGAAGACTAAATTGTGTAGGGCTGGTTATCCATCTTTAAAGGAAAAATATTTTTTACACTTATCTAAAATAAGTCTTATACTTTAGAGTAGTCACCGTGGAAGCTATACACTTAACAATACTAGCATTACTCTATTTTTAGAAAAAAAAATTTTTTTTGTCGTCTAAGCCAGTTTAAGAGTCACACGTGAAAATAGCTCATTACTTTCTATTTGCTCCTTGTTTTTAAGGAAAAATGGGGTGATTGGCCACGTGATATTTCACGTTATTTATCAGATATGACTCACAGAGGATCTTGACAGAAAGAAAATGGGAAGTAACTTGAGGCTATTTCTAAAAATCAGATCCAGTCTGAGAAGGCAGTTATTGTTTGTAAAAGTCAGATCCACCCATAGACTAAAAAGGAATTTAATAGTGTTGTGGATAATTGTAGCATCATTTGGAATAAGGGTATATAACCTCTGAGAGTGACTAGTATGGAAGGCACCATACTAATTTGGATATTTTAAGGTCTCACAAAATGCGTGCACACACACACACACACACATACAAGATCATATACAATTCTTAATACTAAGTATTCAAAACAGTCATTCCAGGTAAATTTCATTTATATTCTGCATTCAAGACTAAAGGGATGGTATTTAAAACGCAGTGAAATTGTTTAACTCTTGTTGCTATGGCATACACTTGGGGAACTAAAAGACTAACACATGTTAGTGTTAAGAGATGAATCTGGCTCTTAAGTATTCTTATATTCATGCTTCATTTCTCAGATTAGTAGTTGTTTTGAGAACATTTCTGATTTACCATGAAGAACTGTTTTTAATCTTTATTAATAAAGGCATAGAAAAAATTGGATCTCATCTAAATGTTTAAATGCCCCCAAAAACCTCAATAAATATGGATTGTAAAAATCGACTCTCAGGACAATATACATATAGGATTACTAATTTTGAACAATTACTATACTAGTTCATTCTTTAGAGGTACAGTTTTTCCAACCTGAGAAACTAAACATTTCAATGATTTTTACTCTCCTGATAATATTGAGTAAAGAAAGCCATTCTTTCTCTTGTTATTTATGTCCAATGGTGGGGGAGCACAACGTTTTCATTTGTTTTGTTTTGTTTTTGAGACAGAGCCTTGCGCTGTCACCAGGCTGGAGTGCAATGGCGCAATCTCGGCTCACTGCAACCTCCACCTCCTGAGTTCAAGTGATTCCCCTGCCTCAGCCTCCCAAGTAGCTGGGATTATAGGCACGCACCAATACGCCCGGCTAAATGTTTGTATTTTAGTGGAGATGGGGTTTCACCATGTTGGCCAGGATGGGCTTGATCTCCTGACCTCGTGATCTACCGCCTCAGCCTCCCAGAGTGCTGGAATTACAGGCGTGAGCTGCCGCGCCCAGCCTCATTTGTGTTTTTAACCAATCATATTGAAAATGTAATGCCATGAAGTAGAACTTACGAACTTTTATTACGTAGTTAATTACATAGTGACTACTAAGAATATAAGTATATAACTGTGTAAGGAATACTTTAACAAAGCTTCCTATTTTAAACATTTTTCAGTGAATTGTTAGGAATCTAGTTCTTTAATTCACTCAGAGTTTTTGTCCCTTTAGTGTGTGTAGATGTATGTATGCATGTGTATGTATAGATAGATAGCCAGACTCTTACCATATACTGCACATACTATCAGGACTGAGCTGCTGGACTAGATTGTTTAACGTATTTTAAACACTAGTTTGTTAACATGGAACAACTGAGCCCATATTTAATTCCTGGGCTTTCCATTAACTCTGAAAGTCTTTTAAAACCTTTGTTTCATCTAAAAAAAAAAAGTGGCAGTGGTTTTTCATAAAGATCTTTGAACTTCTATGATGATGACCATACTGAAGTGTGACTTATTTTAGAAATAGCTTTCATTCAGGCTGTTGATTTACTGGTAGGATCATGAATCTGTTTTTCATTTCCATTTTTGTGGAATAAATGAGTAACTTCTGACAGAAGAGAAAGAGAGGGAAGGCAGTAAGAGAGGGAAGGAAAGGAAAAAATTGAATCTCACAAAATAGTAAATATGAGTATGGGTAATTCTCTTAACTTGGATGTGCTTAAGTGTCTATGACCTAATGAGCTAAGGCTCAGATGTGTAAATTAAATAGAGAATAGAAGTAATAATACAACTTTCATTTGAAGAGAAGTTGTTGCTTTGCAAAAGGCCATCTTACATTTCATGTTGACTTAAACCTTATGACCATGGTAAAATCTATACTTAATTTTGGAAATAATAATGAGTAACAATAATTGAGAGATTATTTGAAAATTCAATCTATTAAGCTTTGTAGATTTTTACAGTAACAGGTTCAAGGTTATTCTTCTTAGCTTGTGCATTGCAAGATACTTGTAATTTCCTGCCTGTCTCACTTTCATCTATTTGTTAGTCTGCCAATAGCTCTCTTTATCATCCTTTGCTAGCTTTAGTCATGCCTATTGCTCTTCAACAGCGTGTTCTATGTTTGTCTGCCATTTTTATACTTATAAAGTAGACTTGGAATGAATTAAGCTTATAAAGTAGTAACCTGTGGATGGCAAGTACAGTACTTTTCCTATTTGTGCCATACTCAAATCTTTTTAAACTTTCCTTGCCTATTTCTGGTGTGTGCCTTGGTGGAGATCTCTCATCAGACACTAAGAGATAACTACGTGACCTGTAGGATGCAATACTTTTTTAGCTCAATAATGTAGGAAACAGTAGGAAACAGTTTGAGTTTAAACTCAAACTCATTGAGTTAATCCTGCATCCATCCAGAACCTACATACCTAAACTAGCAAAGTTTGATAGTAAAATTAACAGCCTATTGGAATTTCAAAAACTATTTTCTGCTCTTGATGTTTGTTGTCTTTTCTAAAAATGTCAAACAATTGGGAACCGCATCATTACTGTAATACTAACCATATATGACCTTAGGGGAAAACTGTACTTCTGTTGAGCATCTCTTTGACAGTCAAGAGGAAAAGATAAAAAGATAAGTAATGTGGTAGAGAAGGTTATAACTTCTTCCTTCCACAAGAATGAATTATGAAGTGACTGGCCCTGATATTTTTCTAGTAACTCATTGTAGTGCTCAACATATCATTTGGCTTAATCTTTAGAAGGCACAGTTTAATTTTATTTTTTAACAATAAGTGAAAACAATTGAAAGAGCTTTGTTGGTTCTTCAAAACCTTAATGTTGAATTCCTGGTTCTTGGCAGATACTATCCGTAGTACTTCATGTTCCTCTGGGTTTATTTCAGATTTAATGAACTGCATGTACTGGAATCACTAAAAGCTGATTGGCTTTCATTTAGACTACAGTTAACATGATGGATTTTTCTTTGAATTGTTCTCACTGTCTTTCTTTAAATTTACCATCAAAGGATCAAAACATCCAAATTACAAAACTAATTAAGTTTATCATTCATGAGAAAATGTGTTAAATACGTATCTTTTTAAAGTAGCAGCTGCTTCTAATTAGAAACCGGTCCTATAGACATACCTTATGTATCAAAAAGCTTTTTAGATATACTTACTGCTTTACCGTTATTTTCATTTAAAATAGGATGATTCAGTTTCTGAACTAGCCCTGTCTGTTCCCCAAAGGAACTAGGATGAATTTTGAGGAGGGGCTCTTAAACTGTTGAACATTGAGCAGATCTGTAACTTCATTGAGAGCAGACATTTTTAAAAATTCATCACTGACATTTATTCCACAAAAAGAAGATCAGATTTTGCTAAAGCCTTTTGGTTGTGTCTCTTTTAGAAATAACATGTTGATTTAGTTGCATATAATTCAGCTCTTAAGGACCAGTCTTTTAAGGCTTTAGCCAGAATTTGTCTCCTAAAGCTGACTTTAAAATGGCTTCCAAAAGGATTTGCTGAGTTTCAGAACTGAGTAGGCTGCTAATGATTCAGTAGGCCCCCTCATTTTCCTCCTACTCCTTAAATTGAAGGCTCCTTCATACCATCTAGGTACCCTGAGTCATCATGGATAAACTCTAAAGAAGAATTGTCATATGGAAAAACTCTGCATGAAGTGAGAATGTCAGAAAGCAGTCTGAGTCAGAGATCATTCATTGATCACAATGATACAATCTATAGGTTGTGGGCTTCATTTTAAATCTTTTAACGTAATTCCATGTATGTCCTTATTATAGGATTATAAATCCTATAATGCCCATAAAACCATCTGAGGTGTTTATTCCCAGTTAATTTCTAATTAGTTTGGTTTTTATTATCTATTACATGAAAAGGATTTTATATTTTTTATTGAACAAATAGAGAGGAGAGGCAATATGATACAGGATAAAAACCACTATATCAGAAGTTAGGGGACCTGGAGTTCTGGTTTATCTTCTCAATATGTGACCTTAAATATTTCATTTAACCTCTTTGAGCTTGAGTTTCCTTATCTTTACAAGGTCAGTAACTCCAGCACTCACACCGTCTTTGGAACCAACCCATGGCAGATACAGCTAGTAGCTGTATCTGTATCGGTATCTGTATCCCAAACCAGCTTCAGGTAACTTTTTTATACAGCACTGTCAGAAACTATATATATATTTGCCATTCTGATGAAATCTCTTTGTTATCTCAGCTATATCGGGTGTCTTCCAGCTCCAGGATTCCATGACTTTAAATAATTTGCCTATAGAAAGTCTCTCTCTTCTATCTATACTGTCTCTTCACATTGAGTGCTCAGGGTTGAAACTTACTGTATGAGCTTAAGAATTCTTTGTAGTCAGGGATAGCATGTTTATGTTTCGTTTAGTGATGTTAAATGATTGAAGAAAACTCATGGGGGTACTTAAAATTCCAAATGAAATGGTAACAAATAAAAATGTTTAGTGATAGTTTGATGGAAACTCATTTTAAGTTCTAAATGTTTATGGCACAGACCTCAGGTTAGTGAAATTCGAAGTGATCTATTTGTCTGGAGGGCACATAATGAAGACATAGGAATCCTAGACCTAGAAATAAAGAGGCCTGAGTTCTAGCTTTGCAACTGTTTTTTTAATCTGGTTAGTGTCTTCATCTACTGTAATGGTATCAGACCAGTGTTTTTCATTAATGTATTATACAAATTACCTAAGGATCATATTATAATGCATATGCTAATTCAGTAAGTATGGCTGGGGCTTGAGATTCTTCGTTTTTAGCAGGCTTCTGGGTGTGCTACTGCTATAGGCCATGGATCACACTTTACTTATAAAAGTACTAGGCCATTTCCAAGGCTCCTTCTGGTTTAAAGGGTCTTTAAATTATAACTCCACTTCTTTTTCTCCAGCTCTTTCGTATCACTATTAAACTTGTACTCTTTGAAGCCACATATTCCTAGACTCATTCCCTATTTTCTCAGTCTGAGAGCTCCATTAATTTTGTTGTTTTTCCCTTTCCAGAATGAACTTGACATAGGTGGTCATTCAAGTTAAAGCTAAGGTAGTATAATAGAAAGAGTCTTTAATAAGAAGAAAACTTATTCAGATGCCTCCCCCACTAATTGGTAGCTCTGTTGCCTTGGACAGTTGACTCAGTTTACTTAATCTCAAGGTTCTGAGAACAAGCCTCACCGGGACTTATTAAATCCCTTATCCAAAATGCTTGGGGCAAAAAGTATTTTGGATTTCAGATTTTTTCAGATCGTGGAATATTTGCATTATGCTTGGAAGAGCATTTCCTTTGAGAGTCGTGTTAGCACTTGAAAAGTTTCAGGTGTTGTAGCATTTTGGATTTCAGATTTTCAGATTAGGGATGCTCAACCTGTATCTTCCTGGTAAGGTTGTTGAAAGGAATAGAGATAATATATAAAGTTCTCAGCATGATGTCAAGCATAAAGTTAGGTACTCAAGAATTGGAAGCTATTTTTATTATTTCTACTGGCATTCTGACTTGGTCTAGTAGAAAGAGAAAAAGGAATGGGAAAGATCTGTTGCCAATTCAGGACCTTTCTCTGTGAGCCAACTTAAATTTTCAACTGCTTATTAGACATTAACTAAAATTCTTCAAACTTACCATAGTGAAAAAGACCTCTGTTTTCTTTCCATATCTGTCTGCCTCCTTCAATACTGGTAGAGATTACTGTTTCTGGGTGGGCGCAGTGGCTCATGCCTGTAACACCAGCACTTTGGGAGGCCAAGGTGGGTGGATCATTTGAGGTCAGGAGTTCGAGACCAGCCTGGCCAACATGGTGAAACCCCGTCTCTACTAAAAATACAAACATTAGTTGGGCATGGTGGTGTGCGTCTGTAATCTGAGCTACTCCTGAGGCGAGGCAGGAGAATTGCTTGAACCCGGGAGGTGGAGGTTACAGTGAGCCGAGATGGCACCACTGCACTCTAGCCTGGGCAATGGAGTGAGACTCCGTCTCAATTTAAAAAAAAAAAAAAAGAGAGAGAGAGATTACTGTTTCACTCTCTACATGCCTGTTAGGATCCTGTCGTTTCTGCCTTTGTTTCTCAAGTACAGTTGGCCTTCTTTATCCATGGGATCTGCATCTGAGGATTGAACCAAACATGGATCAAAAATATTTGGAAAACAAATACAACATAAAATAACAATACAACAATAAATACAACTAAAAAGTACAGTATAACGACTATTTTCATAGCACTTACATTTTATTAGGTATTATAAGTCAGAGGTCCCTACACCCAGGGCATTGACCTGAACCTGTCTATGGCCTATTAGGAACCAGGCCGCACAGCAGGAGGTGAGTGGTGGGTGAGCAAGCATTACTGTCTGAGCTCTACCTCCTGTCAGATCAGCAGGGCATTAGATCTAACAGGAGTGTGAACCCTGTTGGGAACTGCACATGCGAGGGATCTAGGTTGGGTGCTCCTTATGAGAATCTAACTAGTGCCTGATGATCTAAGGTGGAACAGTTTCATCCTGAAACCATTCCCCCACAACCACTCACCCTTAACCCCCATCTATGGAAAAATTGTCTTCCACGAAACTGGTCCCTGGTGCCATAAAGATTGGGACTGCTGATATAAGTAATCCAGAGATAACTTAAAGTATACCAGAGGATGTATGCAAATACTATGCCATTTTATATAAGGGATTTGAGCATCTGCAGATTTGGGTATTAGAGAGAAGTCCTGGAACCAGTCCCCTGCAGATACCAAGGGACAACTGTATATATTTGTTTCTAACTCACCCCATGGATGCCTCAAAAGTACCTCCCATTTCCATGCCCAGGGTCAAACCTATGGGAGCCTCTTCAAAGTGATTTATTACCCTTAATAGAAATTAATTTCCAGCATTGTCCCTTTTCCAAAAAAATTCTCTTTAGCAGAAAATAGTTTCTATACTGAAGTAATCATTTCTAAATAATTGATAATAGAAATATTCAGGTAATTCAGTAGGAATTTACTGTCAGGAAAACTCTAACAGGAAACCTTTATTGAGCTACTACTGTGTACTAGACATTTGTTTAATGTCCTGTAACAATACTTTGAGGTAGGTCATATTATATTAAAAGGTAATAGGGTATAATGATTGCAAGTATAGGGTTTCAATCCCAGATGTCAGCCCTTACTAGTTGTTTGACCACAGGCAATTTGCTGAACCGATTTGAGCCTCAGTTTCCTCCTATATGAAATAGAGATGATAATATCACTTATCTCCTAAGAACATTATTACGAGTTAAAGAATTTTTAAAAAGCTCTTTGAAAAATGCCTGGCATTTATTATAATAAGCACTGCATATGTGTTAGTTACTGTTATGTATTATGTTAGTCTTACAGGTTAGGAAACTGAGACTCAGTGAAGTTGGTCCAAGTTTCACAGCTATTAAAAGATAGTGCCAGGAGTTGGACATAGACAGTCTGACTCCAGAACTCCCTTAACCATTCTATTTTACTTCATCTCAAGTAATAATAATTTATCTTATCTTCTTGCATACAGCCTCCATATTAATGGTCTCATCGTGATCATAGGAGTAATATAATTCATTCTAGCCGTCACATGTGGTACTTAAAATGTAGAATTTCTAAAATACGCAGGTAAAAGCTCACTTTAATATGATCTGAGAAACATAAGAATATATATTTAATTCTATTTTATTTCATGTTTGTTATTCTCTATTTCTTGTTAACAGTCACCAAAATCCCTAGAAAGTGGAAGTACTAGTTTTACATTACTATATAGTGACTTTAGTTGACGTAATTTACTTGCTCTGTTAAATCTTCTTTTGCTAAACATTTTCAGAATGACTGGAGCTCATTACCATGTTGTAACTACGTAGTGTGCTTAAAATCAAGAATTTTTATGAATATGATTAACTGGTACCTCTTTTGAAATTATGTAGTGATTTGCCTGTTTTTAGTTTTTCTGTGAATTTTAATTTTTATCAGCTGCTTTTTGAATAGAAACTTTGATTTTAGTATTTTGATGTCTTTGTATTAGATGCGTATATAGTTGAATCTGCTTAAATTTACAAGCTTTAGACTGCGACAATCATTTAGGCCTTTAGTAAAAATAAAAAGCACATCTGATTACTATTTAAAGTTTCTATAGATGATTTGCTCTCTCCCCCACCCTGTTCCCCATCACTTACTAATTTCTTTTTTCCGTTGTTAGTGTTTTATTCCTTTGTGGCAAAAGAATTTCCTTTGTATTAAGACAGTATAAAGACAAAAGATACAAAAACCTTATTGTGTTTGAGAAGAAGACAGATTTGAAAAACCAGAATTATCTATGAGGAAAAGTCTGTTTTTACCTTGGTTTTGAAACTGGATTCTGTGACCTAGTGTATTTACTTTTGGGGAAACAAACATACTTGAAATAGTTGTTATGTCAGTTAAGACACTCTATTGTGACAGAAACAACTCAAACAGGCTTAAAAGGGAAAAGGGAAATGTATTGATTTGTGTACATTGCTTCAGGATAGGTGGGGCTTAAAGAATGGCTTCACCCAAGGCTCTCATAATGTCATCAAGACTCAATTTCTGTACATTTCTTAGTGCTGCTTTCTTGGTGTTGGCTTTCTGATCCATCTGTACATGAGCATAAGATAGCTTCAATTCCCTTAGCACCTAAGCTTTAGTAATGAAATTTGTTGATAGCTAGTTTTTTAATGTCTTAAGCAGACTGTGCTTTTGGACCAAGAAATTCATAAAGAACCATGAAAATGAAGGTTCTCTCCTAGGTACTCAGGGCCTCAGGGAGAGAGAGGAGTAAAGGGTTATGAAGGGCAGTAACAGAGTCCTTACGTGTTGATTTCTAGAACTGATTTTAGTCTGAAAATGAAAACTCAGTTCTTACCAAAAAGGAAAATAAGTTACCCATTGTGTTTTACTCTTCCTTTTTAACACCCAAAGTATGAAATGAAATAAAAAATAATACATTATGGCCTCTAATATCATTTAGATAGTTTCTTCTATTTCCTGTGTTATATTACTGTGTATATGAATGAGCACATCTATTCCCAAAAGGCTTTAACATTCTATAGTCTCTAGGAAATTTTATTTTTTTCTTCTAAATTTCTTGAATAAATTTTATAGAAATATTTATGCCTTTTTTATGCACCAAATTAAAATGAAGACTTCGTAAGATCTAATTTAGCAAACTTTTTAATGTCTTTCCCTTATTTCTTCAATATTAAGTGCTGCAAAATGAGCAAGACAGTTTCTCCCTTGGAGGAGTGTTCAGCTTTAATAGAAGATAGCACAGGGTCATATGTAACTATAATATAAAACTGGATAAGGCCCATAAAAGAATTGCAGATAAACTATGGGAGCTCAAAAAAGATTATACCCAGTTTAGGGAATAAGGAAAAACTTTCAGACTGGGAAAAGAACATCAAATGGGCCTTGAAAATCTATATATATATAAATTATATAGAGAGAGAGTTGAGAATCATTTCTAACAAAGATTACATTGTGTCTCTGGAGAGGTAATCAGTGATTTGCATGAAAATAGTACATGCATTGCCTTAAAAAGTGCTACTTTTAATCTTCTATCATTTAAGAAATTCCTGTGACTTTATGTGGATCATCAATACAAGCAATTGTAGACTATATTATACATATTCTAAAATCAGCAATGTATTTGTTTGGTGTTTACGTAAGTCTTAGTGTGTTTTATAAATAATAGGATGGTTTGTTTAAAGTGGGCTTTTGAAGATACAGTGTGACTTTAAATGAATGGTCTTAGAAAACTTATAAATAGCGTAAATATGTACTGAAGAACATTTCATAATCACAAAAAAGAAATAATATGTCTCATGAATTATTAAGAATTTGTCTTTAAATAAAGTCCTCTTTTTGAAAAGGTATTAGGAAGAGGAATTAGACAAAACTTGTTTGAATATGGTTGTAATTGCAGTTTACTGAGTTATATATAAAAGAGCCCAATTAGTTTAAACAAATACAGTATCTGGGTTTATGGTATTCTGAGCCTCGTATTTTTTCATTGAATGCCAGGGGTATATTAAAATGCCTCCCTTTATGTTTCTATACAAAAGATTGTTCTGACAGTAAGTTTAAGTGATTTTCACAACTTATTGCTGTCTAAAAATTTCCCTTGACTTCACATTTTGTTCTGAATATGTTGGTTTCTTTCCTCCACCCACACAATGTTGAAGGCAAGGGAAGCAAGAGTCGCAAAGTAATACAGTGAATTTGAGAACCCTGGCTTTTTTTCAAAACAAAATAAACCTTTATTATAAGATTGCTTTTTATTGATACCAAAAAAGGGTGGCACTTTGGCAAATGGTCAGTAAGTGTATGAATAGCCTAATTGATTTAGCTGGAATGAATAAGAAGCTTTGCTATTTGTCCTTGTAGATAGTTGGCTCAGTAAACATTGTGATGGTGATAGACCAAATTTTCCATGGTGAAAGGTAAAACAGAACAGCAACAAAAAACCCACCAAACTTACAGATCCAAATATCAGCAATTTTATGTCTATGTCAAGGTCTTCAAAAAAGGAGCAGTGTGTTAATTAGGATCTCGTTTGAATTTCTATTGTGAAAAAATAATCATGTTAACTTACATAAAACCCAAGAGTCTGACAAATGTTACTATGTGAAAATATTAATAGAGGAGATCCTTGCTGAAAATTTAAAGCTGCATGAAATTCATAGATGTGTGTAGAAATTTAAACTTATCATATACTGCGCAGTAAACGCCAGTAAAGGCAGGTGGCATAATTAGGACAAAGATAACAGTAGAAGCAAAATAAGAATTTTTTAAAAACCTTGTGGATGTCACATTAGTCTGACTCAGTCTGTAACTCTAGTTAGAAATGTAAAATTTTAGGGATTTTTGGGGTACTATAAGAAATAGAAAAAGAGGGAATCCTCCCTAACTCATTTTATGAGGCCAGCATCATCCTGATACCAAAGCCTGGCAGAGACACAACAAAAAAAGAGAATTTTAGACCAATATCCTTGATGAACATTGATGCAAAAATCCTCAATAAAATACTGGCAAACAGAATCCAGCAGCACATCAAAAAGCTTATCCACCATGATCAAGTGGGCTTCATCCCTGGGATGCAAGGCTGGTTCAATATATGCAAATCAATAAATGTAATCCAGCATATAAACAGAACCAAAGACAAAAACCACATGATTATCTCAATAGATGCAGAAAAGGCCTTTGACAAAATTCAACAACCCTTCATGCTAAAAACTCTCAATAAATTAGGTATTGATGGGACGTATCTCAAAATAATAAGAGCTATTTATGACAAACCCACAGCCAATATCATACTGAATGGGCAAAAACTGGAAGCATTCCCTTTGAAAACTGGCACAAGACAGGGATGCCCTCTCTCACCACTTCTATTCAACATAGTGTTGGAAGTTCTGGCCAGGGCAATTAGGCAAGAGAAGGAAATCAAGGGTATTCAATTAGGAAAAGAGGAAGTCAAATTGTCCCTGTTTGCCGATGACATGATAGTATATCTAGAAAACCCCATTGTCTCAGCCCAAAATCTCCTTAAGCTGATAAGCAACTTCAGCAAAGTCTCAGGATACAAAATCAATGTACAATAATCACAAGCATTCTTATACATCAATAACAGACAAACAGAGAGCCAAATCATGAGTGAACTCCCATTCACAATGGCTTCAAAGAGAATAAAATACCTAGGAATCCAACTTACAAGGGATGTGAAGGAGCTCTTCAAGGAGAACTACAAACCACTGCTCAAGGAAATAAAAGAGGATACAAACAAATGGAAGAACATTCCATGCTCATGGGTAGGAAGAATCAATATCATGAAAATGGCCATCCTTCCCAAGGTAATTTACAGATTCAATGCCATCCCCATCAAGTTACCAATGACTTTCTTCACAGAATTGGAAAAAACTACTTTAAAGTTCATATGGAACCAAAAAAGAGCCCGCATTGCCAAGTCAATCCTAAGCAAAAAGAACAAAGCTGGAGGCATCACGCTACCTGACTTCAAACTATACTACAAGGCTACAGTAACCAAAACAGCATGGTACTGGTACCAAAACAGAGATATAGATCAATGGAACAGAACAGAGCCATCAGAAATAATGCCACATATCTACAACTATCTGATCTTTGACAAACCTGAGAAAAACAAGAAATGGGGAAAGGATTCCCTATTTAATAAATGGTGCTGGGAAAACTGGCTAGCCATAAGTAGAAAGCTGAAACTGGATCCCTTCCTTACACCTTATACAAAAATCAATTCAAGATGGATTAAAGACTTAAATGTTAGACCTAAAACCATAAAAACCCTAGAAGAAAACCTAGGCATTACCATTCAGGACATAGGCATGGGCAAGGACTTCATGTCTAAAACACCAAAAGCAATGGCAACAAAAGCCAAAATTGACAAATGGGATCTAATTAAACTAAAGAGCTTCTGCACAGCAAAGGAAACTACCATCAGAGTGAACAGGCAACCTACAAAATGGGAGAAAATTTTTGCAACCTACTTAACTGACAAAGGGCTAATATCCAGAATCTAGAATGAACTCCAACAAATTTACAAGAAAAAAACAAACAACCCCATCAAAAAGTGGGCGAAGGACATGAACAGACACTTCTCAAAAGAAGACATTTATGCAGCCAAAAAACACATGAAAAAATGCTCACCATCACTGGCCATCAGAGAAATGCAAATCAAAACCACAATGAGATACCATCTCACACCAGTTAGAATGGCAATCATTAAAAAGTCAGGAAACAACAGGTGCTGGAGAGGATGTGGAGAAATAGGAACACTTTTACACTGTTGGTGGGACTGTAAACTAGTTCAACCCTTGTGGAAGTCAGTGTGGCGATTCCTCAGGGATCTAGAACTAGAAATTCCATTTGACCCAGCCATCCCATTACTGGGTATATACCCAAAGGACTATAAATCATGCTGCTATAAAGCCACATGCACACATATGTTTATTGCGGCATTATTCACAATAGCAAAGACTTGGAACCAACCCAAATGTCCAACAATGATAGACTGGATTAAGAAAATGTGGCACATATACACCATGGAATACTATGCAGCCATAAAAAATGATGAGTTCATGTCCTTTGTAGGGACATGGATGAAATTGGAAATCATCATTCTCAGTAAACTATCGCAAGAACAAAAAACCAAATACCGCATATTCTCACTCATAGGTGGGAATTGAACAATGAGAACACATGGACACAGGAAGGGGAACATCACACTTCGGGGACTGTTGTGGGGTGGGGGGAGGGGGGAGGGATAGCATTGGGAGATATACCTAATGCTAGATGACGAGTTGGTGGTTGCAGCGCACCAGCATGGCACATGTATACATATGTAACTTACCTGCACGTTGCACACATGTACCATAGAGCCTAAAGTATAATAATAATAATAATAATAATAAAAAAATAAAAAAAAAGAATTTTTTAAAAACCTTATGGATGTCACATTAGTCTGACTCAGTCTGTAACTCTAGTTAGAAATGTAAAATTTTAGGGATTTTTGGGGTACTATAAGAAAAGAATCTGCTTTGGGGATGGGATGTGAGGAGAAAGAAATGTTTGTGGCAATTAAGATGTGTATAGTATATTTAAGAAGTACATTTGCAGTTCTAATCACTTAGTTCAAAAGGAGAAAATATATCATGTGTAACTTTATTTACTTTTAATACTATTATTATTATTACATGATTAAAAATAGAAAATTTTGAAAAATTCTAGAGGGTAAAAGTGTTATTTCTAATTCCATTAGCTCCTTTTAAGATAGGAACATTTCAATATTAGTCTCCTAGCACAGAATCTGAACCATAAATGTTTACTGAACTAACCTGAATTTTAGAAGTATCAGGGTGCAAAGCAGAATTATTTTTCTAGGTTTTAAAACTATACCACTGCTTCTTACCCCTATACACACCTTTGAATCTCAGTTTTGATACAAATAGGTTCTCAGTTTTGGGTGTGAAGAAAACTGGTTGATTTTTTTTTTAATCTACTAAATGTTGGCCAGAGCTGAAATTGCCTGAAAGGGAACTTGATTTAGCAGAATTCCTTCTTTTCAGAAAGAAGGACTTAGACTAAATTATATGAACGGGAGGAGCCTGTTTTTATCTGAGATGGTTGATTGGAAAAAGAATAGATAAACTAAGGTGGAGAGCTGATTTGAAAAAAGGAAAAAAGATAGTCCTGTCTAGTGGTCAGTCCTAACAGTGTGGTTAAAGGGGAGCTAAATCTCAACTTTCAGGGGTCAGCTGAGACAACCACCTAGATTTTCCAAGTTAGTTCCAATTTCAAGTACAGTAATCCTTTGACAACAAAGAAAAGAATTATAGTTAGCAAAATTGCAGTTGTCACAGTCAAGGTCTTGTTGGTAATAGAGGGTTGGGGAAAAAGTTAAAACAGCATCAAATGAATATATTTTTAACATAACAAAAGTTCCCAGGAGACATCCACTTCAAATTCAAGCCATGTTCATCAATGTTAAAAACCTTACTCTTCTCCCTGATAGTGTGAGGAAAAATAAAATAAAATAAAAAACAAGAAAACCTCACTCAACATTGTTTGAAAAACGTAACTGTGATGTTATGATCTACTAAAGCATGGTATCCCAACAAATTTCATACAGAATCATGCCTGTCTGAAACTTTAAATTTTTTGTAGAGACAAGGACTCACTCTGTTGCCCAGGCTGGCCTCAAACTCCTGTGATCAAGCAATCCTCCTGCCTAGGCCTCCCAAAGTGCTGGGATTACAAGTGTGAGCCACCTTGCTCGGCCTCAAATAAACTCTTAATGGCTTGGAATTTAACAGGTCTTGTGCTTTCATTCTCCTTTATTTTGTTGTTGTTGTTTAATAAATATCAGCACAAGTGTTACATAACAACCTGGACTTTTGCAAATTAATATGCATTAAGGGAATCTTTTTTCTGGTCTTGGTAGTCTATCCATCTTTCTAAGAGTATAAAGAGATTTTTCTTTACTATAAAGATGCAAAGAGGAGTTAATAATTGTCATACTTTTTGTTTACACCAAACTGAATTTTTTCAAGTAAGGTTTTATATTTTGGTACACAGATATTAAAAATCATAATTGAATAATTTTGGGGGGTTTGTTCCAGTCCACCTTCTCCTACTCCCCCCATCTCTAAGTAAACTCATACTCGATCTAATTTGTCCTTGTTCTCAATATCTAAAAATAGGAAGACCATATCTAACATCTACAGAGATTCCTTCTGATTAATTTTGTCCAGGCTAGTTTTACATAGTTTAATAAGCATCCTCCAGCTTTATATACAGTTTCTTACTTCTTTAACATAATTGCATTCCAGACATTTTCGTGCAACCCATTTTACTTGAGGAAAGAGCCACATTACTGATCTGTTCTTGACCCATTTACCCAGAGAAAAAGGAAGGGTGCAAACTCATCTTTGGTGATTCCAAGGATCCTGCCTTCCTTAGGGAAAGAGCCTTTCTCCTGGGAGAAATTAAGCCGTAATATGTGCAAATACTGAGGGAGCCCACATGAGCCTCCTGTATTCATCAACATAGATTTTCACAAATAAACAATAAAAAATTACCAAGACAAATGAGAATCAGTAACTAGAAAGACAACCAGTCTGTGTGTGCCTTTTGTGGCTTTCAATTTATAGCTTTCTTCATCTGTCTTGTCTTAATATATATGGCCCATCTTTCTCTCTCCACCTTTAGATTGACCTCTCATCTATCAGTTAATCTGTTCTGAAAGGTAACTCTATTTGAGATGACTTCCCAAGAGTTGGAAAAGTGAATTTTATGTGTGCTATACAGCCTATGTTTTGGGTCAGACTATTTCAATATTCCGCTCAAATTTGTCAAAAAAAGTAAGTTACCATAATGTAATAATAAACAGACTAAAAATTTAAAGTTGATATAGTACATTATTTTTGTCCTAAACATTGTTTCCAGACATCTGGCACTGGTTGGTTTATTTATTTATTCATGCAGTATGGAATGGTAGAAAGAACGCATGCTTAAATTTAGATCCCAGCTCTAGTCACTTAGTTTCTAAATGACCTTGAACAAATTATTTAGTCTAATTTCCTCATTTGTCATAGGACAATTGTAAAGATTAACATATGAAAGTTCCCAGTACCTACTATATACATGGGTGTTTTCTTCCCCTTTCTGAAACCTAAGTTTAAAGGGTTTTCATTAACTCTAGGATAAAGTTCAGTCTCTGTCCTGATTCTTAAGGCCCACTATTACAGGCGCTTCTTTACCTTTCCAGATGCATCTCACTCAGCTATTAAACGTTGATTCAGCACTTCCTGACAGTTACTGAGCTTACAAAGCCATGGTTCATGATTTCCACAAACTTACTTTTTATTTATCTCCTAACCAAACTCCAGGGAACCTACTGACTTACCCTTTCCTGAGAACACAATATACTTTTTACCGCTTGTCTTTTTTATCTTCATGCGATTGTTTCTTCCACCTAAACTGGTTTTTTTTTTCACTTATCAAAGTCCGGTCTGTCTCTCAAGGTCCAAATCGAATACCTCTCCTTCTATGAAGCTTCCTCTTGTTCCTCTTCCTCCTAAGTAGTAACACTTTTCTTTGAAGTCTTACAGTATTTATGGTCTTTTGCGTTAATATGATATCTGTTCTGTACTGATTTAATTTACATCCTTTTTTAGTAAACATAAGTACACAAATGTTTGGTATAGGGACGCATACCTTTTGCATTAGTTTGAATACTCCCATAACTTCTGACCTTATAGTGAATGCTCAGTAATATTTGTTGGGTTAGTAATTGTATTGTTGGTGACTCTAGATGCACTAAATTAAAAGTAGGGAGACCCGCTGGTCACGGTGGCTCATGCCTGTAATCCCAGCACTTTGGTAGGCCAAGGCAGGCAGATCACGAGGTCAAGAGATCGTGACTATCCTGGCCAACATGATGAAACCCCGTCTCTACTAAAAATACAAAAATTAGCTGGACATGGTGGCACATGCCTGTAGTCCCAGCTACTTGGGAGGCTGAGGCAGGAGAATCGGTTGAACCCGGGAGGCAGAGGTTGCAGTGATCCGAGATCACGCGACTGCACTCCAGCCTGGCAACAGAGTGAGACTCCGTCTCAAAAACAAATAGGGAGACCACAGCCCTTGGTTTAAGAACTGCTCCAACATCAAAGCAAATTAAACTGCAAAGAAAGCTCACAATGGTTATTAATAGAAGAAATCATTAATTAGCATTTTATGGAGAGTATAGGTTGAATATCCCTTAACCAGATCCTTGGGACCAGAAGTGTTTTGGATTTTGGAATATTTGCATATATATTATGAGATGTCTTGGGGATGGGACCCATAAAATTCATTTATGTTTCATATACACCTTATACAAATAGCTTGAAGACAATTTTATACAATATTTTTATTAATTTTGTGCATGAAAGTTTGTGTTAAGTACTTACATGTGGAATTTTCCACTTATGATGTCGTGTTGCTCAAAAATTTCAGATTTTGGAGCATTTTGCAGTTTCAGGTTAGGGTTGTTCAACCTGTACTAATCTAGATATTTCTATGGTGAAGGGATATCATCATCTGGTAATCTAGATATATTAGTTATTAGAAGATTTTGACTTCTAGCTATTTAACCAAATAGGACTATTAGCTAGCTAGAGGGACAGGCTAGGTAATTAATTAAAACATTAGGTATTTATATTAAATACCAGGCATTGGATTAAATACCAAAAATCTGTTGGTTTGGTAATGTCTTTGTCCTCAGAGGAATCAAATGAAACTTATTGGTCATGGGATTATATTGAGCTATGTATTTGAATATTCAGCTTACTTTGATGCTGTTGCTGTGGTATAATACAAAAATCTATTTGGTCTTTCTACCACGCTGTCTTCTGGCACAGAGTTCCTATAATGCTTAGAATTTTTTTGAGTAATAGGATGTCTTTTATTATTTATAACAACCCCCTTTCTGATCATAGTAGAAAGGTAACTTAGGGTGGGGCCCTGAGATGGCCTCAGGATGGGGCTGGTCACCAGAAGGACCAAAAAATTAAGACGGTTGGGACTTTTGTCTCACTCAGTGACCTCTGGGAAAGGGACAGAGGCCTGGAGATTGAGTTTTTGGATTGGTGAACACATCAAGTTGCTGGGAGGGTGGCATTCCTGGACAGGACATGGAAGCTCCACTGCCCTACCCTACCCGCGCCCCCATCCCCCCCACATACCTTGCCCTGTGCATCTCTTCCATTTGGCTGTTCCTGGGTTGCATTCTTTTTAATAAACCAGTAAACATAACAGAAGTGTTTTCTTGTTCTTCTGTGAGCTGTACCAGTAAATTATGGAACCTGAGGAGGGGGCTGTGGGAACCCCCAATTTATAGCTAGTTGGTCAGAGGTCAGGTGGTTTGGGACTTTGATTGGCATCTGAACTTAGGGGAGTCTTGTGGCATGAGCCCTTTAACTTGTGAGATCTGACACTAACTCCAGGTAGATAATAGTGTCAGAATTGAATTGATTTGTTAGATGCCCAATTGGTGTCAGAATTGGAGAGTTGGTGGTTGATGTCAGAGAGAACACTCATTGAACATGATGCAAGATTATCAGCAAAAACATAAACAAAAAAGCACATGTTTATGATTAAAGCTAGTCTGAAACAGATTATGAGATTTAAAATTCCAAACCTAAGTGTCAATTTCATAATTTCTGGTACAAAAAGCACTTCATTTGGGAAAGCTTTCAGTTTTGCTTGTGAAAATTTATCTTGTAGAATGTTCAAATGATTAGTTTTCCTCAGTTTCTCTGGCCAAGAAGTAGGAGTTAACAGTATCTAGAATTTTTAAAATTTATGTAGGTTATAAAGTTGCATAAGATCAGTAATATATTTGAATTCCAGAGGTATGTGCCAGCTTCCAGTGAACCTTGAGTCTATAGCAGGCTTTTGTTTTTAATGTGCTAGAGCTTTATTTGCTTGCTTGCTTCGCTTTATTGAGGTATAATTTTTATACCATTTATGTAAACACTTAAAGGGTACACTTCAGTGGTTTTTAGTATAGTCTCAGAGCTGTGCAGCACAGTCAATTTTAGAACATTTTCACCCAAAAAACAAATCTCATGTGATAGCCTTTAGCTATCATTCCCCAATTTCCTATTCTCTCCTCTTTCTTTCCCCTCCCAGGCAACCACTAATCTACTTTCTTTCTGTGGATTTGTTTTTTCTGGACATTTCATATAAATGGAATCATACAATATGTGATCCTTTGTGACTGACTTCTTTCACTTAGCAGAATGTTTTCCAGGTTCATCCATGTTGTAGTATGTATCAGTAATTCATTCCTTTTTATTGCAAAATAATATTCCATTGTATGGATATACCACATTTTGTTTATCCGACTGTTGATGGACATTTGGGTTGTTTCTACTTTGGGGCTATTATGAATATTGCTGCTGTGAACATTAGTGCACAGTCTGTGTGTGGACATAGGTCTTCATTTCTCCTGGGTATATAACTAGGAATTGAATTCCTGAGTCACATGAGAACTTAATGTTTAATCTGGAGGAACTGCCAGACTGTTTTCCAAAGTAACTACACCATTTTACTTTCCCACTAGCCATGATTGAGGACTCCAGCTTTTCCACATCCTTACCAATATTTGTCATTATCTGACTTTTTGATAATAGCCATGGGTTTGAAGTGGTCATTGTGGGTTGGATTTGTATTTCCCTAATGACTAATGAGCATCTTTTTATGTACATATTGGTTATTTGTGTATCTTCTTTGGAGAAATAAATGGATCTTTTACCGAATTTTAATTTCATTTATATTTTATTGAGTTATGAGACCTCTTTAGGTATTCTAGATATAAGTCCTTTATCAGATATATGATTTGCAAATAATTTTTCCCATTATGTGGGTTACCTATGGCAGTACTTTTGATACCTAACTTTCTTTTGTTTGTTTAAAGAGACTGCCAGGTAAACACAGCCCACAAAGTGGGAGTATGAACAGCCAATTTAGGGAGGCAGTGCTCTATCTGGTGAGCAAAAAGAAACAAATCTCCATGGTATGCCTTTCATTAAATTTTTGTCTAATTTTCAGCTTTTTCTTTGTGGTATAAAATTATAACAACATATAGAAAAGAGTGGAGCTAAAGTTTAAAACTTGGCCATCTCCTGTAATAATACACAGTACAAGGTAGGAGGAGTTACTTATTGGCTGACTGCTTTGTTCTTTAGTGCTTGTGGTATTGCCTCCAAAATTAATGAAACAGACTCCGACATAGGAGTCCCAAGATCAGTTAGCTAGCTGCACTACTTAGCCCTATGACTGTCATCAAATAACTTACCCTCTCTGAATACAGATTTTTCTCATCTATTATAAAATGAAATTGGAAGGAAAATTGAACAAATTGCACAGTATATTCTTTAAGGTTCTTTCCAGCTTTAAAATGTAATTATATAATACAGTAACACAGTGATTATTTTTCTTCTTAAACCTTGTTGAAAAATCTTAGGCCTAATGTACATTTTCTCAAAAGGATTGGAGTTAGATGGATTTGACAAGTAAAAAACTGGGCATGTGTCGATATTCAATACAAATGTACTGTAGAATAGCAAATGCCATCTGCGTGAATTTGCATTGTGGGATGGAAGAACGTGACCTAAGAGTCACCAGTGGAGTGGAACTAAAGGAAGAAATAATTTATGCACCTGCTGAGGGTGTGGCTAGAGGTAAAGGGACTGTGAGGAATGAGTCCTTGATTGCCTTCTTGGAAGTATTCAGAGATCATTAAAGAGGAAGGACGTTCTCAGAGGTCAGTGTGTCCAAGGGTGAAACAAAAACCTAATAAGAAAAATAGGTCCGTAAGAAAAGAAACATCTGAAAAGGCTTAGAAATTGTGAGGTAAGTACACTTTGTTTTGTTCGGTTTTTTTTCTGTAGTTATTTTTTTTTAAGTTTCAGAGTACTGAAAGTTTATCATTTTCCCTGAGCTCAACTGAGGTAATTGCTAGAGGTTCAGACATCGTAGAGGAAAATAAGAAAGTTTTAAGACTTTTGTAAGCCAAGCAGGATATGGAAGAGTAGGGGAAAGGTCATTGAGATTCAGGTTCATTTGCCAAAGTTTGGTAACTTTGATTCCCACCAAGAACACTACTTCAGGTTTTGGTTATGTTTTGTTTTTGTATTTGACTGGCCTCCATGATGTTATTAATTAAACACCATTGTAAATAAAGCATATATGAGAAGCAAAAAGAAAGTTGTCTTTTTTAAATATGTAGTTTTGAAAAGAAAAGCTTAGAAATTTTATTCTAACCCTTTTTTCTTTATGAATATGATTATTTGTCCCATTATAAAAATAGGTCATTATAACAACGGAGTTTTGCTCTTGTTGTCCAGGCTGGAGTGCCATGGTGCCATCTCGGCTCACCGCAACCTCTGCCTCCCGGGTTCAAGCTATTCTCCTGCCTCAGCCTCCCAAGTAGCTGGGATTACAGGCATGTGCCACCATACCTGGCTAATTTTATATTTTTAGTAGAGACAGGGTTTCTCCATGTTGGCCAGGCTGGTCTGGAACTCTTGACCTTAGGTGATCCACCTGCCTTGGCCTTCCAAAGTGCTGGGATTACAGGCATGGGCCACGGCACCTGGCCAGCTCATTATAATACTTAGAAAATATGGAGATTTTATCTTTAATGACTTCTTAGAACTTTCTAAGAAAAAAATATTTTCTCAAGAGATTATTTGATATAAACACAGATCTTTAAAGACATAAGGAATTTTTATACTCTCAGTGCTCTGTTTTTAATCATTAAGATGGTAATGATGATATAAGAACTATTGATATCTTGGTTTCCCTAGGGTTAAGCAGGAAATATACTTCCAAAGTTAAGAGAGTTGGTACGTTGGTCCAAAGAATGGCAGGACCTCAGGTTTTGTTATGGAATCAAGTATAAGGCATTGAGAGTCAGCTACAACTACATTCTATTTAGTATGAGTATTAAGTTTGTCATGTCCGGCTTCTTGAGCAATCTCATCAGCCTGGAATCACATGACAAGGCAGGATCATCAAATAGCAAACCCTAGAATATGCCCCGATCATTTTTGCAGGTATGTTTCCTGGACTGAACAGGTATCAACATTGGATATAAGCAGCCTACCTGCGCAGATTTATTTTGCTGTAACCTAAGTGGGCCTGCTGCCAGCACAAGGAGCAAAAGAAACATTAAACAGATTTACAGAACTGCTTCAGGGGATGTGACAGTTACAGAACGCTGGGAAGCAACAGAAGTAAACTTGTAGCTGTGTGATAGAGGGTGGTTCATTTTGTGCCAAGGCATTAAGTTACTAGGTACTATTATAGTGATGTTCTCTTAAAAATGATAGCCCTACTGTGAACCAGAACTATTGTCCTGTGGACACATTTTAAGAAGGCTTTGCAGATAAACTTAGCGCCACCAAAAGTATTTTTATACTACTTTTTTAAAAAAAGATACAATGTATTTATAGGTAGGACTTTGATTCCAATTAAGATCACCAAGGTCACTTACTGACTCTCCAGTCAGGTTTTATTAGCAATGTATTATTCAGTATAGTGTAATTGAATTAAGGCTGAAATTGTCTGGATAGCCATTTACTTAGGTGGCTGTGAACTATGGATATCAATACTAATTTTAGGGCTCTGCTGTAATAACTAGTAACTTTTTACAAAAGGGTTGAACACTTGAGGGCTACTAAATAACTTTAATAAAAGAATATCAAGCATCTAGACTCAAGTTGAACTTTAATGGGTGGAGATTATCGATGATTTACATGGGCAAATTATTGAACAAGTATAAACAGCATTTACTTGTGACTTAATTTTAGTATTCTTTTAAATAATCTTAAATGTAATTAATCAGGTTCGCCTTTGGCTGTTTGGAGGATTAGACTAGCTCTATGTGTAACCATTCACCATAAGAAAACACAGTTCTTTTCCTGAGACAGCATATGGGGAAATTTGGAGTAGCAGGCAGTACTTTCTAGAATGGAATTTACAAGTGGGATAATCTGAGAACAGCACATGTCAGTATGTAGGTGCTTTCCATAGCTATTTGATTGAGCTTGTCCAATCCCAGCTTACCTCTGGCTACTGCTGTAGTTTCTCCGTATTCATGAGCATCAAATGTATCTAATTTATTTTAAAGTTGTAAAGAATAAAGCTGGAAATAAACAAGTGTGATCAATTGAAAATGTGATTGAATGTTCACCTATTTTTATGCCTGGGATAATATAGTATTTTATAACCAGACCACAAAAATCAGTTTCACTTAATAGTGCTAAAGGGGCTTCTTTCTTTACATATGAATTGTATTGATTTTTGTGTTTTTTTTAAATGGAGTGTTGCTTAACAGATTGAGTACTATACTAAATCTGTAAAATAGGTTTACTAATATGAAAAGGTGCTTCAGTATCATAGTTGTACTTCTGACATTTATAGAATATTTATGTAGTTAATTCAGCCTGCTTTTTAAGAAATGGAATATCATTCTCTTTCTGGAAGTACCTTACTCTATAACTTGATATTAAGCCTGTGTTAAAAATTGCTCTGTGCTTCCTCTTACTTCCGTTTCTTCCCTTTTGGGCCACAGACTTCCTTAGGGAGGAGGTGAGGGAGAAGTGAATTCTCACTTCAGTCAGTGGAATCTAGAATTATGTAGTGTTTACCTATTTTGCATAACATAGGCCCACCCACACACATTATGAGGTGCTTAAGTGAAAGAACAGACAGCCAGCTATTCAGTGTGTGGTTCCAACTGTAACTGGCAGATGCTTTAATACGATATGGATTTTATTTTTCCGTGAGAAGGTTTTCTGTATAGCTTGTGGTGGTAACGATGAAATAGAGAGGTATGTGTTCTGTGGCTTCATTTTAAGTGTCACATTGTCAATGCTTCAGGTTAAAGTAAGCTTGCAAAAGGAATAATTTGAAGCATAATTCATCAGATCTTTTCTATTTAACTTTTCACGTTTACTTTTTCATATTCAGTTTTAGGAAGTATGTTGTATGGATTAAATTTCCTTCTATCTTAGGGAAGGAGTTAAATAAATCTCAAGCTCCAAGGCTTTTGTGTTCTTAGAGAATATTTACACTATGAATCTCATCTCTCATCAGCCTTAAAGCCTAAGAAATATCACTACAGGTGTCTATTGCCTGTTGATCACTGGTCAACAGAGAACTGAAAGCTGTTCATTTTTAAAATTTTTGCAATCCAATCTACAGTACTTCGGGCTTTAAAAAAAAAACAAAAACATGTTTTAGAACTTATTGTTGTTCATTGCTTACTTTTCCGTTACAAATTTGAGAATTATGTGTTGTTTCATAGCCAGAATGGTGATGCTGTCATTGTACTTTAGTTAGCTGTAGACGGCTTATTCAGAAGCATAGTTTTTCAGCCATAAATCTTTTCCCAAGATCTTCTCAAGAAAGAGATCTGGACCTTTGAGACAGCTACAATTTAATATTTAAATATTATCATAAGGTGGGAAAAATTATGAAGAATTTGTTAAAAATATTGACAGTCATGCTTTATAGAGATTTTAAGTAATGTTTCTACCTGAATATTCTGTTTGTTCTTCCTCTGATATGGTTGGGAGAGATTTAATAATTTTAGGTCTGATCATTGATTAGGGGGACTCTTCCTGCTAAAAAATGTATACTTGTTAGTTTCCTAGCAGTGTTCTTTTTTGAAACATTTTATTTTCACAAGAAGAAAAAGTATAATTGAACTTTTTTTTCTTTCTATAGGAAATTCATGAAAAGCTTAATCTGATTTCTAGAATACAGACATGCTGCTCAGTAATAATATATGATTGTTTTGGATCCAGTTTTCTAATGTATTTGTGAGAAGGCAGTATTCATTCTCTTGTGTGGGTATAAAATGGATGTTAAGTTAGTGACAAGAAAAGTTGTAATTTTGGGGAGAAAGTTGATCACAATAATTTACCTAATTGGGGTATTTTTAATGTGCTAACATAACAATAATCAAGAGTGGATAAAGAGGGAATTCATAGAAATATCCCAGCTGTATGTATTTATTGTTTTCTTAATGAAAAGGGTTAAATAAGAATATCATACTGAGTGATTTAAAATATTCACTCTGTTTAAACAAACAAAAGGGCCAGGCGCGGTGGCTCACACCTGTAATCCCAGCACTTTGGGAGGCCAAGTTGGGCAGATCACGAGGTCAGGAGATCGAGACCATTCTGGCTAACATGGTGAAACCCCGTCTCTACTAAAAATACAAAAAATTAGCCGGGCGTGGTGGCATGCGCCTGTAGTCCCAGCTACTCAGGAGGCTGAGGCAGGAGAATCGCTTGAACCTGGGAGGCAGAGGTTGCAGTGAGCTGAGATCGCTCCACTCCACTCCAGCCTGGGCAACAGAGCGACACTCTGTCTCAAAAAAAAAAAATTACTGGGAAAACATTATGATTTGGTTAAAGAAAGATTAGATGCTACTTTTGAAAACTTTTCGTGACCCAAAGAGAAAATTAGAACTCTCATAATATGAAACCTTTCTTCATTAGAGTAGTAATAATTGTCATCTTTTAATAGTGATTTCTATTAGTAGTTGACTTTACTACAATATTGGAGACTTATTTGTAATTTGAATTTTCAACTACGTTTTTCTGTTTTCATCCCTTTTGAATGGAGCTTATAATGGAATTTTGAAACTAAAAGGCTTAAAGTTAGCTTCTCTAAAAGAGCAGAGAATATATGCTCTATTTAGATATTTGATTTAGATGTAGTTTCCCCCCCACCCCATGGAGAATCAAACATTTATATAGCATTGTACCTTGAAACTAAGTGCAATGTTTTTTGAGGTCTTTGATTGTATTTCCAGGTCTATTATATATTAAAAGTGGTAAAAAAAAAAAAATAGAACTTTCTTCATGGTATCAAAAGTTATCTACAAAGAACAGATTATAAACATTTCTTAAGATACTGAGAAATATGAATCTCTGAGAAAATAATTAAATATTAAGTGATGGAGCAGCATCACCATAAATCAACCAAGTATTTATTAAGACCAACTTTGTATGCCTGACTAAATACATAGTAGGTATTTAATAAATGCTTGATTTTTTTTTTTTTTTTAATAATTTTAAGATACCCAAAAGTCTTTGACTTGTAGTCATTTGAAATTTTGCTGAGGCACAAGTTGAGTCCTGTGCTATGAGGTTGGTTTATTTAAAAAAAACAAAAAAAAAAGGTGTATTTAGTGAGTGAACCAAACTAAATTTCATTCAGTCCTCACAACAAATCCTATGAGGTGTGGGAAGCATTGCCATCATTTTATAGGACGAGAAAACCATGTGCTACAGAGCTGGTTTGTAAATCTGAGAATTTGTGAAGGACCCTCCTGACTATCAAGAGCCCAAGTTCTCAGCTGGCCCTAAGTACAATCATGGCTTAGTCCTTCATGAGTGTCTCTTCTAGTTTAAAGAAAACACAATAATAATGAAATAATTAGTGATAATTCAATAAAATGTCTGACTTTCTGGCTTTTCAAGATTTATATTTTTCTTAAAGCTTTTTAAATGAAATGTGTCAGAATTACCCAGGGCTGCTTCTTGTTCTTTATTCTTCCTCCTCCCAGCCCTCATTCCTCTTCCATTTCATAAACTCTTAAGAGTACGATTGGCCGGGCGCAGTGGCTCATGCCTGTAATCCCAGCACTTTGGGAGGCCGAGTTGGGCAGATCACGAGGTCAGGAGATTGAGACTATCCTGGCTAACACGGTGAAACCCCGTCTCTACTAAAAATACAAAAAATTAGCCAGGCGTGGTGGGCACCTGTAGTCCCAGCTACTTGGGAGGCTGAGGCAGGAGAATGGTGTGAACCCAGGAGGTGGAACTTGCAGTGAGCCGAAATCACACCACTGCACTCCAGCCTGGGCGACAGAGCGAGACTGTGTCTCAAAAAAAAAAAAAAAAAAGAGTACGATTGATGTGGGTAGGTGGCAGAACTGAAATAAGTTCGAATACTCTTAAAGATTTTGGCATATAGTATTAACTCAGAAGCTATAATATAATTGCCTATATAAAGTGTTTTCTGATAAACCACGAAGAGCATTCAATAGTAAAATTGCCCCTTATATGTCACAAGTGTTTTTTGTTTTTATTTTTAAGAAAACACCATGAAGTATGGTTCTGCCAAATTCTTGCCAGTGTGTGGCTAGGTCACTTTGGTTAGGTATCACTCAGTCCAGTGAGTGGTCACACTTGTGTAGACCAATTGTCCCTGACAGTTTCACATCAGAGAAAGGACATGAGACCTGGCAAGCACTATGACTTGGCAGGGCCAGTACAACATGGAACTCTCACACCTTTAAGTTGGGAGAAGGCTGACTGCACTCCAGCCTGGGCGACAGAGGGAGATTCTTTCTCAGGGGGAAAAAAAAAAAAAAAGCATACCTTAATAAAAAATAATTGATTGCTAAAAAAAAAAAATTGCTAACAATCATCTGAGCTTTCAGCAAATTGTAATCTTTGCTGGTTGCCAACTGATCAGGGTGGTGGTTGCCAAAGGTTGGGATGCCCGTGGCAGTTTCTTAAAATAAGACAACAATGAAGTTTCCCACATTGATTTCTTCCTTTCACAAAAGATTCTCTGTAGCGTGCAATGCTGTTTCATACAATTTTACCCACAGTAGAACTTCTTTCAAAATTGGAGTCAATCCTCCCAAACCCTGCTACTGCTTTTATCAACTAAGTTTATGTAATATTCTAAATCCTTTGTTGTCATTTCAAAATTGTTCACAGCATCTTCATCAGGAGTAGATTCCATATAAGGAAACATTAATCTCCTTGTACATTTCCATTAGAGCTTTTGGGTGACTAGGTGCATTGTCAATGAGCAGTAATATTTTAAAAGGAATCTTTTCCTGAGTAGTAGTTCTCAACAGTGGGCTTAAAATATTTAGTAAACCATGTTGTAAACAGATATGCTGTCATGCAGGTTTTGTTGTTTCCTTTACAGAGGACAGACAGAGTAGATTTAGCATCATTCTTTAGGGACCTAGGACTTTCAGAATGGTAAATAAGCATTGGCATCAACTTAAAGTCACCAGCTACATTAGCTCCTAACAAGAGAGTCAGCCCGTCCTTTGGAAGTTTGAAACCAGGAATGGATTTCTCTCTAGCTATGAAATGCCATCCTAGATGGCATCTTCTTCAATAGAAGGAAGGCTATTTTGTCAACATTGAAAATATCTTATTTAGTGTAGCTGTCTTCATCAATGATCTTAGCTAGTAGATCTTCTGGATAATTTGCTTCAGCTTCTCCATCAGCACTTGCTCCTTTACCTTGCACTTTTGTGTTGTGGAGAGGTGACTTCTTTACTTAAACTACATGAACCAACCTTTGCTAGCTTCAGTCTCTTCTTCTGCAGCTTTCTCACCTCTCTCAGCCTTCATAGAATTGAAGAGAGTTAGGGCCTTTCTCTGGATTAAGCTTTGGCTTAAGGGAATGTTGTGGCTGGTTTGATCTTCTATCCAGACCACTATAACTTTCCCTATATCGGTTATAAGGCTGTTTCATTTTCTTATTGTTAATGTGTTCACTGGAGTAGCACTTTTAATTTCCTTCAAGAACTTTTCCTTTGCATTCACAGCTTGGCTAACTGGCAGAAGAGGCCTAGCTTTCAGCCTGTCTGAACTTTCAATGTGCCTTCCTCAGTAAGCTTAAGCATTTCTAGCTTTTGATTTAAAGGGAGAGACTTGCAACTCTTCCTTTCCCTTAAACAGTTAGAGGCCACTGTAGGAGTATTAATTGGCATAATTTCAATATTGTGTCCCAGGAAATAAGGAGGCTTAAGGAGAGTGAGCGAGATGGGAGAAACAGTAGAGCAGTCAAAACCCACTCAGCATTTATCAATTAAGTGTACCACCTTATATGGACACAATTCAGGGCACCCCCAAACAGTTACAACAGTAACATCAAAGATCACTGATCACAGACCACCATAACAGATACAATAATAATAATAATAATGAAAAAAGTTTGAAATACTGTGAGAATTACCAGAATGTGACACAGACATGAAGTGAACACATGTTGTCAGAAACTTGGCACCAATAGACTTGCCCACGCAGGGTTGCCACAAACTTGGAATTTGTAAAAAACACAGTATCTGCGAAGCACAGTAAAATAAAGCAAAGTGCAATAAAACCAGATGTGCCTGTACTTTAAAACTGAATTGTTTCAGCAATTCAGAGTGCTGATTTGTAACCTTAGTTTTATTATCTGTAAAATGTGGGTTATAATAGTTCCTATCTCATAAGGTTGTCCCAGAGATTAAATCACTTAATACATGTAAAGTGCTTAGAACAGTGCTTGGCACAGAGACTGAATTCAGTGTTAGCCATTATGAAAAGGGATGACCAGTGCGGGATGCTGACTTTAGAAAATGATAGGATTTCCCATAAATATCCTTTTATCTCATGTTTTTGTTCCAAATAACTGCCAAATCCCACGAATTTGCTGCTTTATGCAGAATTTTATTTGGGACTTTAATGGTTAAACCTAGAGGACTTTCTAGTCTTGCTTTGTGAGGAGCATTTTGTCATTTTAGGAACTTTGGTAATCTAAAATTGTTGAATACAAGCTAAGAATGGGCAGAGACAATAAAACTGTTCGGGTTCTTAGTTGTGTGTTTAAAAATATATTTTCTAGGTATGGGGAATTAAGTGATTATTTGTGGGTAAGGTTGCAAGACTATATAAACAGCTCTCCTTCCACAGTCAGGGAGCACGTGACCCTGTCTGTTCCTAAACTGTCTGGACTCACTTCTAATGTGTATGTTTTTCTTCCTGGTAGTACCAGGAATTTACCTTTGTGAAATACCCTGATTTTCCACCCTTAGGTTCCTTTCTGTCCTCATTTTTAAAATAAGCACACAGAGTCCACTTTATTTATTGAAATATTTGTCGTTGGTCACTACCAGGAAATGGTTGACAAATACAATGAACATTGAGGAAGTGACAAAGGTTCAAATAATCTCAGAAAGCACTAGTCATAGTTGAATAGTTGTTACTAATCTATGCTGAAGTATAACTTTTTTAGGGTTTATTTTACATGTGAATACGTTCTAGTCTTCTAAATGGTCCTATAATAGGGTCTTTTAGTCTGTTTAGGAATTAGCCCCATTCTGCCTTGTCTGGGGTGTGGAGTAATGACATCAGAAAATCTGGACCACTTTACCTCTGGTAGCTTCAGTTTCTCCATTTATAAAATGGGGACAAATGATTGTACTTTATAGTTGTAACAGAAATTAAATAGGGTAATGTATGTTGAGTTAACATGTGGATCTCAGTCCTAGCTCTGCCAGAGTTCTTTGGCCTTCAGTCACTGGGCTTTTCTGACCTACTCAGTTCCCTTATCTGGAAAATAGAGTTCAGACTTTCCTACCCAATTCACGGGGCTATTATGGGGGTCAAATAAAATAATCTTACGTGAAAGCATTT
Source organism: Pongo abelii (assembly GCF_028885655.2). NCBI lineage: Eukaryota > Metazoa > Chordata > Mammalia > Primates > Hominidae > Pongo > Pongo abelii. The sequence continues at coordinate 68,292,950 of NC_071997.2, forward strand.
GGCTAATTACCATTCTATGCAAGTTCAAGATAGACCTTACCCCAAGGTTGATTCAAGTTGACACCCTCTGTTGACCTAAAAGAATTCTCCCATGCTTGCTAAAACCTGCTTTTAATTTTTCTAAATATGGGCCCCTTAGTCCAGAAGATAGTTATCTAGCCTCCAAAGATTTGCCTTTCTCTAAACAGCAGGCTACCCAGCACTAGCCTTATAGCTACTTCCGTGGCCACTCCAGCTCTAGTCGCTTTCCTTCAACCATTTGAGAGAGGTAGCCACAATATTGAAATATTTTAAATGCACAGAAACGTTAATAATTAATTGCCATCAAGGCAAGATTCTCATTCTCACTCTCAGCCCCTCTTATCAATTCTAGTAAAATACTGAAACTACACCCACCTCAAAGCCACGGCCTTTACTAACACAAGTCTTAGTATAAATAACCTTTTATTATCAGTATCAGTATAATGTTAGTAAGTAAACATTAAGTACCTTACTGTGTGCCAAGAAGTACGCCAAAAAAAGGGGAAATTTCCATCCTAAGAACAAAGTATGTTGTCTTCAAGATTAGAGCAGTGGTTCTCACAAGGTAGGGGAGTGAGTAGTGGGGAGATAGGAAGTTGAGGCATTTTTAAAGTCACAGCTAGAATGTTCTACCGGCATCTAGGTAGAACAGAAAGGCCAGAGATACTGCTGAACCCCCTACAATGCACAGGCCAGTACCCCACAATATCAAAATGTCAGTAATGCCCAAGTTGAGAAGCCCCAGTTTAAAAGAACAAATACTGTCCCTAGGAAAGATGTTAACTCCTTTTCCATCAGGATGAAATAAGTTATCCCTGTAGGTGATAGACTATCAGCATGCTATTTGGCTTCTCTAAGAGAGGAGGGTGGGAATTCACACAGGTGATGTCCTGTGTCTTGGGAAGGGGAACATAGACTTCACTTCCTCCACTGCTTGTTGAGAAGCTAAAAGACACTAGCAGAAAGTAGTAACCTCCAACTACTACTGGACACCATTATTTCTCCTTTTATGTAAAAATGCTATGTGTTACTCCTGCTGGTTGCAAAAGAATGAAGAAGGTGATTAAATTTTCACTCTTATCAAGAAACTGCTATGAATTAAACTCCAGTCATCAGCTGAATTCGTTTCATAAAATGGTTCCACCGCAAACATACTAAAGCAGTTCTTTCTGTTTGAGTCATCCTTTTGAAATCAGCCACAAGGAAACTCTAGTATAGATGGAAATCTGTTTTATCTGAGATAATATATGCAGTCCACATTGTTTTTCATCATAAAGAAATGTTATAACATTTTCATGTTTTAAAACATTTTCCTTTTTTTCTCAGTACCCCATTATGCCCACCCACTTGCCCACTGAAATAGAAGTGCTCAGAAGAGTATGTAAACAATCTGCATAAGATTTGTTTTGTCCCTTGCTTAGTATTTGTTTTGCTTTTTTTTTTAGGGCAGGAATTTTATACTTGTGTTTAGTAGGTAGTAAGCAAAAAGCTGTGTGTGATGTAAATAATGAAAGAAAACAGTTGTTATGTTGAGAGACAAAGATTGATTTCTCAGTTTTTCTTCTTTAGGTGAAACTGACATATAGAAAGTCTTTCCTTTGGGAAGACTTGATATGAAAATAATTGTATTTCACTGGCCCTTAAAAAAGAAATGATTAGAATGTTTAACAGTCAAATTAATAATACTATTCCTAATAAATATATATTTTATGAGTAACTTTTCGTGTTCTCCCAGCCCACAAAGAAAATAACACTATTCCAGAATATGTTTATTTAAAAAAATTTTTTTAACTCTGGAAGTTTAGTTCCTGCTAATGAGAGCAACATGCTTTCGAGTATCAAGCAAAGTTTCAAAGTAATAGATAAAATAGAAGAGAGTTTTATTAGGAAGATTTTCTCTAGCATTTCTTCTAGTCTTGAGTAGAATTAATGGTGCTATTTCATGTTCTTGGTGCTAGATAACATTGGGATAGGGCTGAATACATGAGGTCAAACTAACTTAATTGAAGACCAACAAATGGAGCCAGTAATTGAGACATTCGGATGTTTTTTATGTACATACTCCTTTAAAGTTCTCAAGTACATGACTTCAGGAGTTTTTTGTTGTTTTTTTTTTTTGAGACAGAGTTTCTCTCCGTCACCCAGGCTGGAGGATCAGAGCTCACTGCAGCCTCAAACTCCTGGGCACAAGTGATCCTCCCACCTCAGCTTTTTGAGTAGCTGGGGCTATAGGTGCATGCCATGACATTTGGCTAATGTTTTCTGTTTTTACTTTTTTTTTTTTTTTTAATCTTCTATAGAGACAGGAGTCTTACTGTGTTGTGCAGGCTGGTCTCAAACTCCTGGCCTCAAGTGATCCTCTCACCTTGGCCTCCCAAAGTGCTGGGATTACGGGCATGAGCCACCATGCCCAGCCTAGGAATTCATTTTGAAGAATTCTTTTACTCAGGTTTTAAAATATAGAGAGAATATATAAACAGGGTGAGTACGAAAGCACTGTCTAGGTACTGGTCTTTGTTAAAGAGTATAAACCTTTGGGAAGATCATGAGTCTTTCTTCAGAGAACACATAAAAAAAAAGTTCCAGGAAGAATAGCTGTCATAGCACATTTTATTTGCAGTTTAATAAGGCCGATTGTATATTGATTGATTATATGCCATTTTTAAATTTTAAAAACTTTATCTTGGGTCATTTATGTATATAAATAACTAGTACTACAAAAGTGTTTCATTTTGGGTTTTAGATGATCAAATACAGAAGTAGAAGCCAAGATTGAATGTGTTCCTGTGATTGAAACTTTGATGTCACTGATAAAATATTCCCCAGATAAGACCTTCTAAGGGATCTAAGCAGAGTAAGAATATGTCTGATTGGAAATATATTGTTTTTCTTGGCTAATTTGACCAAGGGCTCTAGAAAGTATATGGAGGGGATATGCCAGCCGTACTCTTGTTTTTTAGTTTCTTGTCTAAGCAAAAAAATTGTTCTTTTGCTATAGAGGTAATAGAACTAAATCTATAGTGTTATGCACGTTACTTGTAAATTCTTATGTCAGGACCAGATGGTCGCTTGTATTTTTTCCAGCTCCCAAATTCCCTTTATTCTACTTCAGTCCCTTCATTTTCAGAGATGAGGAAACAGATTGCTTTGTTCAAAGACAGCTAGAACTAGAACACAGGCTAATACTTGCTAGCCATGTGATATACTAATGTCAGCCAAATACGGGCATTTACACTTTCAGATGTTTGCCATATCTGTGCACTTACTAATTCTATTTAATGCAATTTAAATTTACTCCTTTAAAAAAACTTATTTTAAAGGAAATTTTTTGCTACTATAAATAGAAAACCATTATATCCTTTAAATAGTAACTCTAAATAGGAATTCAAAACAAAGCAACGTTATTAAAATTTAATTTAATTTAAAATTAATTTAAATTTAATTGTTATTAAACTTTTAATTATTGCTATTCTTGGTCAGAAATGTGTCAAAGCATTGTTTTCATGTTTGATGTCAGTTCCTTAATTGTCTAAACAGAAAAAGCACAGCTAATGCCTCTAGTTAAGCTTCTGTATAACTTTTTAAAATGACATGCTTCTTAGAGGGGAAATGAGAGGGCATGAATACATGTTTATATAGTAAAGTATGATTTCATGTATATCAGAAGATCTTATTATATGGAACCAAAATTATTCTTTGGTTGATTTAATTGTTCTTGAAACTTCAGTTTTTACCTTGATGGTTTTAGTTAGCTTAGCATAAGTTTATTTTTCTAAATAAGGAATCTGATTGCCTCACAACTCAGATGTGTCACAGTTATGGTGAAATAGCAATATATTGGTTTCTGTAACCTTTTAAATACTGTAATGAATTAAAATCTCTTCAGCAAAAGCAAATATATCTAGGGTGACGAGAGGTGATTTTAGTGTATTTGAATGATGGAAATGTTTTTCTTAAAATATTTCTGAAGCTTTTTTAAAATAATTTTTAGAATTTATTGATGATAGTAGTTGTGTGTTAGTGTGAATGACTGGTCTAAATGTGTATGTCACTTCCAAGGGATTAGTAGGGGTCAGAATGATTTGTTTTATTCATTGACTTTTCCTTTGACATGTTCTTATTCATTGGGCTACATACATTCCCTGTTGCCTTCTCACCAAAAGTGCCACTACACAGGCTGTATTTCATTGTACTGTAGAAAAAGACAAGTAGACCTTTTTCATTCATGAGATTCCTATGAAACCTGTTGGTGGAGGTATAAAATGAGGAGACTTTTATAGGCTAGCTAGTAGGAGTTTTGCTGTGAAACCTTTGTAACAGGTCTATCAGGAACTAGGGAGAGAAATAAATGCAGGAAATACTTGATCCCATTAAACTGAGGATGAAAAAGACATGATAATATTTTGGGATTATTTATTGTAGTGATTTTCCAGCTGATCAGAAGTGTTTAATTTTTGGTTATACTTGTGTCAAATATATATATATATTTTGAGATGGAATCTTGCTCTGTCACCCAGGCTGGAGTGCAGTGGTGCGATCTGGGCTCACTGCAACCTCTGCCTCCAGGTTCAAGTGATCCTCCTGTCTCAGCCTCCCAAGTAGCTGGGACTACAGGCACGTGCCACCACGCCCTGCTAATTTTTGTATTCTTAGTGGAGATGGGGTTTCACCATGTTGGCCGGGCTGGTCTTGAACTCCTGACTTCAAGTGATCTTCCCACCTTGGCCTTTCTGAACTATTTCCTTTACACACATTTAGAACTACATCTAACTGTATTATAGTTTTCACTTTCACCATCAGACAAAATTTAGAAAATTCAGGAGAAGGAAAGTTGATTGTATTTACTGATATTTTTGCTACCGTGTTTTTACATCTCTGATATTTTAATGTTCTTTTATTTATTTATTTTCTGTTTAGTTAATTTCCTCTAGCCATTCTTTATTTATAGTGGGTCTGCTGGTAACAAATTCTCTCAATTTTTCCTCATCTGAGAATGTCTTGACTTCTCTTCCATTTTTGTCAGCACCTGAAAAATACTATGCCACTATCTTCTGGGTTCTATGGTTTCTGTTGAGAACTCCACTGTCAGTCTAATTGTCCTATAAATGCAGTGTTCTCTCTGTCTCTCTCTCTCTCTCTCTCTCTCTCTCTCTCTCTCTCTCTCTCTCTCTCTCCTTCCTTCCAGGATATTTTCTTTTCTTTTTTTTTTTTTTTTTCTTGAGACGGAGTCTCACTCTGTCGCCCAGGCTGGAGTGCAGTGGCGCAATTTTGGCTCACTGCAACCTCCACCTCCCGGGTTCAAGCGATTACTCTCGCTTTAGCCTCCCACGTAGCTAGGACTACAAGGCACACCACCATGCCTGGCTAATTTTTGTATTTTTAGTAGAGACAGGGTTTCATCATGTTGCCCAGGCTGGTCTCGAACTCCTGACCTCAAGTGATCTGCCCGCCTCCGCCTCCCAAAGTGCTGGAATTACAGGCATGAGCCACTGCGCCCAGCCTCTTTGAGTACTTTTTCAGCTTTACTCTTTCTTCTGTCTTTTTGACATGTGTGTCCAGTGACACACGTTAGATTTTGCTATAGTCTCATGCACGGGTCCATAAGGCTCTGTTTTTTGTTTCATTTTGTTTTTCCTATTTTCTCTCTGTTGTTCAGATCGAGTAATTTCCACTGTTCAGTTTTATCATAGCTGCTTTTAAATCTTTGTCAGGTAATTCTGTCATCTAAGTTTTGGCACCTATTGATTATCTTTTGTATTGTTTTTGTTTTTGTTTTGAGATGGAGTCTTGCTCTGTTGCCCAGGTTGGAGTGCAGTGGCACTGATCTCGGCTCACTGCAACCTCCTCCTCCCAGGTTCAAGGGGTTCTCCTGCCTCAGCCTCCTGAGTAGCTGGGATTACAGGCATGTGCCACCACGCCCGGCTAATTTTGTATTTTTAGTAGAGACGAGGTTTCTCCATGTTGGTCAGGCTGGTCTCAAACTCCCAACCTCAAGTGATCCGCCTGCCTCGACCTCCCAAAGTGCTGGGATTACAGGTGTGAACCACTGCACCCAGGCTATCTTTTGCATTGTTTAAATCTTGTTCTTGCTAGGATGAGTGATTTTCTGTTAAAACTAGATATTTTCATATTATGTTCCTAGGCTCTGGATATTATCTAAACCTTCTGTTTCCACTGCCTTTTATTGACACTGCTTTGGCAAGGTCATAGGGGGTGCCTCATTACTGCCAGGTGGACATAGAAGTCAAGGGTCCCTACTCAGCCTCTACTGATGCCTCAGGAAGAGGATCCTTCTTGTTATTGCTGGGGGTGGGTGGAAGTCTAGCTGACACCACTGAGGTAGGTGTTGGGGCATGCCCGGCCATTAGAGTGAAAGTCCTGGCTCCCTAGTTGGCCTACTTTGACACTGCCCCAATAGGGCATTGGAGCTCCTCACTATGGTTTATGAGCTGGAAGTCAAGGCTCCTCACTTAGCTTTTGTTGGTGTGGGTGGTGGTGGGGCAAAACTGTTTTCTGGGTTTGGCTGGAGTGGAGCAGTTACTGTCAAAAGTTTTCTGTCTTGCCAGGCTGTCCCTTTCTTGTTTCTTTGGCTAGAGAGAGCAAGCTTTTGTTGTGGCTCTTTTTGTCTGTGCCAGTTGGCATTTCCAGGTTGCTGCCTTCTTTAGCTCCAAGTCTGGGATATATTAGGCAAAAGAAAACCCAGAGAATTTACACCACCGTGTCATTCCATGGGTCCTGAGGTCCCTTACTTAGTCTGCCTTCTCTCCACTTTTCACAGTCTTCTCATGTTTTGTATATAATGTCCAGGGTCTTTAGTTATACTTAGCAGAAATAAAAGGGAAAAGTATATCTGCTCTATGCTTCTATAAGTGGAAGTCTTCAAATTTGCATTTTTGACTCCTTTAAACAGTTTTGTAAAATATATAATCATTATTGGGCAAAATGTCCCATAAAATGTATATACCTTGTGATGTTTTGCATAATATTGTGTTCAAGAGGACTGCTGGAAAATAACATTTTCATTTAAACTGAAACGAATTGTTCACATTATTAATGAAAACTTTTCCCCTCTAGGAAATAATGCAAAAGGTGTCCCAAGGCTCCTGACCAGTGAACAGAGATTTGAGAAAGACAGCCAAGCTCATGTTTTCTCCTGATCAAGAAAATCATCCATCTAAAGCACCAGTAAAATATGGTGAACTCATTGTCTTAGGGTAAGGTTTCTCCATTTGATGACACACACAGTTTAATAATACATGCTAACTTTGGCATCTAGGCTAAAAGTACTTTTTTTTTGGAATTTATATCTTACCTGCTTCCAAAAAGAATTTAAAGCTACAGGTAATGTTACCAAATCAAGAAACTCTTTTAATTCTCATATTCATGCCATCTTTTAAAAGCACTCAAATATGACATAAGCTTTGTCTCACCCTTACCCACAGAAAGGGCAAAGTTTCTTAAAGATGAAGTGGAAAGTCCCGGCGTGGTGGCTCACGCCTGTAATCCCAGCACTTTGGGAGGCCGAGGCAGGCAGATTACCTGAGGCCAGGAATTCGAGACCAGCCTGGCCAACATGGTGAAACCCCATCTCTGCTAAAAACAAAAATTAGCCGGGCGTGGTGGCGCATGCCTGTAATCCCAGTTACTTGGGAGATTGAGGCAGGAAAATTGCTTGAACCCTGGAGGCAGAGGTTGCAGTGAGCTGAGATCACGCCGCTGCACTCCAGCCTGGGCAACAGAGTGAGACTCTCTTTCAAAAAAGAAAATGAAATGAAATGAAAAATGTATTTTGTCCACTGTCACAGTCATTCCATTTGTCTTCCCTATCCCATGTTTTGCCTCAGCTGACTTTACCAAAAATTCCCTTTCCCTTCCCTGCTTTAAGTCATTTCATGTAGGTTAGTCTTCATTTATTCTTTTGCCCCTCTACAGTAGTTATTGCTTTGTGCTGTACATTTGGGTTAAAGGAGTTGTATATGTGTATGGTGACAGCATAATGCCTCTGAAGCCCAGGACCTAGCTACTTCTTAGCTCCTATATAATTTCATCCATGTAACTCACAGAAATAGAATCTGAAGATTGAGGAATAGAGGATTCTGTTATTCCAAATTATTTCAATTTATTCCACTTAAACTTGCCATAACTATCAAAATGGAGACACAGTATTAGCCTTTCTTAACTAGAGATCTCAGAAACTAGAAAATTGCTCATTTTAGGCCAGGTGCAGTGGCTTATACCTGTAATCCCAGCACTTTGGGAGGCCTAGGTGGGCGGATCACCTGAGCTCAGGAGTTCGAGACCAGCCTGGCCAACATGGTGAAACCCCATCTTCACTAAAAATACAAAAATTGCCTGGGCGTGGTAGTGCATGTCTGTAATCCTAGCTACTTGGGAGGCTGAGGCAGGAGAATCACTTGAACCCAGGAGGAGGAGGTTGCAGTGAGCTGAGATCAGCGCCACTGCACTCCAACCTGGGCAACAGAGCAAGACTCCGTCTCGAAAAAAATAAGAAAAAAGAAAATTGCTAATTTTATTTTCCCCCTGCTGTTTCTGTCCTTTTGCCTAAAAAGCAACTCTAGATATTGCGGTATGTTTGAGAGTCAGGTTGTTAAAGTGAGAATGCGTTGTTTCAGATGAGAGAGTAAGAGAAACTGGGGAAATCTTATGGAGTTACTGAGCTTGACTGGATGTTAGGAATCCTAGAATCCAGTGCTTGTTCAGCACTGCTAGCTGTGTGACCTTGGGCAAGTCACTGAACCATCCTGGGCCTTAGTTTTCTTGTCTGTAAAAATGACAGACAAGATCATCTAAGGCCCTTTGAGACTTAAAATTCTTTTCTCAGAAACAAAACTTTAAAAGATCATAAATTTAGCATAGTAACTACAGTATTAGAACTTCAAATCACATAGATTTTAATGGTATCAATGACAAACAGCTCTTAACTACCAAAAACTTTTCCAGATTAAATTCTTCTAGCAGGAAATTTGAGAGTCATTTGAAGAATAGTTTCAAATTTAGCTTAGGGTTTTAAACTGCCAGTCTTAGCCTATAGGTTCCTCAGTTAATCATTAGCAACAGTAATTGTCTCTGTGTCTGGTACTTGGTTTCTTAAAATGCAGATAATTTTTCTTCTCAACCCTCTAGAAGTGAAGCTGGACAAGGTTTCATGCTGTTGCTACTTAGAAAAGAGCTTTGAACTACAGGAATGCAATGTGGGACTAAAGAGCGAGATCCAGAAGTGGGATGAGTCATGCAACTCAGAGGACAGTAGTGAAGGGGCAGTGAGGAGTCGACAAAGGGTCTGGGGGCAACACAAAGTCTAGAATAGCTAAAATAATTATTAGCTAAGGGGCTGTACTTTGGACTTACAGCAAGGCTAGCAACATTACCAAGGGCTTTCTCCAATACAAAGTGTTTTATTTTTTATAAAGGGTCAATGTAGTTTCTATATATGGCAGTCATTGAGTAAACTCTCTTCTCAGCTTTAAAACATTCTTCCTTGCCAGCCACAATTACAGGCCATTTTATAATCACTTCCTCCTCCAGCCTCAAAACTGTTCCTGTTCCCTGCTTCCTTTCCCCCTAGATTGACCAACTACATATGGTGGATCATCAAACCCAAGATTTGTCAGGGGGCTGGGGCAGGGGAGGTGGACAGTGAATGAGGAAAGATTATTATTAAGCTACTGCTCATGCCTCAATGAAGCAGTAAAGAATGACATAACCACATGACAAACATACTTAAATTCAAATTCTGGCTTTACCAGTGTCACTTCAGAATATAATTCTTCTGAGTCTGTTTCCTAATGTATAAAAATGGGGACAGTGATTTCAATCTGGTAGAATTTTTGCAAGGGTAGATTTAGTGAGGTGATGTGTATGGGATAGCATTCAATAGTGACTGGTACATAGTAAACACCCAAATATTTTTATTTTGTTTTTAACTTTTTTCCATTGGTTTAGTACTTGCTTACCTTTAGGATGTATGTGTGTGTGTGTGTGTGTGTGTGTGTGTATGTGTACATGTTATGGAGAAATGGTCGTAAGATCTGAACAACAAAAGTATGTTTACTACTTAGCAAACATGTCTGTTGGACAGGTTCTGCTAACATAATGAGAGTGCATTTGTACATTCAGGTAGCTAAGACTTAACAAATCTAAAAATTCCTTACTTCAAAAGTTCAGCTATTTAAAGTGTTTGGTTCACAATTAAAGGAGATTGTGTTTTAAACAATACATACTGTACTTTTTAAAGGTTGTATTAGCACATGCAAACAATTCGCCTTAAAAAAACAGAATGAGTCATAAGGAGTCAGACATGCCATTAATCAGCTCTTAATTATCTTCCATAAACGAGGGAAGGAATAAAAGAGAGATAACTCGAATCTGTGTGTAATCCAAAAGGTTCTCTGTGACTTGGAATGAAGCCAGAAAAAGAATCTCATTTTGTTTCACACACTGGCACCTGGTATGGAGATCAACAGTTGCTCAAAGGAATTTTAAATAATTATAATGTGTTAATAGATAATTAATTGGGAATTGATTCTGCAAGGCAAAGTCAAACATTTGTTTTATAATTGTGCAGTTCTTGCAAGAGATCACCTATACTTTTTTTTCCCCCATCAGGTATAATGGGTCTCTCCCAAATGGCGATAGAGGAAGGAGGAAAAGTAGGTTTGCTTTGTTTAAAAGACCTAAGGCAAATGGGGTGAAGCCCAGCACTGTCCATATTGCTTGTACTCCTCAGGCTGCAAAGGTAAAAAAAAAAAAAAAAAAAAAAAAGCTACATAAATTAACTTGGAGAAATTGAAAGACTTTTATGTGTTGTTTATATTCTCTAGCATTCCCCTCACATTTCTATTTCAGAAATTGCCTTTTGTTTGGATTGGAGAAGAGACTTTGGAGACATGGTATTTGAAGAGCTGCCATATGGAAGGGGAATTGGACTTTTAAAAAAAAAATGACAAACCAGGATCAGTGGGTGGAAATTAGAAGGAAACACTCTCTTTCCTTATTAAAAGAGGTGGGATGGGGGACAGGGTTTTATCTAGTACTTAGAATTATGCAGCTGTCTGCCCTGAGAAGTGGGAAGTTCCCACTCTGTTACTAGAGGGGCCTCCCTGGGCTGGATGAAGAATGTGATGTATAATATGTGTATTCAGGTATTAGAAGCATGTTTGGATGAGGTAATTTTTAAACTAAGGGTCTTTACTTAAGATTCTGTGTATTAGTTGTATTCATTTTTGGTTTATAACTTCATATATTTTAGCATAGTACCTTGCACAAAGTAGACCTCAATAATTATTAAGTTGAATCAAAGCTATGAAGGCAATATCCAACTGCATCTACAATATAACTTCTCAACCCCCTAGCCTATTTCATGCTTCTAGCCCCCTTTTATTCTCCTAACAAAATTTCCAGAAGCTGGACCACCATTTCAGGATACTTGGGCTTTTCCTAGAGTGACAGACGGGGGGGGGAATTTCACATCTTTATATTTTCTGTGAATTCGTCTGCCTCCAATTTTATAACACTGACTTTGTGTTACAAATAATTTGATATTGTAATGAGCAAATAAGAAAAATTAGAAAGAGTTATTTGACTCCTGGAAGTACCTGTATCTTTAGCTAAGTAGCCCTAGGATGTACATTAATATTACACCATCTGAAGCATATCCTTGTAAGTTAAATAAACAAGAGACAGAAAAATTGGCATATGATGTGGTTTTAGGTTGCAGCTTCAATGTCTGAAGGTAATTGGCTTTTCAGCTTTGTTTTATATCCAGTTTGATTTGTGAAAGAATCCTTAGGCCTTGACTAGGACTCCTCCATTACTATTTGGGAGCCAGTTGGTGCAGAAAAGGGACAGTTTGTTTTTGCTCCTTTGGCGGAAGGAATATACTAAGCAGGTGGTGGAAGTAAACCTCAGATTGATTGAATCTGAGGAGCTTCTTACAGTATCTCCCCCCAGAGTGCTCTTGACATTTTGGGTGTGCCACTTTTTCATTGTTCAGGACTTTCCCACATACTACAGGACATTTATGGGTCCTTCACCCACAAAATGCCATTTGAGCCTGCAAATCCTCGTAACAGCCAAAAAATGCACAAAATATTTTCAGATGCCCCTTAGACTGCTAATACTACCTCTGGTTGAAAACCACTATCAGGGAAAATATTTCTAATCCCTGCCGCTGTAATACCATATTCTGTACTTTTCTTCCTATTTTACTCTGCCATGCCGTCATGTTTTCATTGTTATCTCTTTTTCATCTTTCATCTTTACTAGGCAATAAGAATCTTAGGGATCACAGATTGACTCTTGGCTGGGTGCGGTAGCTCACACCTATAATCCCAGCACTTGAGAGGCCAAGGTGGGCGGATCACTGGAGCTCAGGAGTTCGAGACCAGCCTGGGCAACATGGTGAAACTCCATCTCCACCAAAAATACAAAAAATTAGCCAAGCGTGGTGGCATGCCCCGAGGTCCCAGCTACTTGGCAGGCCTAAGTGGGAGGATCACTTGAGCCCGGGAGGCAGAGGCTGCAGTGAGCTGAGATCATGTCACTGTATGGCAGCCTGAGTGACAGAGTGAGACCCTGTCTCAATTTAAAAAAAAAAAAAAAAAAAAAAGATTGACTCTTCCTCTTTAAATTGTGGAGGAATGTATTTGTGAGGTCATGATGAAAATTAAGCATTTAGTCTGGCAGTCATCTGGGATGAGTAGTTAAAACCCTGCGTTGTAGTCCAGTGAGACTCAAACGTAACTTGACATAGTTTTTATTCTCAGCCTTAGAGTAGGTTTAATAACTAACAAAGATTACAATTTCAAAGCACATAAAAACCAATGTTTTAAAATCTCCTTAGCCGCTAAGAATTAATTTTCAAAATACTGAGTAATTGTTTCATTGAAAAGTCAGCTGTTTAACGGGGCACAGTGGCACATGCCTGTTAGTCCCAGCTCCTTGGGAGGCAGAGGCAGGAAGATCACTTGAGCACAGGAGTTTAAAGCTGTAGTGTGCCATTTTCCTGCCTGTAAATAGCCACTGCACTTCAGCCTCTGCAACACAGCAAAACCTCGTCTTTTAAAACATATATGTGTGTGTGTGTGTGTGTGTGTGTGTATATGTAGATATATGTTTAAAACCTGTAAAACAATTATATAGTATTTATGAATACCTAAATGTGTAGAAAGAAATATGTAAAACATGCATGTAAATGATCTACACTGCATTCTTGAGGTTGGATACCTCTGTGGAGAAAAGGGAACTGGGAGAGACATGTAGGCAGCCTCAATTGTATCTGTAGTTTAATTCCTTAAAAAAATCAGAGGCAGCCCAGGCACAATGGCTCACGCCTGTAATCCCAGCACTTTGGGAGTCCGAGGTGGGCGGATCACGAGGTCAGGAGTTCGAGACCAGCCTGGCCAACATGGCAAAACCCCGTCTCTACTAAAAATACAAAAATTAGCCGGGCATGGTGGCATGCACCTGTAATTCCAGCTACTCAGGAGGCTGAGGCAGGAGAATCACTTGAACCTGGGAGGCGGAGGTTACAGTGAGCTGAGATAGCGCCACTGCACTGCAACCTAGGCGACAGAGCGAGACTCTGTCTCAAAAAAAAAAAAAAAAAATCAGAAGCAAAAGTGGCAATATTAAGCTTTGATAAAGCTGAGTCGTTAGTATAGTCTCTTCTATATTTGGAAATAGGGTATTTCTGTATTCTCTTTGTATATTTGGAAATTTGACAGTCTTAAAGCTGTTGTTTTAAGGCTTTATCTATTACAGATTAGTTGCAAATTGAAACCAAGTAAAAGCTTATGATGCCAAACTTCTAATTAAGAAGGAATTTTTCATTTAGCTTCTTTGCTGTATATAATTATTGTCTTTTGTCTTTGTGTCTGTTTTCTTTTTATGCAGCCCATTTGTACTTCCTTTGTGTGATGACTAGATTTTTCCCCTCCTTTGATATTATCTTCAACTCATATACATAGAAAACACTTGAAAACAAAACTGAAAAGTTCTTTTTAGCAATGTTTTTAGTTTGAGGTAAATCAGAAGTACAGTCATAAGCATTACATCCCTTTCCTTTGGTAATATTTAATCATTCTATGAATGTGTTTTTTTAATTATTTTCTTTTATCTGCTGGGACCAAATCCCAAATGCATTTTCCTGTATCTCACCCAGCAAATGGCAAACATTTGTCATCTGTAGAGTCACAAAATGGTTAGAAAACCAGTTAACTTGGCTTATGAGTGAACTTTATAGCTCTCTGAATGACTTCAAAAATAAGATTCCTCTTATTTTGCAAGATTTTGCATTTTCTTCTTATCAGAGCAGTACTATTGTTTTCTGTTTTTATGTGGGATTTGGTTTTGATTATTTTATAATTTAAAATACTTAATAAGGGAGTCTAGTGGTTTGATAAAAGAAAATTATGGGCCGGGCGCGGTGGCTCACGCCTATAATCCTAGCACTTTGGGAGGCTGACGTGGGCGGATTGCCTTAGCTCAGGAGTTTAAGACCAGCCTGGGCAACATGGTGAAATGCCATCTCTACTAAAAATACAAAAAAAATTAGCCAGGCGTGGCAGCGTGCACCTGTAGTCCCAGCTGCTTGGGAGGCTGAGGCAGGAGAATCACTTGAACCTGGGAGGCGGAGGTTGCAGTGAACCGAGATTGCACCACTGCACTCCAGCCTAGGCGACAGAGCAAGACTCTGTCTTTAAAAAAAAAAAGAAAGAAAATTATGTTTTTACTCTGTAACTGCTTCTAAATATTCTTCGGTACCCCATTCAACCCGAGAAACTACTGTCACAGCTGACAGGAGTTATTAACCTCTCTAAATTTCAGGGGAAAAATGTATAAATATGTCATGTATTTGATAAATAGTTTTCCCTTTTTTTAATGAAAAGCTTATCTGATTGGATTGACCTGCCTACTAATTTTTGCTATTAACTTTTTCATTCTTAGGCAATAAGCAACAAGGACCAGCATAGCATATCATATACTTTATCTCGGGCCCAGACTGTGGTGGTTGAATATACTCATGACAGCAACACCGATATGTTTCAGGTATTATAACATCTAAAATTTTTTTTCTTAAAAAACAAAAAAGTTAAAAATCTATTGTTGGTGACTTTTGCTGAGGTCAAATAAAGGATGATCAGATTTTTATACTGTGTTTTATTAAAATATAGATTGATTGCTAACCCTTATAAATAGAAGTCAGTCTAGCATGGTTGAGATGGGCTCCAGAATAAGAATTACTGGTAAATATTACATAACCATTATATGCCTCAATTTCCTCCTCTGTAAAGTGCAGATAATAGACTCTCCCCTATGACTGTTAAGAGGCTTAAATGATCGAGTACATGTAGAGTACTCAGCGCTGTGCCAGGCACTTAGTAAAAACACTTAGTGAATAGTAGCTATTATCCAAAAAAGAAAACAGTAAATATTCTGCACACATTTATGACTTTTTCTACCACTACCTCCCACCTTCCTCTCTAGGTAATAAACAATCCAGGCACTTGCTAACTATTTGTATTATCTATGTGAAATCAAACCTTTTTCTCAGCACGTATTTGGTCAATGCTACTCATGCAATAAAAGTATTTTTCTCTTACTTTTTGTACCAATCCAGTGCTGATATTTTTATAAACTGATAGATTTTAGGACAGTCAATTCCAAAGATGTAAATAGAATCCTTGATCTTCTCCCTTAATATTGAGCTCTCCGAAGCTTAGGCTTTTTAAAAACAAACTTAAGTAGAATATACATTGCCTGATAATGTTGCTTTTATAATTATTGTCACATTGACTTTTCCATTTTTCTTTATTTTACAAGGCAAATAAAAGTGAAAAGACCTGGAAATATATTTAATTTCAGTCAATAGTGAAATATTTCTTTGAAGCCACTCCCTCTGCCCAACCCTTTTAATGAAATGAGATACTGAATTTCTTTTCTCTAGTTAATATTAGAATGTGGGCATTTATTATGTTTTCCTCACTTTTACCAAAAATAAATAACATCTTTAATGAAGATTAATGTTTAGATCCAAGAAAAACCTAACACAGAGCTTTAGGATGATTTTTCACATTTTGTTTCACTGACAAGCAGTGAAAATGAATGAGCTTAGCTTTTTTTAAAATCAAGATGCTACTAGGCCTGTAGTCTCAGTTACTCAGGGGGCTGAGGTGGGAGGATAGCTTGAGGCCAGCCTGGGCAACATAGTGAGACTTCGTCTCTTTAATAAAATATAGATAAATATATATATGTGTGTGTGTGTGTGTGTGTGTGTGTGTGTATCTCCAAGATATTTGGTCACAGGCTAGAATTTTAGCTTCAGAAAGTACCTTATATTTATTTGTTTACCGCTTATCTTTTGTGGATGAAGTTAACTGAAATCTTGTGAGTTAAAGATGATAGAGTTACTTGGGGGCAAAACTGAAATTAAACCAAGCATCGTGAATTCTGAAACAATGTCTTCACCATCTCATGAAGGCCCTTAAATAAGTTTTAACAGTTTGGGTTTTGTCTTTTTCATAAAGTAGAGAATTTTTCCCAGTATCATAAACTGATTATGCCCTTTCTACAGGTATTATACCTTTGGAAAATCCAAACATTTCTGCATCAAAAAGACTGTGATATATCAGAAACTACCTTGATAAACTAGCCAGTCTTTGAGGAATTGTATTGGAAACATTCTAGGATTGTCTACCCTGTAAACTGAACAAGAACATTTATTGTTCAAGTCATCAGATATTCCAACTCCAACTCTATGCATTGTTTGTCACTATGAAGTACATAAGGGAGACATTACAAGCAGATTACATGCCTAGGTGCTGTACTGACCCTCTAAATCTTAAGCACATTGTGTTGAAGAAGGATGGAGAGAAGACTTTACACTGGTGCCTTTTCATGTAGATCTTTTTATCCGGTTAAGTAGGATTTTGACCAGCAACCAGTAGAAAAGCATTCTAGCAAAAGAGATGGCGAAGAAGTAGTACACAGTGTGGTAAAAGATTGTGTTGTAGCTAGTATACACAAATAGCAGGAAATTCGGCTGGATTGGTAGATGGGAGGCAAATCTTGAGTCAGTTTCTAACTATTATCAGAAATAATAAACTACAAATTTTGGATAAGCCATAAGGAACCATTGAGTTTTCTCATGAGGGTAAGGGGGAGTAACAAAAGAACTGTATTTTTAATGCTAATAATAGCAGGGGAAGAATTATTAACAATCATATTTTGGCATCTGCACATTCATGGTGGTTTTTTTCTCTTTATAGATACTTGTTTCTTCTCATTGTCATTACAAATATTGCTTCAGTGTCTTAAATATTATCTTCCAAGACCCAGTTGAAATGTCAGCTCTCTGGAACAGTCTCTTTACAAATAAGTGCTACTTCTGTTGATTCTGAATATTAGTTCAATCCTTAGCCTATATCTTTTAGCTTTTAAAGAGCCTTTTTATTTGGGGAAATATTTTTAGTTTCAAAGATCTGAGGCCATTTAAGATATCTTTATTTTTAAGAATAAAGAAAAGGAACATCCAATCTTATATTTGTTAACTAGTTTCCCTCTAAAACTATCCAATCTAAATAAAAAGACTTTATACTTGACAGTTGGACAAAAACACTAAAGAGGTTTATCTGAAAGTGTGCTGATATGAGGAACTTGAGGCTAAAATATGTAAAGAATGACTTTTAAGAGTCTTTATCTTTGTAGAGGTTCAGTATTTTTTCTCAGTACCCACATTCTTCAATTTTATGGTACTACTTTATAACAAATACATTCATGAACTGATAATTTCCAAATGTTTGCTTTAAAGCCCTGTAACACTTGTCACTTTTGTCATCTCCCCATTGATTTCCTTTTTTCTTTTCAACTTTCAAAATGAAATTAACTTATTTACTAGCTAGTACCTCTGAAGATATTTTTAAATCTCTGACACCTCACCCATCCAGAACTCTTATCTGGGAACCTTGACTCTCTGAAATATCCCTAAGAACCAGGAAGGGTATCTATATAAAATAAATGCCACAAAGTTGATGCAGTGAAATTCCTTTTCTATTCTCCCTAGAGAATCCCTTACTTAGGCTCTCACCAGAACCTTTTGAAATACTTTTCTCTGAAATAGGTTATTTGATTTCTCAACCCATAATAGAGTAAGAGTAGCCAGTTAAAAAAGGGGCTTGTTGTTGGAAACAAGCGTGACCAAAAACAAGGAGCGATAGCTGACAACCTGACAGAAAAGAAACAAGAAAATATGTGAAGTGTACATAAGACCTCAAAGCAAGGCTATGTAAGCCCTTGACATAAGGACCAGCAGTCTTGTATACCTCTTATAGCACCTGAAGACATCACTGCATTTCAGCTTAATGTAAGTGGTATTTATAGTGTAATGTTCTGCAGTCATCCTAAAAGATTTACTTATATATGTTCACTATATTCTGTTAAATAAGGTAGAATATCTCTTTAAATATCTCTAAAGAGAAAAAAACCTACATGATACACATATTTCCATCCAAAAAAGGTTAAAATTAAAATCTGCAGCCATCCAGAAATCTCAGCCATTCTTGAATTCTTCATTCCCTAAGGGTTTCGTATATTGTTGTAAGTTCTCATTTAATTCCATGCTCTATGTGATTACTTCATCAGAGACAGTCTGACTGATTAGTTTTCAAGAGTATAGATGCCCCCAACATTAAGTATGGTAAACTTCAACTTTAGAAATTTCAGAGGCCTAATATTTTCTCCTTATTGTGCGCTTCTTGAATGGATTTTCCACTGTGTTCTTTGAATGGGTTTATAGATATTTTTTTTTCCCTCAGATTGGCCGGTCGACTGAAAGCCCCATTGATTTTGTAGTAACTGACACGGTTCCTGGAAGTCAAAGTAATTCTGATACACAGTCAGTACAAAGCACTATATCAAGATTTGCCTGCAGAATCATATGTGAACGGAATCCTCCCTTTACAGCACGGATTTATGCCGCAGGATTTGACTCATCAAAAAACATCTTTCTTGGGGTAAAAAGCTTTTTTTCCTAAATGATGCTTTCTTTTATACTAGCTTTCATTCCAAGTTACAAGTAATTGGAAGCTCACTGCTATTATTTCTACTAGGAGAAGGCTGCCAAATGGAAGACATCAGATGGGCAGATGGATGGCTTGACCACTAATGGTGTTCTTGTGATGCATCCACGCAATGGGTTCACAGAAGACTCCAAGCCTGGAATATGGAGAGAAATATCGGTGTGTGGAAATGTATTTAGCCTGCGTGAAACCAGATCAGCTCAGCAGAGAGGAAAAATGGTAAATACTGAATGATGTTTTCTTAATTAGCTACAGTAAACACATAGGATGAGTAGAACTGAATGCATTACATACATTCCAGAAAACTCTTAAATCTATTGCCAACACAGAATACTAAGTCTATCAAACACTGACTACCAAATTCTGTACTAGAGGACAGTCTCTTAATATTTCATTTAGTAGCCGGGCGTGGTGGCTCACACCTGTAATCCCGGCATTTTGGGAGGACGAGGCAGATGGATCACCTGAGGTCAGGAGTTCGAGACCAGCCTGACCCACGTGGAGAAACCCTGTCTCTACTAAAAATACAAAATAAGCCGGGCATGGTGGTGCATGCCTGTAATCCCAGCTACTCGGGAGGCTGAGGCAGGAGAATAGCTTGAACCTGGGAGGCAGAGGTTGCAGTGAGCCGAGATCGTGCCATTGCACTCTAGCCTGGGCAACAAGAACATTTTAGTAAACTCTGGAAGTTCATTCTTCTGTCATATCATGTTAATATATTTTAAAACCTAAGCTTTCTTAAACTAAACAGCACTCTCTCTGATCTTTTCTGTTGCCATCTGTATATCTTTGACCATATTTACCTCATTAAAAATATTAGACTTATTGATTAGCCAGATGTTTTAATCATAAGTTGTCTTTACCATAAGGCTAAAAAGAAATATGTTAATGTTTGATATTTTAGCCTTGATTTTCAAACTTAACGTTTTTCATAACTGCTGTCAGTTTCTTGAATATTTAGTGAAAATCCTAGGAAATCTCATTTCTTGAGTAAGGAGTACTTAAAACCAAAACGCTTACGTAAAAATCCAAAAGAGTGGTGAATATGTTTTTCAACTCTTGTCTCCTCTAGGTGGAAATTGAAACCAATCAGTTACAGGATGGCTCGTTAATTGACCTCTGTGGTGCAACATTGCTATGGCGTACTGCAGAAGGCCTTTCCCACACTCCTACCGTGAAGCATTTAGAAGCTTTAAGACAGGAAATCAATGCAGCACGACCTCAGTGCCCTGTAGGGTTCAACACACTAGCATTTCCTAGTATGAAGAGGAAAGATGTTGTAGATGAAAAACAACCATGGGTATATCTAAACTGCGGCCATGTACATGGCTATCATAACTGGGGAAACAAAGAAGAACGTGATGGAAAAGATCGTGAATGTCCTATGTGTAGGTCTGTCGGTCCCTATGTTCCTCTGTGGCTTGGATGTGAAGCTGGATTTTATGTGGACGCCGGCCCTCCAACCCATGCGTTTAGCCCATGTGGGCATGTGTGTTCAGAAAAGACAACTGCCTATTGGTCCCAGATCCCGCTTCCTCATGGTACTCATACTTTTCATGCAGCCTGTCCCTTTTGTGCACATCAGTTGGCTGGTGAACAAGGCTACATCAGACTTATTTTTCAAGGACCTCTAGACTAACAGACCATTGTCCTGCAGGACTACATTATAAATTTATAAGCTAAGTGAGTTGGGTTTTCGAACCTGTTGTCCACGTCACAGTTTTTCTGCTCTGGTCATTTGCATTAAGATGAAGAATTTTTTTAAAACATTTATAATAAATAGTAGCAATTTCTGAGCAAAAATCTGGGAAACTCAAGCAAAGGAATTTCTGAAAGTATGTCTTCTGAATTCTGAGTTTTGAAAATATATTTTGAGGAGAAAAAGACATAGTCTAATTTGATGCCTTCCTTTTAGTGTTTTTGAATCACCTATCCTCAGTGCTGAAATTGTTTTGTATAACTGAGGGTACTGTTGGTTCAAACTATGTTAGTTTACAGTTTGTTGCAAACATTGTAAAATACAGCGACATGTATATTAACTTTTTTCTATTTATCTTTATTATAGAAAATACCTTAGAATGTTCTTGATAGAGTAGCATGGTAACGATGGTGTCACACCCTTGGTGTGAATGGTAGCTTAGTGAGCAACCTAGCTCAAGGATTTGCAAAGTTAGGAAGAAGGACAAGAGAGCCTCTCTCCCGACCCCAATCTAAATATGGAATTTGGTAAATTAGAATACTTTGTAATTTGTAAGACCAAATTCATATTAATTACGTGTGTGAAAGGTGTTTGTTTTTAACCACATTGAAGATAATCAGGAAAGATTTTTTCTTAATGTTTCTCTCGAGCGTAGTACTATAACAAAACCTTAATGCTAAGAAACATTTTATATGCTCCTTTGAATATGCAATTTAATCTAGATTATCTATTTTTCTCCCATGATAACTAATCTGTTTTTAGTATCAGCAGCATTTGGCAAGTTTATTTTTTGGATATAAACTGTGGTTCATCTGTTCACTGTTTCTAGAAAAAAATCATTCCCATAAGAAAAAATATAAATTAGCAAGAAAGGAGAGTGACTTGATTTGCTTTTGGAAAAAGAAATGCTTAATTAATTATTTTGTATTTGGCCTTATTCAGGCATTAGGAAATCTAGAGATCTAAAGGGTTGAATGACAGTAGTGCCCCGTTTTTAGCAGACCAGCCTTAACTCTGGGTTTGAATCCTAAGGAGATTGCCACAGTGAGACTTAAGCAAATGTTTGGTTGGCAGATGAGCACCAATGACTGCAGCGTGGAGTGACGCACTGCATGGTCTGTTTATTCTCTAATTCCAATATGTCTTTTGCTTCCAGAAGCAAGAAAAGTTTCTTCTCTCCCCTCCTTCCCACCCTTTTTTCAAAGGCACCACAAGTATAGACAGTTGCACTACATCAAATCTTTTTTTGACACTTGTAGAAACCAGTACACTTTTAGATTAGACAGTATCTTCTTTTAATATTTTGATTTGTTTTCCTTTAGTTTGAAAAGTTGTATAATACTTAATTGACTGTAGCAAAGTTTATATGTGGTAGCATAGCTTTAATTTATCCTATTACAAAACTGTTCTGAATTTTCTTTTGGTTTTTA
Organism: Pongo abelii; assembly: GCF_028885655.2. Classification (NCBI taxonomy): domain Eukaryota; kingdom Metazoa; phylum Chordata; class Mammalia; order Primates; family Hominidae; genus Pongo; species Pongo abelii. The sequence continues at coordinate 68,315,197 of NC_071997.2, forward strand.
AAAAACAAAACTTGTTGCTTAGAAGCCATGAACTATTTTATTTTACTTCAACTGTCGAAACTTCCTTGTTTTAAAAAATGATCATTTGGGTTCACTCAGGAAATGCATGTCAGGAAACTTGTATTATAAGTTTATTAGTTGTGACGTATCAGTAACTGCTGTTACCCCTTTTTCAAAGAAACATAGTTGATTTTGAAGTTTTCTAGATTGTCACATGCTTTGTGACTAATGCAAGATAGCAAGTCCTGTGTTGTATTTGTTCTAGTCATTTCTATTCAGGCTATATATTGTAGCTTAATTTTTATTTGCAATTAATTTATTTAAGTAAATACTTTTCAAAATAGATAATTGAATTCGTCTCTGTGAGTTCATTTTTGCATAATTGAGAAAGAGAAACCAGAAGTGAAAACTGTGAACAACTCTATTCCACACTCCAAAAATACTCATTTGAAATAGATGAAGAGTTTGCATTTAACGTAACACTTTAAAGTCTCTGGTTCTTTTTGAAAAGCATCTCTCTTAATAAAGGAACTTTGTTAGTGGTTGAATAATTGAGGCCTTTTCTAAGTTAAGCCTTGCTAGGGAGTTGGCACCTGTAAGTTGCATGTTAGACTATTTAAATAGTGGCTTCGTAACCATAAAAGTTTCACGCCCTTCCCAAAGCCTGCATTTTCTTCTAACAGGTAAAAACAATTTCTTCTAGCAGGGAAAAACCTGGCACATTTTCTATCAAATTCAAGTTTTAAAAATTCAGGCAATTTAAATGATCAGTTGGGTATTTGCTGTTCAAGCAGAACTGTTATTTTGTCATGGCCTAATAGAACACTTTTACTTACTCAGTTGTATTAAGGGAATGTCAGTATTCTGGCCAAGGAGGAGAAAAAGTTGTATTTAGGTCTCCTAAATGCATTCTCAAGAAAGATAATCTTTATGGCTTAACTCTTTTATCAAAGTAATCTTTATATTTAAATGCTACTTAATTTGTTCAAGGAATTAAATTTCCCTTTATCTCAAATGTTAGGGTAATGAAGCAAGACAAGAAGGGAAGCCATTCAGACATCAGAGTTTTTTTTACTAGGTTATCCTCTTGCAACCTTCTTTGCTTACTTCCCTCATGTAAAAGTATTCCAGTACATGTAAAGCAGGGTAGGAATAATTAATAATATAAGTATGTAATTACTTTTTTTTTTTTTTTTTTTGAGACGGAGTCTCACTCTGTCGCCAGGCTGGAGTGCAGTGACGTGATCTCGGCTCACTGCAAGCTCCACCTTCGGGTTCACGCCATTCTCCTGCCTCAGCCCCCCAAGTAGCTGGGATTACAAGTGCCCGCCACCATGCCCAGCTAATTTTTGTATTTTTAGTAGAGACAGGGTTTCACCATGTTGGTCGGGATGCTCTCGATCTCCTGACCTCGTGATCCGCCCACTTTGGCCTCCCAAAGTGCTAGGATTAATTACTTCTAACATTTGAGTGTCCCACTTCACTCTTCCCGTCTGACCCAGACTGAGGGCACTGGTGAAAGTCCACTTATTAAGTCTTTAAGGCTATAAGCTCAACATAACTCTAACACTTTGGCCCTTCGTTGCAATGGATCATCTTGTGCTACCACTTTTTTTTTTGTTTAAGACAGGGTCTTGCTCTGTTGCCCAGGCTGGACTGCAGTGGTGCAATCACAGCTCACCACAGCCTCAACCTCCCAGGCTCAAGCAATTCTTCCACCTCTACCTCCTGAGTAGCTGGGACTACAGATACACACCACCATTCCTGGCTAACTTTTTTCATTTTCAGTAGAGACTCCGTCTCACTAGATTTCCCAGGCTGGTCTCAAACTCCTGCTCTTAAGCAGTCCTCCTGCCTCAGCCTCCCAAAGTGCTCGGATTACAGGTGTTGAGCTGCCACACCCTGCTGTGCTACCACACTTTAGAGACCACTGGTTAATAAACCTATGTTCCATTCCCTTCTCTGTTTTCTCTAAGCATTGCCCTATAGCAAATCAGAAGAGCAAAACTCTGCATCACTGAACTCTGTTATTCTGTCTGTCACCCCCACTTTCAGAATTACTCTTATATAAGTATTCTTTAATGTTTTGTCCTCAAATTTTATCTACTTTTTTTTTTTTTTGAGACGGAATTTCATTCTGTCGCTCAGGCTGGAGTGCAGTGGTGTGATCTCGGCTCACTGCAACCTCTGCCTCCCGGCTTCAAGCAATTCTGCCTGCCTCAGCCTCCCCAAGTAGCTACGATTACAGGTGCCCGCCACCACACCTGGCTAATTTTTGTATTTTTAGTAGAGATGGGGTTTTGCCATGTTGGCTAGGCTGGTCTCGAACTCCTGGACCCAAGTGATCCACCCACCTCGGCCTCCTAAAGTGCTGGATTTATAAGCATGAGCCACCACGCCCGGCCTCTGCTTTCTTAAAACAGATTTTTGTATACCCACTGTGCACCAAGCCCTGTCCTAAACTGGGTGATATAGCAGGAAAAAAAAAAAAAGATCCCTGCCTTCATCATGTTTGTATTCTAGTGGACAAGATAGAAATGAGCAAGAAAAAGTAAATATATGTATATATACAATATGATAGTGAACTGTGCTGAGGGGGCAAATAAAGTAGAAAGAGGAGATGCAGATGCAAAATGTCATATGCTGGGGCAGGAGGAGAAGTGTTTGCAATATCAAACAGGAAGTCCAGGGAAAGCCCCACTGGGAAGGTGGTATTTGAATAAAGCTCTAAAAGAGCTGAAGAGAGAAGGGAGTGGCCACTTAGAGGGGCATTTAGGCAGAGAGCTCTACAAGGCCCTTGCAAGGGCCCCGAAATAGAAGCATGTCTGGGATATTTCTACAATAGCAAAGAGGCGTGTGATGCCAAGTGGTATGAATCAAGGAAGAGTAGCAGGTAAGGTCAAAGAAGTAAAATGACAGAATTTAAGTGAGAGATAGGGATGACAATAGATTATGGAGAGCCCCCTGGGATTTATGGCTTTAATTCTGAATGAGATTGGGACATTGGAGGGTTTTGAGCAGGTGAGTGACTTGATGTGACATATTTTAATAGGATCTGAATACACTGAAGGTGGGATCAGGGAGAACATTGCAGTAATCCTGGAGATAAATCATGGTTTGGATAAGGTGGTGGCAGTGGAGGTGGTTTGAAAAGTGATCAGATTCTGAATGTGTTTTAAAGGCAGACCTGACAGCATTTGCTAGCAGATCAGCTACAGGGTTTGAAAGACAGAAGAGGGATCAAGGATGACTCCACTCAATCAGCCTCAGCAACTAGAAGGATGGAACTGCCATTTGTTGAAGTAGAGATTATAGGAAGAACTGTTTAGGGGATGAGGCTCACTGGTGGAGGAATCAGTAACTCAGTCCTGAGTATTAGACTGAGGCACCTGTTAGACGACATTTGCCAAAGGAAGGACATCTCCACTTTTAACTACTACCAAAGTTCTCAACCATTATGATCAGTGTTCTCTGTATACCCCACGCTAGCTTAGAAACAAACAAAAAAGTATCCCTCCTGATGAATGGTGAATTTCCTTTCATTGAAATAGAGAGTTGGGACACCTCTCATGTTTCTCTCTTTGCTTTGGCTTCCCTCTAAGGAAATAAGGTTTGTTTTCAACTATAATTGCTTCATTTAGCCAAAGTATTCTGATAAAGTTTTTCTTCCTCCTTGCCATATACACCTTTTTCCTGGCTCTTGCCTTTTTAAAAAAAAACAAAAAAAACTGTCTTCAGTTTTCTTGAATCTTAATATTTTGCTGCTTCAAATCCTTTTTGGCAGTGGCAGAGCACAAGTTGTGCTTTGCTTTTAAAGTTTTTGAAAAAATATTTGAGTGCTTATGGAAAACAGAATTCTTAAACCTATAAGTTCAGATTTTAATGTCCAGTTTCCCTGAAGGAAATAGACCTGTATTTGATAATTATCAACAAAAAACAGTAATAAGATCAAGTTTTCCTAATAATCGCCATAAAATACCATGTCCATGCATTGTGTTAGATGATGGAACAGGAATGTTGGGTTATTTAGGTTGACATTAAATTGTCAACTCAGCTATGTGTGTGAATATTAAGCCACAGCATACAAGCATTCCTCACAGCTAACGTGTGCGTGTTTGCTATGTGTCAAGCACTATTCTAAATGTACCCTACTAGGAATATTACTGATATTATTTTAAAAATCAAAGCATCCCTGTGAGGAAACAACTGTTACATCCATTTTACAATGGAAACCAGCCATAGCAATGTAACTTGCCCAAGATTCACGTGTCTTTTAACTGGGGGACTTGGAATTTGAACTTTGGAAGTCTCACCCAATTTGTGTGTACATAATCGCCACATTTGGTTGCTTCCCCATTTTAATGATGGAACACATTGAAGGAATTCTTTTGCGAGCTGGTAAATAAGTATGATTTCTGGCACATGATAGATGTTCGAAAACTATTTCTTGGGTGATTGAAGAAAACTGAGAACTCTGGACCTTTAAGCTACTTAATACTGAGTAGAAGCATTAACAAAAATAGAAGAATAAAGGTTACATACAAGCTATTTATTTGATCAGAAAATATGCTTTCATTGGCTGAAAAATAGGAGGGAAAAGGTGAAGATACAACAAAAAGTGGCACTAACTGGAAAGTTGACAAGGCAACAAGAAGAAAATCGATGGTGCCAGAATATAACAAAAGGATTACCCTGGAAGAAAGAGAAGAAATATCAATGATAGCCAAAAAGGATGTCATCCAGACATTCAAAGTTTTAAGAACCTATTTTAATGAGGAAAGTCACAACAAGCAGCCAGTATTTAAAGGGAAAATTAAGATTTCCTGAAGTTATATCGTATTACTGTATAACTATTAATAAAATATAAACAAGAGAGGATCTTGGACATCAAGTTACAGATGAGGAAATGAAGGCCAAGATGAACTGATTACTGATTGACAGATTGGTATTAGAACTTCCATGCCTATGTCTATCTTCCAAGACTCAGTTATATTTCCATGTTTTGTTTGTTGAAGCAGAGGTAAGAACATTGCATTTTAAGTTTTTGTTTTTAAATTATAAGTGTCTGCAGAGTAAAACTATCAACTCTTGTTGTCATGTAAACAATGATTCCCAAATGTAAGGAATGATATGCTTCAGATTTCATTTAACTAAAAGGCTGCCTAGTTTGGAAATGAAAGACAAATGCAGGGAAAGAGAATCAAGAGTTGTCCAGTAGACTCACTTACAGTCCTTTGGTATGCTATATAAATCATTATAAATCATTCAGCTAATATATGAGTGCTCATTCAATGACAGGGCTCTTATTTTACTCTACTATTTGTTATGGAGTTAAGACAGTTATTTTGCATACCATACCCCTGCAAGAATGCAATGCATTCAGATACTGTTCACTTTCAGTTGGCTTCTTTGTCAAGTGACCTTTGGGAAATTAGTTATTTGAAATGGAGATGGTAATGTCTTATTAAAATGTTAAAATCACTATACTATCAAGCAATTCAAAAAATCTTTCTCAATTCACAAAGTAGTTGAACAATAGTAACCTGAACCATAGTGACCATAAAGTTTTCTAAATTTGGGGCCTGGTGCAGTGCCTCATGCCTGTAATCCTAGCACTTTGGGAGGCCGAGACGGGGGGGGTCACCTGAGGTCAGGAGTTCAAGACCAGCCTGGCCAACATGGTGAAACCCTGTCTCAACTTAAAAAAATATGAAAATTAGTGAGGCATGGTGGCAGGCGCCTGTAATTCCAGCTACTTGGGAGGCTGAGTTAGGAGAATCACTTGAACCTGCATGGTGGAGGTTGCAGTGAGCCGAGATCACACCACTGCACTCCAGCCTGGGCGACAGAGCAAGACTCTGTCTCAAAACAAAAAACAAAGTTGTCAAAATCTGGAATCGTGAGGGGCAGGAGTTGAATTGGACCAGGTGTATAGGGACAAGAGAATGAACGGTTCACACAGACTGTCTGCTATCTACAGCCAGGAGCTCCCAAAGTAGTATGGGCTCAGGTGGCAGCTGCGGAGGGGTAGTGGGAGGGATCCCCCACTGTGAGTCTTCCCAAGTTGTTTTGCACAGGGGTTGGGGAAGAGAGAAAAAGCAGTTTTTTGGAGATTGGTCTCTCTCCCCAACCCCCATCTCCCTCTTTTTCTCTGTCTCCCTCTCCTCTCTCATAAACACACCCACAAAAGAAATCCTCCAAATTTTGGAATAAGTATAGCTTCTCAAGGTGACTAGATTGAAAGAAAGTGTTCACTTGAGTGTGTGAATTCTAACATGTTTCTTAGTGTCATTTCTATATTAGTCATACTGCATGAATGCAAATGTTGATTCTATTTTTCATTGATTTTATTCAAAGAACTCAACTGTAACAGGAATCCCTGAATCAAGTATACTATGCAAAGTTGGTATCTTGTTGCAAAGGTAATACAACTGTGAAGTGATACTTGTTATGATGAAATTAAAGTCAAAGATATGACTCTTGGGATGTAACCTTTTGCAGAGAAGCATTAAAAGAATGTTATTCTGCTTTGGTATATGCTATAGGACTTTTAAAATTTGAGAGTTAAAAATCGAGTTTCTTTGCAGCTGCTTTTATGGTTTCATTATTGCTACTGACTTCAAATATAGCCATATTTGTTTACCCAAGTGTTTTAATTCCTCTTTAAATACAAAAGGACCATTGAAAATGTTGTCTGGGTGGAATTTCACAAATACAAGGAATTCTTCAGACAAGGCATGGGTCCAAGCCTTAATCCAGTCTGGCATCAGATACCAGTCCTTAAATGTTCCTTTATCAAAGTAGGTAACAATGGGCAGTTATTCACTGTAAATAAACTAGGGACTGAGTGAGGGGAGTTAGAAAATATCAAGATAAGCAGTTTGCCCTTCGGAGAGGATTCAGTTGTACTGAAGCCAGCATTTCCTATTATTTTGTAACATACTTTTATTTTTAACTCCTTGGCTCTGTGGTCATGAATCTCATTACCTGCCATTCTATGGGAACAAAGTAATTCAACCCTTTGGCATCAATCAATTAATACTTCTTCTACCCTATTTTAGTTCCTTGGGTCTTTGGTGGTGGCCCTATGTATGGAATTAGACTTGCAACAGCAGATGGTCTCAGACTAACAAATTTACAGCCTCTTTATTTTGGGAGCTCAGTGGGCTCTTTGAAATAAAACAAAATCGGAGCTTTTTTTTTTTTTGAGATGAAGTTTTGCTCTGGTTGCCCGGGCTGGAGTGCAGTGGTGCAATCTCAGCTCACCACAATCTCTGCCTCCCGGGTTCAAACAATTCTCCTGTCTCAGCCCCCCAAGTAGCTGGGATTACAGGCATGTGCACCATGCCAGGCTAATTTTGTATTTTTAGTAGAGACAGGGTTTCTCCATGTTGGTCAGGCTGGTCTCAAACTCCTGACCTCAGGTGATCCACCCACCTCGGCCTCCCAAAGTGCTGGGATTACAGGCGTGAGCCACTGTACCCAGCTGGAGCATCTTAAATGTATTTTAAAGTTATCCTCAGTCTAAGGAGCTTTTTAATCATTCAATGGCTAATGGAAAGGATAATCCAAATTATCTGTAGCTGAAACACTTTTGAAAGGATATGTAGTTTGGAGGACAGAGTACAGAGCAATGACCCAACATATCAAATTCTCTAACAACAAATTCCAAGGAATTTGTTCCTATTAGCTTGTATTGGAATGTAATTCTGTGTTGATCTGTGACACTAGTTCAAACATCTTTTTGATCTGCAAAGATGTTTTGTCATAATGGGAATTAAAATAGAAAGTTGATCTTCACCTTTTCATTCATTCCTTCATTATGATGAGTTAAGCCTGCTGACCAATGAAATGTCCTACAAAATGGGAGGAACATGAGCAAAATAATTGACATAACAAGGAGAAATACACACTTTTACTCTGAGAATATTACATTAATTTGACCTTTGTCATTATTGTTGTTTATTATGACTGACATTTTGGACTACTGATTAACCTGGATTTCCAGATATCCCTGGCCTGATTTGTAAGTACATCTGTAACCACAGGACCCAGCATCTACTAGAGAGGGTTTGCAACAAGAAGCTCATATCTCATTGAGTGAAAATATTTCAAAAACATCTGTTTTGTTACTTTGTTTCTTTAAAGTTTCCCTTTATGTGGAAAGGTGATAAAACGCTTTATTTAGAGAACTAGGTATAATTAAACAAAAGGGAATCTTATGTAGTGACACTATTTTCCTGGCTGGAAAAAACACATTGACTCTTAAGGTTCTTTATGTGCTTCTGTTTGCATGGTTCATTTCCAGCTAACACAGCATTTCTGAAATGCCAACATTTGCTTTTTGTTTTCTGGTGTTGTGTCTAAGCAAACTAATATGGGTGCCAAGAAGATAATGCTGTGTTTTTAATGGAATGCCAGATCATCAGCTCTTTTTGAAGTGGGGTTTGAGGTAGTTATTATGTTAATAAATCTAAAATTTGATCCCCTTTGTTGACCAATTATTTTCTCCTGAAGAAAAACTATCCTATGACCAGCAATCTTGCAAACATATATTGGGGCTAATATATACTGGAATGAATGGATAAAAGAGTGTGAATAATGCAATACATCACAATCAATCTGATTAGAAAAACAGCTCAGAGCAAAATTATCTGATAATTTAAGATACTAAAATTCTTTTTTTTTTTTGGTATTTGTATTGGAATTTAATTATATGTTGACCCATGACACCTTTCCATTAGCCATTACCAAAATCTCTTTTTTGGTATTTTAAATTAGTAGCGTGATTGGTACCTGTATGATTGGGAGTTAAACTATCAGATGTTATTCTGCTTCTTAAAGGCTAGGGGGGCTTTGTCAATAGAGTAAGGGTCTCCCTCTCTTAAACAGAGGTCTGTCCAAGAGAATAAAATACTTACAGGAGACCTGAGGAGATTATGAGAAATAAGATGTCTTGCATACAGTCAGCCTGCAGTTAAATATTCATTGAATATTTGAGCAGATTAGAACTGGAGCCTTCATCCTTCATGTGTTGAAGAACTATTTTTAATTTTCTAGCAACCTTAAGATCACTGGATAGGAGAGGAACTCCACTCTTGAGTGGAGAAGTAAAGTAGGAAGAGTCTGGACTGACAGTTGTGATAAGCCTTTTTCTCCATCCTTGTCCTGTGGGACTCCTGGGGAAACCTCAAACACGGAGGCCTGTTGACAACTTAAATTGGAAAGCAAGAGCTAATTTTAATTTGATCTTTTTTTTTCTGCTTGAGTATCACAATTTACAATGCTCTGGTAAAATTAGTGATTTTTAAAAAAATCATTAAAGATGTCTAGAGGGGAATTCTTTCTTTTCACTCACCATGAGAGTGGTTGTTATACAGAATATCTCTTAATTGCCTGACTACAGACATGTTTATCCACTAGGAAAGTGAAGCATGTATTAAAAACTGAATACCTACTTTGGGTGCATTTATTCAGTAAAAATGTATTGAGCTGAGATGCTCTGGAAATACAAAGATGAATAAAGTAGACATGGTCCCTACCCTTACAATGAATGCTGCAGTCTTGCAGAAGGTAAATAAGCAATTACAATATGGTGTAAGCGCTATAGCAGAAGGAAAGATCTTTGGAAAACAATTTGGAAGTTCCTCAAAAAACTAAAAATAGAACAACCAGACGATCCAGTAATCCCACTGCTGGGTATATACCCAAAATAAAGGAAGTCAGTATATTGAAGGGACATCTGCACTCCCATGTTTATTGCAGCACTGTTCACGATATCCAAGATTTGGAAACAACCTACATGTCCACCAACAGATTAATGGATAAAGAAAATGTGGTCCCCTATACACAATGGAGTACTAATCTGCCATAAAAAAAGAATGAGCTCCTTTCATTTGCAACAACATGGATGGAACTGGAGGTCATTATGTTAAGTGAAATAAGCCAGGCACAGAAAGACAAAGTTTGCATGTTCTCACTTATTTGTGGGAGCTAAAAATTAAAACAGCTGAACTCATGGAAATAGTAGAAGCATGGTTACCAGAGGCTGGGAAGGGTAGTGGGGATATGGGGGAGAAGTGAGGATGGTTAACGCGTACAAAAAATAGAAAGAATGAATAAGACCTAGTATTTGCTAGCACAACCTGGTGACTATAGTAAAAAATAATTGTACATTTAAAAATAACTAAAATAGCAAAATTGGATTGTCTGTAACACAAAGAATAAATGCTTGAGGTGATGGATACTCCATTTACCCTGATACAATTATTACATATTAACATGCCTGTATCAAAGTATCTCATGTACCCCATAAATCCATACACCTATTATGTACCCACAAAAATTAAAAATTAATTTCAAAAAAGAGGAAGAAGACCTTTGGGAGCACATAGAAGGGGCACTGAACCAGACTCTGGAAATCAGAGAAGATGCTGTAGAAGGAAATGATAGGAATCAGGGACTTGAAGGAAAAGGGAGATAGCTAAAGATGGGGGCAGAGTGGCAGGTGGGGACAGTGGGAAGAGGATTCCCAGCAGAAGGAATGTCTTAGTTTTTGCAGTGACTCAGCACCAATAGAGAGTAGTGCATACTTGAGAAAATGGAATTGAATGTGGGTAAATGGAGAGTAAAAGGAGGTGAGTGGCAAGAAAAGAGGCCAAAGACACAGGCAGAAGACACATGGACAGGCTTTTGTAAGCCAAGTCTAGATGTTGAGCTTTATCCTATGGGCCATAAGGAATCAGAGAATGGTGTGATTAAATCTCAATGCTTCAGGCCAGGCACAGTGGCTCACACCCGTAATCCCAGCACACTGGAAGGCTGAGGCGGGTGGATCACCTAAGGTCAGGAGTTCAAGACCAGCCTAGCCAAGATGGTGAAACCGTGTCTCTACTAAAAATACAAAAATTATGCAGGTGTGGTGGCGGACACCTGTAATGCCAGCTACTCAGGAGTCTGAGATAGGAGAATCACTTGAACCTGGGAGGCGGAAGTTGCAGTGAGCAGAGATCACATCACTGCACTCCAGCCTGGGTGGCAAAAGCGAAACTCTGTCTCAAATAAACAAATTACCACGTTTGAAAGATCACTGTGGCTGTACTGTGGAGAATGGGTGTGGAAGACTGGAGGCAGAGAGAGAGAAAGTTATAGAATAGCCCAAGTGAGAGATGATGGGGAACTGGAATAAGGGAAGTAACAGTAGGAATGGAGAGAGATGAATGGGTCTGAAACATATAACATATGTAAAAGTAAACTTGGCAGGGCTTTATGATTGTTTAGATGAAAGTGTATCTGTGACAGGCTTGGGCAATTAGATGGATGGTAGTTTTGATATAGGAGTTAAAAAGAAATTATTTAGGCAGATAGTGACAGTAAGAAAGTCCTAGATAAGGTTTTCCTTTTAATGAAAAGCAGCCGCCAAATCATTTTCTTTTCTAACAGGGTGCAGCCTGTAAAATAAAGCGGCAGACATACAAAGGCAAGCTGGAAGCTTGCACGGGTGAATACCAGCAGCTGTGCCAATAGGGAAAGGCTACCTGTGGGTTGGCATGTTCAACATGGCAGCTCCATCTTCCGTTTTTCTTGCCGACCACATGTACAGTAAGGAGCAGACAACATGGCGCCAGCCAAGTAGATAATTCGTTTGCATAATAGGAGGATTAGGGTGGGGTGATTAGGATTAGACTGAGATTAACATTTAAGGGGTAGGATGAAAGAAAAGAAACCCATAACAAAGACCAAGGGGAAGAGCTGTCAGAAAGAAAAAGAGATAGAAAACCAGAAGAGATCAATGGCACACAAGCCAAGAGACAAGAATCATTTAAGGAGAGATGGTTTGCGATGTCACATTACTGAGGAGCAAAGTAAGCTGAGGACTGAGAAATGTCCAGTAGATTTAGCTACAAGGGAAGTTGGCAACCTTGACAGCATTTTCATGGAGTGGCAGAAGCTGAAGCCGTACTTCAGAGGTTTTGAGAAGATCCTTAAGGATGAAGAATTGGACTCAGAAAAGTCAAGTAGTTTGACTATGGTTGGGAAGAAAAGGAGAGGGAGAGGGCTCACTGAAGCTTCCACCTCTTGGGTTCAAGTGATTTTCCTGCCTCAGCCTCCCGAGTAGCTGGGACTACAGGCACCTGCCACCACACCCGGCTAATTTTTTGTATTTTTTAGTAGAGACGGGGTTTCACCATGTTAGCCAGGATGGTCTTGATCTCCTGACCTCGTGATCCACCTGCCTCAGCCTCCCAAAATGCTAAGATTACAGGTGTGAGCCATTGCGCCCGGCCTGAAGGGGTAAATTCTTATCTAATGGTTTCTTATATGTTCCCTCTGAAATAAGCAGAGGTCAACTGCTGAGAAGTGGGAGAAGGAGGAGTGAAAAGTTTGAGGAGCATAAATGCCTGAAGTGGCTACCAGAGAGAATTGGAGAGATTGCTATGCAGCACTGAGGGCCCAGTTGAGGTTGGTGAACATACCTGATATCGAAACTGATCTGCTTAGTCATGTAATTTTGATCATCAGCATTTAGAACTCCCCATATTGGGGTGTGAGACAGTTAGATTGGCCCAATATTATCATATTAGTTGTGTTTGGCTACAAATGACAGAAAAGCCCAAGTAAGAATTGCTTAAACAGGAAAGAGGTTAATTGCTCTCTTACATAAAAATCCAGGTAGATGAATAAGGCTAGAATGGAGGTCTACGATGTCAGGAATCCAGATTATCTGTAACTCCTTGCTTTGCCATCCTTGGTGTTTGGCTTCTATGTCATAGTTCAATACAATTTCTCCAGCTCCATTCATTTTGTTTGCATTCAGCCAACAGGAGGAAGGATCAGAAGAGGGGCATATATGAAACTGCCTTTGCAAAAATTATAACAGTGAGAAAATATGACAGTGAAAGAGATCTGACCTAACCCGACTCCTTCTTGCCTTTAACCTCCAAGCTGCCTGTCAGGCCTCTAAGCCCAAGCTGAGCCATCCCCTGTGACCTGCACGTACACATCCAGATGGCCGGTTCCTGCCTTAACTGATGACATTCCACCACAAAAGAAGTGAAAATGGCCTGTTCCTGCCTCAACTGATGACATTGTCTTGTGAAATTCCTTCTCCTGGCTCATCCTGGCTCAAAAGCTCCCCTACTGAGCACCTTGTGACCCCCACTCTGCCCGCCAGAGAACAACCCCCCTTTGACTGTAATTTTCCTTTATCTACCCAAATCCTATAAAACAGCCCCACCCTTCTCTCCCTTCTCTGACTCTCTTTTTGGACTCAGCCTGCCTGCACCCGGGTGATTAAAAGCTTTATTGTTCATGCAAAGCCTGTTTGGTGGTCTCTTCACATGGACGCGCATGAAATTTGGTGCCGTGACTCAAATCGGTGGACCTCCCTTGGGAGATCAATCCCCTGTCCTCCTGTTCTTTGCTCCATGAGAAGGATCCACCTACGACCTCAGGTCCTCAGACTGAGTCCAAGAAACATCTCACCAATTTCAAATCCAGTAAGCGGCCTCTTTTTACTCTCTTCCCCAACCTCCCTCACTATCCCTCAACCTCCTTCTCCTTTAAATCTTGGCGCCACACTTCAATCTCTCCCTTCTCTTAATTTCAATTCCTTTCATTTTCTGGTAGAGACAAAGGAGACACGTTTTATCCGTGGACCCAAAACTCTGCTGCCGGCCACGGACTGGGAAGGCAGGCTTCCCTTGGTGTTTAATCATTGCAGGGATGCCTCTCTGATTATTCACCCACGTTTCAGAGGTGTCAGACCACGCAGGGACGCCTGCCTTGGTCCTTCACCCTTAGTGGCAAGTCCAGCTTTTCTGGGGGAGGGGCAAGTACCCCAACCCCTTCTGTGTCTCTACCTCTTCTCTGCTTTTCTGGGGGAGGGGCAAGAACCCCTCAACCCCTTCTCCTTCACCCTAAGCAGCAAGTCCCGCTTTTCTAGGGGGCAAGAATCCCCAATCCCTTATTTCTGCACCCTGACCTTTTATGTCTGCGCCCCATCCCTTATTTCCATGCCCCAACCTCTTATCTCTGTGCCCTGATCCCTTATTTCTGTGCCCTGACCTCTTATCTCTGTGCCTCAACCCCTTATTTCCGTGCCTCGACCCCTTTCCCACTTTTCTGGTGGGTAAGAACCCCCGAACCCCTTCCCTCCGTGTCTCTACTCTCTTTTCTCTGGGCTTGCCTTCTTCACTATAGGCAAACTTCCACCCTCCATTCCTCCATCTCCCTTAGCCTGTGCTCTCAAGAACTTAAAACCTCTTCAACTCACACCTGACCTAAAACCTAAATGCCTTATTTTCTTCTGCAATGCTGCTTGACCCCAATACAAACTCGACAGTGGTTGCAAATAGCCAGAAAATGGCACTTTCAATTTTTCCATCCTGCAAGATCTAAATAATTCTTGTCGCAAAATGGGCAAATGGTCTGAGGTGCCTGACGTCCAGGCATTCTTTTACACATCAGTCCCTCCCTAGTCTCTGTGCCCACTGCAACTCATCCCAAATCTTCCTTCTTTCCCTCCCACCTGTCCCCTCAGTCCCAACCCCAAGCGTCGCTGAGTCTTTCTAATCTTCCTTTTCTACAGACCCATCTAACCTCTCCCCTCCTCCCCAGGCTGCTCCTCACCAGGCTGAGCTAGGTCCCAATTCTTCCTTAGCCTCCACTCCTCCACCCTATAATCTTTTCATCACCTACCCTCCTCACACCCTGTCCGGTTTACAGTTTCATTCCGTAAGTTGCCCTCCCCCACCTGCCCAGCAATTTCCTCTTAAAAAGGTGGCTGAAGCTAAAGGCATAGTCAAGGTTAATGCTCCTTTTTCTTTAACAGACCGCTCCCAAATCAGTGAGCATTTAGGCTCTTTAATCAAATATGAAAAACCCAGACCAGTTCATGGCTCATTTGGCAGCAACCCTGAGACGCTTTACAGCCCTAGACCCTAAAAGGTCAAAAAGGCCGTCTTATTCTCAATATACATTTTATTACCCAATCTGCTCCTGACATTATATAAAACTACAAAAATTAAATTCTGGCCCTCAAACCCCACAACAGGACTTAATTAACCTCACCTTCAAGGTATACAATAATAGAGTAGAGGCAGCCAAGTAGCAACATATTTCTGAGTTGCAATTCTTTGCCTCCACTATGAGACAAACCCCAGCCACATCTCCAGCACACAAGATCTCCAAATGCCTGAACCGCAGCTGCCAGGGGTTCCTCCAGAACCTCCTCCCCCAGGAGCTTGCCACAAGTGCCAGAAATCTGGCCACTGGGCCAAGGAATGCCCACAGCCCAGGATTCCTCCTAAGCCATGTCCCATCTGTGCAAGACCCCACTGAAAATTGGACTATTCAACTCACCTGGCAGCCACTTCCAGAGCCCCTGGAACTCTGGCCCAAGGCTCTCTGACTGACTCCTTTCCAGATCTTCTTGGCTTAGCAGCTGAAGATTGACACTGCCCCATCGCCTCAGAAGCCTACAGGACCATCACAGACACTCTGGGTAACTCTCACAGTGGAGGGTAAGTCCGTCCCCTTCTTAATCAATATGGAGGCTACTCACTCCACATTACCTTATTTTCAAGGGCCTGTTTCCCTTGCTTCCGTAACTGTTGTGCGTATTGACGGCCAGGCTTCTAAACCTCTTTAAACTCCCCAACTCTTGTGCCAACTTAGACAATACTCTTTTAAGCACTCCTTTTTAGTTATCCCCACCTGCCCATTCCCTTATTAGGCTGAGACACTTTAACTAAATTATCTGCTTCCCTGACTATTCCTGGGCTACAGCCACACCTCATTGCCGCCTTTTCCCCCAGTTCAAAGCCTCCTTCACATCCTCCCCTTGTATCTTCCCACCTTAACCCACAAGTATAAGACATCTCTACTCCCTCCTTAGCGACCGATCATGCACCCCTTACCATCCCATTAAAACCTAATCATGCTTACCTCGCTCAATGCCAATATCCCATCCCACAGCACACTTTAAAAAGATTAAAGCCTGTTATCACTCGCCTGTTACAGCATGGCCTTTTAAAGCCCATAAACTCCCATTTTACCATTCCCCCATTTTACCTGTCCTAAAACCAGACAAGGCTTACAGGTTAGTTCAGGATCTGCGCCTTATCAACCAAATTGTTCTGCCTATCCACCCCATGGTGCCAAACCCATATACTCTCCTGTCCTCAGTACCTCCCTCTACAACCCATTATTCTGTTCTAGATCTCAAACATGCTTTCTTTACTATTCCTTTGCACCCTTCATCCCCACCTCTCTTTGCTTTCACTTAAACTGACCCTGACACCCATTAGGCTCAGCAAATTACCTGGGCCGTACTGCTGCAAGCCTTCACAGACAGCCCCCATTACTTCAGTCAAGCCCATATTTCATCCTCATCTGTTACCTATCTCGGCATAATTCTCACAAAAACACAGGTGCACTCCCTGCTGATCGTGTCCGATTAATCTCCCAAACCTCAATCCCTTACAAAACAACAACTCCTTTCCTTCCTAGGCATGGTTAGTGCGGTCAGAATTCTTACACAAGAGCCAGGACTGCACTCTGTAGCCTTTCTGTCCAAACAACTTGACCTTACTGTTTTAGCCTAGCCCTCATGTCTGCCTGCAGCGGCTGCCACTGCTTTAATACTTTTAGAGGCCCTAAAAATCACAAACTATGCTCAACTCACTGTCTACATTTCTCATAACTTCCAAAATGTATTTTCTTCCTCATACCTGACGCATATACTTTCTGCTCCCCGGCTCCTTCAGCTGTACTCACTCTTTAAGTCCTACAATTACCATTGTTCCTGGCCCAGACTTCAATCCAGCCTCCCACATTATTCCTGATACCACACCTGACCCCCATGACTGTATCTCTCTGATCCACCTAACATCCACCCCATTTCCCCATATTTCCTTCTTTCCTGTTCCTCACCCTGATCACGCTTGATTTATTGATGGCAGTTCCACCAAGCCTAATCGCCACACACCAGCAAAGGCAGGCTATGCTATAGTACAAGCCACTAGCCCGCCTCTTAGAACCTCTCATTTCCTTTCCATCGTGGAAATCTATCCTCAAGGAAATAACTCCTCAGGGATTATTCAGGCCCCCTCCCTTCCCTACACATCAAGCTCGAGGATTTGCCCCCACCCAAGACTGGCAAATTAGCTTTACTCAACATGCCCCGAGTCAGATAACTAAAATACCTCTTAGTTTAGGTAGACACTTTCACTGGATAGGTAGAGGCCTTTCCCACAGGGTCTGAGAAGGCCACCGCAGTCATTTCTTCCCTTCTGTCAGACATAATTCCTCACTTTAGCCTTCCCACCTCTATACAGTCTGATAACAGATCAGCCTTTATTAGTCAAATCAGCCAAGCAGTTTTTCAGGCTCTTAGTATTCATTGAAACCTTTATATCCTTTACAGTCCTCCATCTTCAAGAAAAGTAGAACAGACTAAAGGTCTTTTAAAAACACACCTCACCAAGCTCAGCCACCAACTTAAAAAGGACTGGACAATACTTTTATCACTTTCCCTTCTCAGAAGTCAGACCTGTCCTCAGAATGCTACAAGGTACAGCCCATTTGAGCTCCTATATAGACGCTCCTTTTTATTAGGCCCCAGTCTCATTCCAGACACCAGACCAACTTAGACTGTGCCCCAAAAATACTTGTCATCCCTACTATCTTCTGTTTAGTCATACTCCTTTTCATGCGCGTCCGTGTGAAGAGACCACCAAACAGGCTTTGTGTGAGCAATAAAAGCTTTTAATCACCTGGGTGCAGGCGGGCTGAGTCCGAAAAGAGAGTCAGCAGAGGGTGGTGGATTATCATTAGTTCTTATAGGTTTTGGGATAGGCGCTGAAGTTAAGAGCAATGTTTTGCGGGCAGGCGTGGATCTCACAAAGTACATTCTCGAGGGTGGGGAGAATTACAAAGAAACTTCTTAAGGGTGGGGGAGATTACAAAGTACATTGATCAGTTAGGGTGGGGCAGGAACAAATCACAATGGTGGAATGTCATCAGTTAAGGCTGTTTTTACTTCTTTTGTGGATCTTCAGTTACTTCAGGCCATCTGGATGTATACGTGCAAATCACAGGGGATGCGATGGCTTGGCTTGGGCTCAGAGGCCTGACACTCCTATTCACCCTTCTCAACTACTCACACATGCCCTGCTCTTGTTTACACTGCTGGTTTACACTGTTTCTCCAAGCCATCACAGCTGACATCTCCTGGTGCTATCCCCAAACTGCCACTCTAAACTCTTGAAGTAAATAAATAATCTTTGCTGGCAGGACTATGCTGAATCTCCTTAGGCACTCTCTAATCAGATGTCCTGGGTCCTCCCAATTCTTAGAACTTTTATACCTGTTTTTCTCCTTCTCTTATACCATTTAGTTTTTCAATTCATACAAAACCGTATCCAGGCCATCACCAATAATTCTACATGACAAATGTTTCCTCTAACAACCCCACAATATCACCCCTTACCACAAAATCTTCCTTCAGCTTAATCTCTCCCACTCTAGGTTCCCACGCCGCCCCTAATCCCGCTGGAAGCAGCCCTGAGAAACATCGCCCATTATCTCTCCATACCACCCCCCAAAATTTTCACCGTCCCAACACTTTACCACTATTTCGTTTTATTTTTCTTATTAATATAAGAAGACAGGAATGTCAGGCCTCTGAGCCCAAGCTAAGCCATCATATCCCTTGTGACCTGCACGTACACATCCAGATGGCTGGTTCCTGCCTTAACTGATGACATTCCACCACAAAAGAAGTGAAAATGGCCTGTTCCTGCCTCAACTGATGACATTGTCTTGTGAAATTCCTTCTCCTGGCTCATCCTGGCTCAAAAGCTCCCCCACTGAGCACCTTGTGACCCCCACTCTGCCCGCCAGAGAACAACCCCCCTTTGACTAATTTTCCTTTATCTACCCAAATCCTATAAAATGGCCCCACCCTTATCTCCCTTCGCTGACTCTCTTTTCGGACTCAGCCCACCTGCACCCAGGTGATTAAAAGCTTTATTGCTCACACAAAGCCTGTTTGGTGGTCTCTTCACAGGGACGCGCATGAAACTGCCCTTGTTCATTCCTGGGCACAGGCCAAACTAACTTTGGGAGACATTTAGTTTATAGTTTAACTTTGAAATAAAGATGATAATGAAACCATCTTTGCAAAAACTTTAACAGTGAGAAAATTAATGACAGTAAAAGAGATCTAATTGGTCAGGCGCAGTGGCTCACGCCTATAATCCCAGCACATTGGGAGGCCGAGGCGGGCAGATCACGAGGTCAGGAGATCGAGACCATCCTGGCTAACACGGTGAAACCCCATCTCTACTAAAAATACAAAAAAAATTAGCTGGGCATGGTGGCAGGTGCCTGTAGTCCCAGCTACTCGGGAGGCTGAGGCAGGAGAATGGTGTGAACCCGGGAGGCAGAGCTTGCAGTGAGTCAAGATCACACCACTGTACTCCAGCCTGGGCTACACACCAAGACTCTGTCTCAAAAAAAAAAAAAAAAAAAAAAAAGAGATCTAATCTAACCAATCCCCATCTTTCCTTTAATCTCCAAACTACCCTTAATCATTCCTGGGCTTGGGCCAACCTAACTTTAGGAAACATTTAGTTTATAACTTAAATGATAATAGCCCCTCCCCAAATCTAAACTGTCTTTGTAAAGCTAATAAAAGACCACCAGGTTAGGAGGATAACAGGAGCATGAATTCTGCTAAGGTGTCTATGTAAACGATTACCAGCCATTATTCCAGAGGTCACAAAATTTACAACTTCCTCAATTACTCCTGCAGATAACATCACTATTGTAGAACCCAAGATTGGCCTTTTGAGATGTCTTTTCAGGTTTGCATTTCTGACCACAATGGCTCCACGCAGACCCATCAAGCAGTCTTGTGGCCTCACCTGAAAGCAAACTATTTTCCACATCCCTATGATTGCACCCCCAACTAATCAGCAGCACCCATTCCCTGGCCCTCCAAAGTATCCTTGAAAAACTCTAGCCTTGGAATTTTCAGGGAGGCTGATTTGAATAATAATAAAACTCTGGTCTCCTGTTCAGCCAGCACTGTGAATTAAACTCTTTCTCTATTGCAATTCCCCTGTCTTACAATTGGCTCTATCTGGACAGTGAGCAAGATGAATCTATCAGGTGGTTACATATGCCACTTCTACTTAAATCCATTGACCATAGCTTAGTCCCATGGCACATCTAGCCACAAGAGAAGCTGGTAAATATAGTCTTTATTGTGGATGACCATGTGCCCAGTTAAATTTCTGAGGTCCTATTTTTCAAGGGCAAGAGAAGGGGAGCCCCTGGGAGATACTAAGAGTCTGTCAACCTAAAGAAAGAAACTGAGGCAAAATTAATATAGGCTGAGAGTTTGTTTGGCCCAAGGTTGAGGACTGCAGCCTGGGAAACACTAGGAAGTGCTCCAGACGAAAAGGAGAAGCTCAAGGTCTTAAAGAAAAAAGGATGAACCAGGAGAGGGGGCAATTTACAAAAGTTTTTGGTCAGGAATTCTCACTGGTTTACAGAAATAACATTGATATGTGATTGGCTATACATTGTTGTACAATAGGGTATGAGTTATGGTGTCCAGCATATGGCATTACTAGATTAATTTATAGCTATTGCTGGAAATACTCCATCTAGAGTCCGTACAGCAGGCAACTATGAAATGATACTAAACTCAAGGGCACAGTGGAGGGGGGAGATGGGATGTGACTGTCATCATATTTCAATGCCTCTCTGTTCCTGATCATTTAAAGGAGGCTTGCATTCCTCAGATTAAGTTTCTTTTCTTTCTTATTTCCCCCTTTGATCAAAAATCTTTCTTCTTGAAAGCACTGATGATCAAAGTCTGAGTGTCAAAGTGTTCCTTGTCACTGGGAAGACTCATTCCCATATAGTCCTGTCTTACATCAGAGATAAGGAGGACACATCTTAGGGAAGAAAACTTAAGAGCGCCCAAAAGCTGAATTGTGATAGAATCACAGACTGGCAAGAGACCTCAGTCAAATCATTGATTTATATAGCTATTATCACTTGTTGAATCATCTTTAGTCTTTGGAATACCATGATTTTAATTTTCTCAGAAATAAAACAATGAGAGATATATAGCATTAATAATTTGAATACTAGAAATATAATGTGCAGAAGGATTATAATCAAAAAGAATTCAGATGACAGAACAATAACGAAAAGAAACTATTACATTAGGGAGCCAACTAAAAACATCAAGAAGAAAATTAAATCCAGGGTGTTTTGTAAGAGTCTTGTTGTAGCCAGAAAATAATTCCAAATTCAATCCAAATTTTAGGTAAACAATAAAAAGTCAAAAACAATGGTCAGGGCTAAAATCTAACAGTAGGCATACTATTAAAATACAATTTTTCTCTTCCAGTTCCCCCATTTTATCAAAGATAAATCATAGTAAGACCAATTTACTTGTAAAATAAGTTTTAGTCTTACTATACTTTGCCTGATTATTTACATAAAGTTCAACAAGAATACTGATTGGCCATAGTCTCCTTTTAAATTGGCTTTGCTGGAATATTTGCATAAAGAATTAGACTTGTAAAAGCCTCTTGAGGCTACAAAGCCAAGCCAAGAATTCACCATCAGACTATGCCTGTAATACCTGTACAAATCAGGTGAGTTCCTCTCTTCTCAAGGTCTCGAAATATCTTGAAGTTCCTGGGCCTGTCAGAAAGTGACATTCTTTACTTACCACAAGGTCAGGAATCTTGTAAGAAAACTGTGTAGACAAGGTACCAGGTCAGTCTTTTTCTAAGTCTATTGGCTTTCTAAAGTCAATTTCGATCCCTCAAAGACTGGTGATATCTAAAATATATTATTCCAGTCAACGCCTTGGTAAAATTACCAGTGTCTCCAACTGTGTCCTGTTACAAAAAAAACCCAAATTCTTATTGAACTTATGCAAATTACTATATTGCTAGAAAACAAGGATATTCATGAATAGTTTTTGAATTCCAGAGAAAACAGGTAAAGAGAAAGGTAAATGTCTCAATTTCTTCACAAAAGTATACTTTACCTGGCCAGGCATGGCGGCTGACACCTATAATCCCAGCACTTTGGGAGGCCAAGGCCAGTGGACCACCTGAGGTCAGGAGTTCGAGAGCAGCTGGAACACATGCTGAAACCTCATTTCTACTAAAAATCCAAATATAAGCCAGGTGTTGTGGTGGGCTAATCCCAGCTACTCGGGAGGCTAAGGCAGGAGAATCGCTTGAACCCGGGAGGCAGAGGTTGCAGTGAGCCAAGATTGTGCCACTGCACTCCAGCCTGGGTGACAGAGCAAGACTCCAACTCAAAAAAAAAAAAAAAAAAAAGGTATACTTTACCCAATTGCTGTTGGCCATAAATAACTCAAAAGCTAATATATCTTGACTCTGGAAAACAAAACATAAAAAGAATCAGCAATTTTTTTTTTTTTTTTTTTTTTTTTTTTTTTTTGAGATGGAGTCTTGCTCTCTCTCCCAGGCTGGAGTGCAGTGGCGTGATCTTGGCTCACTGCAACCTCCGCCTCCTGGGTTCAAGCGATTCTCCTGCCTCAGCCTTCCAAGTAGCTGAGATTACTGGAGCGTGCCACCACGCTCGTCTAATTTTTTGTATTTGTAGTAGAGACGGAGTTTCACCATGTTAGCCAGGATGGTCTCAATCTCCTGGCCTTGTGATTCACCCACCTCGGCCTCCCAAAGTACTGGAATTACAGGTATGAATGAGCCACCTTGCCTGGACATTTTTTTTTTTTTTTTTTTTGAGATGGAGTTTTGTTCTCGTCGCCCAGACTGGAGTGCAGTGGCTCGATCTCGGCTCACTGCAACCTCTGCCTCCCGGGTTCAAGCAATTCTCCTTGCCTTAGCCTCCCAAGTAGCTGGGATTTCAGCGCCCACCACCATGCCCGGTTAATTTTTGTATTTTTAGTGGAGACAGAGTTTCGCCATGTTGACCAGGCTGGTTTCAAACTCCTGACCTCAGGTGATCAACCCGCCTTGGCCTCCCAAAGTGCTGGGATTACAGGCGTGAGCCACTGTGTCCAGACATAATCAGCAATGTTTTAAACAAAAGGACACGAAAATAATTTCACTACTCCATCAATTCAGTCTCATGAAATTGAGTCTTGTTCTGCTTAATGTTGGGTTAGCAATCTTCGTGAAACTGTCAGGTTTATATTAGAGTTCTGGAAGTTTTTTTGTTTTTTGTTTCTTGAGATGAAGTCTCGCTATTAATGCCCAGGCTGGAGTGCAATGGTGTGATCTCGGCTCACTGCAACCTCTGCCTCCCGGGTTCAAGTGATTCTCCTGCCTCAGCTTACCAAGTAGCTGGGATCACAGGTGCCCGCCACCACGCCCGGCCTGCCTCGGCCTCCCAAAGTGTTGGGATCACAGGCATGAGCCACCGTGCCCAGCCTCATGTCTTTCTTATAACCTTCCTTATTAAAAACACATCTTACTTTCCTGCTATATTCTGTATGTAGAATTGTTTTCCTTCTTTAGTTTTAGTTACCATATGCTAGAATTTTAACTCTTTGTAACCTTAATTTATGGTGAAAATCTAAAAAGTAAGCAATTTTTAACTCTCAGTCAAGTATCAACTTGAATTTATGAATCTTTGGAGATGGAGTCTCGCTGTGTCACCCAGGCTGGAGTACAGTGGCGCAATTTTGGCTCACTGCAACCTCCGCCTCCCGGGTTCAAGCAATTCTGCCTCAGCCTCATGAGTAGCTGGGACTGCAGGTGCATGCTGCCATGCCCGGCTAATTTTTTGTATTTTAGTAGAGACGAGGTTTCACTGTGTTGCCCAGGATGGTCTCGAACTCCTGAGCTCAGGCAATCCACCCGCATCGGCCTCCCAAAGTGCTAGGATTACAGGCGTGAGCCATCCCACCTGGCCTGAGACATAGGCTTTTCTAATCGAACAATTTTTTAATGTGGAACAGAACATTTTTAGTATATCTAAATACCTTTTGTTTTCTGAAGTTAAAAGCATGTAAGCTTAAACTCATGATTAGTAATTAATGTCTTAGCATTATATCTTATTTGCAGATGATTTAGATTATCATCTGCAATGAATATCATTTAGTTTAGTAAAATTCTAAGGCTATAGCTCAAAAAGATTTGAAAACCCTTTTTAAGTAAACATTTTATAAAACATAATAATTATTAAAAGTTCATTTATAAATTTCTACCTCATTTACATCTATTTTATTTATTTATTTATTTATTTGTTTTGCGATGAAGGCTCGCTCTTGTCCCCCATGCTGGAGTGCAATGGTGCAATCTTGGCTCACTGCAATCTCCGCCTCCTGGGTTCAAGCGATTCTCCTGCCTCAGCCTCCCGAGTAGCTGGGATTACAGGCGCCTGTCACCACACCTGGCTAATTTTTGTATTTTTAGTAGAGACGGGGTTTCACCATGTTGGCCAGGCTGGTCTGGAACTTCTGACCTCAGGTGATCTGCCCGCCTCGGCCTCCCAAAGTGCTGGGATTACAGGCATGAGCCACTGTGCCCGGCCTATTTATTTATTTTTAACAATCATGTTTGGAAAATTTTACAATTGGACAAATCTATCCATCTCAAGTTAAATTTTCTATTCACCATTTTTATGGTTGGGCAAGAATCTTAAAGTTAAATACATATATATTTTGTTGATAACTCAGAAGACAGTTGTTTTTATTAAACCAACAATATTAAACTAGCCTTATTTACCAAAAGAGTTACTCAAGTCAATGTGAACTTTGGAAAGCATTTATTTGGGCTTATTAATTTCTGAGTGCTCATTTATGTGTAAGTGCATTTGGTATCGTGTAGACAATATACAAACACATGGATGTGCACAGGTGTACATGAAATACAGACAAAGGGCCAGGTGCGGTGGCTCACATCTGTAGTCCCAGAACTTTGGGAGGCCAAGGTGAGAGGACCGCTTGAGCCCAGGAGGCGAAGGTTGCGGTGAGCTGAGATCTCACCACTGCACTTTAACCTGGGTGACAGAGAAGGACTCTGCGTAAAAAATTTTAAAAGGCCAGGCGCAGTGGCTCACGGCTGTAATCCTAGCACTTTGGGAGGCCGAGGCAGGTGGATCACAAGTTCAGGAGATCAAGAGCATCCTGGCTAACACGGTGAAACCCCCGTCTCTACTAAAAATACAAAAAATTAGCCAGGCGTGGTGGCGGGCGCTTGTCATCCCAGCTAGCCGGGAGGCTGAAGCAGGAGAATGACGTGAACCTGGGAGGCGGAGCTTGCAGTGAGCTGAGATCACTCCACTGCACTCCAGCCTGGGCAACAGAGCGAGACTCCATCTCAAAAAATATATATATATATTTTTAAAAAATTATATAGATTTGATTTTTTTTTTTTTGACAGAGTCTCGCTCTGTCACCAGGCTGGAGTGCAGTGGCATGATCTCGGCACACTGCAAGCTCTGCCTCCCGGGTTCAAGCAGTTCTCCTGCCTCAGCCTCCCCAGTAGCTGGGACTACAGGCGCATACCACAAAACCTGGCTAATTTTTGTATTTTTAGTAGAGATGGGGTTTCACCATGTTGGCCAGGATGCTCTTGATCTCCTGACCTTGTGATCCACCTACCTTGGCCTCCCAAAGTGCAGGCATGAGCCACCACACTGGCTTTTTCTTTTTGAGACGGAGTCTCACTCTTGTCACCCAGGCTGGAGTGCAGTGGTGTGATCTCTGCTCACTGCAACCTCCGCCTTCCGGGTTCAAGCGATTCTCCTGCCTCAGCCTCCTGAGTAGCTGGGATTACAGGCGCCCAGCATGACACCCAGCTAATTTTTGTACTTTTATTAGAGACAGGCTTTCACCATGTTGACCAGGCTGGTCTCGAACTCCTGACCTCAGGTGATCTGCCCCACCTCGACCTCTCAAAGTATTGGGATTATAGGCATGATCCACCATGCCTGGCCTATAGCTTTGATTTTTAAAAGGTTCAAAAGTGTCTTTCTCAAGTCAGTGTCACTATAGGATTTATCTGGGTAGGTACAGCAGAATGGGGCTAGGAAGTAAATGACATTGTCAAGAGGTTAGTTAAAAGTAATACATAATAGGCTGAGCAGGGATCTAAGTAAAGATAGAAGGGAGTCAATAAAGATTAGGAAGGAGCCTGAGTAGTCTAGTCATTTTTGTTCAGGTGTCCATCCTGCCCCAGTATGGCTTATGTACCTAAGGGAAAACAACCTCCTGTTTCAGAAGTGTGCCCTGATGGTTTAAGTCAGTGTTTCTTCATAGGGGCACTATTGGCATTTTGGGCAGGCCAAAATTCCACACGACTGTCCTGTGTCTCCCCTCCCCCTATCCCTCTTCCAGTAAAAGCCAGTGGTACTCCCAGTCAGAGCAACATTTCCAAATACTCTGAAGGAGTCAGTGCTGCTCCCAGTTGAGAACCTCTGATCTAAATCAATCATCATAATCTCAACTCCCTTGTCACTGTAATTGGCTCAAAAATGGATAACTTAGTTCAAAGCTAAGCAAATTAGCACATGGCATTCCCCTAGTCACCAAGATTGGTTCAGGTTGTTCTAATTAATGAAAGGCCAGGATTTTTGTTTGATGGTTAAAGACTCACTCCTCAGTTCCTCTGGACTTAATGCAGAAGCATGCAGGCTCAGTTGCTGCTGACCTCCAGCCTGTATAACCATGAGGGGAGCCAATCCCAGAATGAAGCTCACGTTGAGGGTGGGAGAGTAGAGAAACAGAAGAAACAAGGCCCTTCGTATGTCTGTCTGGCAGCTAACCCAAGGCCTTTGCCACTGCTGAATTTTCAGTTACTTGAGTCAGTAAATGCCCTTAATGTTTAAACCAGTTAGACTTGAGTTTCCTGTAGCCTGCAAATGAAAACATACTACTTAAAAGAGGGAAGCAGAGGGAGGTTGAGTCAAGGGAGTGAAATACGGGGAAGGATATAAATGAGAGTAAGGTATACAACAGATGAATGAAGAGGCTTATGTCTTGGGTAGAAACTGAGGAATACAGGGACAATAGGTATGCTGAGTTTGGCTGGATGCAAGATTTTACAAAAATTAGTCTGGTCTCTTAGACTGGGGGTTGGGGTAATCAGAACAGTTCTAGCATTGTGTTGTGATAACCCAGTGAGGTTTGTATTACTCCAATGTATAGAAGAAGAAACTTGAGACCCACCCAAGTACCTAAAGCTAGTAGCTGGCAGAGGTAAGCCCCAGCAAATTTGATTCCGGCACCTAAGTTCTTTCCACTGCTTCCCCATTGTTATGTGATGCCAATGGGGTGGAAATAACCAGGGTGAGAACAAAAAACCCTTATTAATCCTTCCCACACCTCAATCCAGGATGAAGGGCAAGACCAAATGGGTCAGTGGGATTGTTTTCCCCTGTAAAAGGGGTGGGCCACCTGTAGGGTCGGTGGTACAGTGTTTGGAGTACCACGCACAAACGGGTCATGGGCTCGCTGGAAAGGCAAGACAGACAGCTTACCCAACACCTACACAAATGAAGGGAATAACCACAAGGTACACTGAGGAGAAGTGGCTCAAAGATTCTGGTGAGATGAAAACTATTTAAGGTTAATTGCCAAGCACTGAATATCACATTCTGTGCAACTGCATTTTTCTCATTTCAGAAACTTATTTTTCCCCTTTTAATTTATTTTTGAATAGTTAATGCATGCATATGGAAAAAATGCAAAAGGTACAGAAAACTTTCCATGAGAAACAGGTTTTTCTTCCTTCTCTGTCCCTCAGTTATCTTCCCTGGAGGTAACTACTGTTGACAGACTCAATCTTTCCCCTCCCTCTCCTTCCTCCCTCTCTCTCCATTAGAGGCAGGGGTATGTCAAGCTGAGTTCTCTTTATTTGGTAGCAATACAGACCTTCCTAATGTAGCAGGGTTTAAATGTACCCAATAAAAACTAGATTTACAAAAAAAAGTAACTTCATTGTCGATAATGATTTCTTGCTGGAAAGCCCCCATTCCTAACGTAGGTGGAAACACTTGATCTTGCCAATTAAAGGTAACACAGTCTCTTTAGGTTTAAAACAGTTTTCCTTGGAAACTCACTCAATCTTTCAAGGTTTCTCCCTGATCCAACGGTTCTCCTCTCCCACTTCTCTTTCTTAAGATGTCATTCAGGTCTTGAAAAACTGGCAGAGCAAGTCTGTCTGCCATCCTCCAGGCTCTCCCAGCCTCCCTTAATGAGGAAATTATCTCTGGCTTTTGGGCCTAGAACCATTTCCACTACTGACAGCCACGGCCCCTGCCATGGCTCCCAGTGGCAAGGA
The DNA here is from genome assembly GCF_028885655.2 of Pongo abelii. NCBI lineage: Eukaryota > Metazoa > Chordata > Mammalia > Primates > Hominidae > Pongo > Pongo abelii. The sequence goes on from NC_071997.2 coordinate 68,343,516, forward strand.
CCATAAGCCTCACACCTTCTTGGCCCAAGGGCCAGGCCTCTTCCAGCCCATTCATCCCATTAGCCTTTGTCATTCTACCACTGGATCTCCTAAAGACCATGCATGACCCCAAAGAACAGAAATCACTATCTCAAGCCTGTTGTGCCTAATCATAGCATTTCTACTTCTCTGTAGTTACCCCGGTTCCAAACAGAAAGCAGGATACATGCCTCCTCTCCTTTAGTGCACCTTCCACTCATCTGGGGCAACCCTGTGCTGGTACTCTCTGAATGTCCCAACCTCCTGCCTGCTGCTTTTTTTTTTTTTTTTTTGGGACAGAGTCTCGCTCTGTTGCCCAGGCTGGAGTGCAGTGATGTGATCTCAGCTCATTGCAACCTCTGCCACCCAGATTCAAGTGATTCACGTGCCTTAGCTCCCCGAGTAGCTGGTATTACAGGTGCCCACCACCACGCCCAGCTAATTTTTTGTATTTTTAGTACAGATGGGGTTTCACCATGTTAGCCAGGATGGTCTTGATCTCCTGACCTCATGATCCACCCGCCTTGGCCTCCGCAAGTGCTGGGATTACAGGCGTGAGCTGCTGCACCCGGCCTCTGCCTGCTGCTTTTATCTTCCCTTCCAGTCGTGAGAAAGTGGCTCTGACATCATATCCTGTGTTCTTCTCGGCTGTATCTGTGATCTGTTCAGGGGCACTTTTCCAAGTTCTGCCTCACTAGCGTATACAAATACATTTTTTTCTTTCAACAAAGGCTGGTTTTTGCCACTCAAAAGCCCTTGATTTCAAACTATTGTCTTGCTATGAATTAATCCTATTTTGAAATTCTAAGCTAAGGGATGACTTATCCGATCTTGGCTGGTTTTTTTTTTTTTCTCCCTGTGACTCAATGCATGCCATTGACTCAAGGGGGAAGCCATGGAGACAAAGACTTACTGGGCAGGCAAATACACTGATTTAATGTCTCACAAAGGTTATCTCCATTACATCAGTATAAGGTTCCCAGAGCCAGCTGAAAGGAAACCAACGTCAGGGTGGCAAATGCTACTGAGTTTTCACATTGTAACGCGGTGCACCCGCTGCATGGGGAAATTGCACGGTCCTGAAAGTGAACATGATCAAAATTGAACTACTGATTCCATAACTCTCCAGCCAATTATTGAGGTGAAAACTTGAGTTATTCTGGATTCCTCGCTTTTCTTCACACCTCACGTTTAATCCATCTGCAATCAGGGCATCTAATGGGAAAGAGGAGCCTTTTTCTAATTTTCACAAAGGCACCGTATGAGCCAGTAGTGTCCTGTTGCTGAAACCCTAGGCCAAGCTGCCAGTGTCTGTCACCCGGACTTCTGCCATAGGCTCCTCCCAGATCTCCCCACTTCTGTGTTTGACCTCCTATAATCCATTCTCCACAAAGTAGCCAGATTAAATACAGATGAGATCACATCACTTCCCAGCTTCCTTGCTTTAACTCCTCCGCCAGCTTGTTATCACTCTGATCCGGCTGTGCTTCTTTCATCCTGGCTCCTGTTCAGCCTTATCTCCTTCCAAGCTTTCCCTCTAACTACTTGCCTCTAACCACACTGCCCATCTTGTTGCCTTCAAGTACACAGTACACAAGGCTCGTTTCTATCCCAGGTCCTTTGCACTTACTGTTTCTTTGCTAGCAGAGCTCCTCCCCAGATTCTCACACTGCTGCCTCCTTCGCAGCCTTCAGGTCTCAACTCAGATGTCACTGAGCAGCCACACCACACCCCAGGTACCATCTACCATAGTACTCCGCTTTATTTTCTTCATAGTCCTTAGTTCCTGAAATTGTATTATTTATTTGTTTGTTTACATGTTTATTGCATATCCCCCTTCCCTTAGAATGCAACTGCCTTAAACAGGGACTTGTTTTGTCTTTTTCAGCACTGTGTTTCTAGCATTAAACAGTTGCCTGGCACATTGTAAACACTCAGTAAATATTTGTGGACTGAAACCAACTAATGTCAACCAGAGGAGGGAAGGAGGAAGACAGTATTTTTTAACTCCACAAGCACCAGTGGATACCATTTTATTTCTTTGCTAGGGAATATTAATTTCTATGTCAGGAAATCATTAAGGTTAATGTGGCTTTCTTGTGAGATACCTAGCTGCAAGACAGAACTAACATCTATATTTATGTCACAGAAAAGCAGTTTTTTCAAATAATCAAGTCAGTCAAAATATAAATTGTTAGCCTTATTTCCCAGGTACAAAATTTGACTGATTTGCATGTATGTTGGTGTGTGCTTAACCTACTGCAGATCACCTGCTATTTTAGGGTTCTCTGATTGCTAAAAGTTGTTTACTTGATTTCTTTCATTTGAAGTGTGGCTGAGGAGGCAGGCCTGATCAGAGGTAAGTGGTAAAAAGAGAGACAATGTGAAAGATTTTTTTGGGTGTGCTATAAAATAACCACCAACAATCTTTAAGTATTTCTTGGACTTTCGAGACTGAAAACTAAGCTCTCTTTGATAGGTGCTTTAAAATTTTGAATAACTGATACACTGGAAAGTCCTGAACAGCTGTACAAACACTGAAGCAAGGACTTTAAAATTCTGCCCTTGGTGCTGGGCATGGTGGCTCACATCTGTAACCCAGCACTTTTGCAGGCCAAGACAAGAAGATTGCTTAAGCCCAGGAGTTCAAGGCCTGGGCAACATGGCAAAACCCCATCTCTACAAAAAATTAGCTAGGTGTGGTGGCACACATTTGTAGTCCCAGCTCTCTGGGAGGCTGAGGTGGGAGGATTGCTTGAGCCCAGGAAGTTGAGGCTGCAGTGAACTGTGATCATCCCATCACTGCATTCCAGCTTGGGTGACAGAGTGAGGCCCTATCTCAAAAAAAAAAAAAAAAAAAAATCTGCTCTGAGTTACATGTTTTGAATAAAGGTGCAGAAAAATTAAGCCTCATCTTGATCAGAATAAACAAGATCAAACATCCTTCTCCATCCCTGGTTCATAGTGTCCACAATTTCTACCATTAGAACTCTATATTTTTATCCTGGAGTCCTTTTTTAAAATGTGTCTATTCCTGGCAATATAGTAGACCAATTCATGAAGACGCTGAAACCACTTAGATCCATGTTCCTCCCTATGAGCCCTGAAAGACTAAGAAAGAGATGCATCAGGGGAGGCTAGATGTACCAACTCTGACTTTGCTGAACCTAGAATGGACCCAGTACAGTAGAGTACAGTAGTTGTTGAGCCTTTGGATAATGATATTGTAGAGCAAATTGTAAGTTTTGCAATGTGAGTTACTTAATCTAAGAAAGTAGATTTTTTGGCCGGGTGCGGTGGCTCATGCCTGTAATCTCAGCACTTTGGGAGGCCAAGGTGGGTGGATCATGAGGTCAGGAGTTCAAGACCAGCCTGGCTAACATGGTGAAACCCTGTCTCTACTAAAAATACAAAAAATATATATATTAGCCAGGCATGGTGGCACATGCCTGTAGTCCTGGCTACTCGGGAGGCTGAGGTTGCAGTGAGCTGAGATCGTGCCACTGCACTCCAGCCTCGGTGACAGAGTGTGACTCTGTCTAAAAAAAAAAAAGAAAATGGATCTTTTAAAGTTCAAATGTTGCCATGCAATATAAATTTTGATGGATTTTTTTCTAGTGAGGGTCCCAACAGGCAACAGATGACACACTTGAATTAGGATAATTTGAGGAGAGTTTATTATTATTTTCTATTTTTTTTCAAGACAGAGTCTCGCCCTGTCACCCAGGCTGGAGTGCAGTGGGAGAGAGTTTATTTTTAAAGGGACTATTTACAGGAGAGCTAGTGGGGTGTAATGGAAACATAAGGCTAGTCTAGAAACCAGGGGTTAGAAGCCTCAGAATGCCTTATACCCTTAGGCCCTAAGGAGTGATGATCAGAACCTGGAAAGGTAGTGTCATTTGGAGGAGACCACCTTGAGAGGAGCAGTGACCTTTACTCAAGGGACACATACAGCTATAGTCAACCTCTCTAGGAAAAAGTCAAGGGAATAAAAACTTTGATCTTGCACTTCTCCCTTTTCTGCCAGAGCTCCCCATTGGCCAAAACCAACTGGAAGCCAAAGGGAGATGGAGCATATTCACATTGGTGGGGCAGAGGGGGAGGTAGAAAAGGGTGGAGAGGAATCTGGAGGAGCATAATGACACCCCCCTTCACTACACAAGAAGCAGTGAGGAAGAGCCATCCACATCTCTCCCTTTCCCACTGCAAGCTTTCAGAGTGAAGCAGTCTTGGGCTGGAAGAGTAGAGAGTATGTATCCTTAAAATCAGATTTGGAGTGTTGATTAATATCTTACCAGATTTGGAATGTGTATATTTATATATATGTGTGTGTGTGTGTGTATTTTTTCTTTTTTTTTTTTTTTTTTTTTTTTGAGATGAGAGTCCTTGCTCTGTTGCCTAGGCTGGAGTGCAGTGGTGTGATCTCGGCTCACTGCAACCTCCGCCTCCCGGGTTCAAGCGATTCTCCTGCCTCAGCCTCCCGAGTAGCTGGGATTACAGGCGCCTGCCACCACACCTGGCTAATTTTTGTATTGTTAGTAGAGACGGGGTTTCACCATATTGGTCAGGCTGGTCTCGAACTCCTGACCTTGTGATCCACCCACCTTGGCCTCCCAAAGTGCTGGGATTACAGGCGTCAGCCACCACACCCGGCCTGATTAATATCTTACACTGGACATTCTAATCTCTGCATCAAGACTGTGTTTGTAGCTGAAAGTGATAGTCTATAGTGATGGTGATCATTATAAGCCAGAAAATTTAAGGGCTTGCCAGAATTCTCATACTAGAACATATCTATAGATGTCTAGATAGATAGATGGATAGACTTTATATATGCAAAGGGAAAATAGGGACAAAAATAAAGTTGCTTTTTTTTTTTTTTAATTGAGACAGGGTTTTTCTCTGTCACCCAGGCTGGAGTACAGTGGCACGATCTCAGCTCACTTGGCTCACAGCCTCAACCTCTGGGCTCAAGTGATCCTCCCACCTCAGCCTCCTGAGTAGATGGGACTACAGGCATGTGCCACCACACCAGCTAAGTTTTGCATTTTTTTGTAGAGACGAGGTTTCACCATGTTACCCAGGCTAGTCTCGAACTCCTAGGCTCAAGTGATGCACCCACCTTGGCCTCCCAAAGTGCTACAATTACAGGCGTGAACTGCTGTGCCCAGCCTAAAGTTGCTTTTTTATTACATTACAGAATTCTTATTCAACATAATGTTTTCCAACTTTCTCACTTTACAGGCAATGAAACTGAATCCAAGAGAGCTTGATTCACATACCCCCATCTCAGCAAGCCACTTCACACCAAAATCCAAACTAGAAGCATAAATTGAGGCATCTATAGGACATGCCACTGTGGGCTTATGCAAGAAGTTAGCACTGTTGCAAATTTCAAACAAGGTCTAAGGCAAAATTTTAAACAAGGTCTATGAGCTATCTTTGCTGTGTCGCTTGGCAGCAGACATTACCCTTATGTGGTGTGGTATCTGGTAGTTGGAGAAGTCTCACTGGCCAAGCCAGCCTTCCTTGTTACAGTGACTTATACCTCTCCTTTGAGGTTTAGACCTTAGTTCTGTGATACAGAAATTCAATTTCATCTTTTCACCCAAGAATAATCAGGTTCCAATGAATTGATGTACTTGTCAACCTCACAAACAGAGTTACTGGTAAATAAAAATATGTATTCAATTATGCTGAGAAATGTTACTGTCAAAGAAATAAGACTGGTATTAGCTAGTCAGCATATTCTCTGGCTGAATTGTTTGGAGGGAAAATATAGATAAATCAGACATTCATTTTCATTCTCAAGAAAATAACTCCAAGTGTAAATCCCACTGACAGTGGGTCAAAGACATAAACTTCACACATAAATGACAACATATAATAACAATTTGCTTAACTAAGCATATGCCCTGCATTTTTTTTTTTTTTGAGATGGAGTGTCGCTCCATTGCCCAGGCTGGAGTGCAATGGTGCAATCTCAGCTCACTGCAAGCTGCACCTCCCGGGTTCATGCCATTCTCCTGCCTCAGCCTCCCAAGTAGCTGGGACTAAAGGTGTCTGTCACCACGCCCAGCTAATTTTTTTGTATTTTTAGTAGAGACGGGGTTTCACCATGTTAGCCAGGATGGTCTCGATCTCCTGACCTCGTGATCCACTCGCCTCGGCCTCCCAGGTTCAAGCGATTCTCCTTCCTCAGCCTCCTTAGTAGCTAGGATTGCAGGCATGCGCCACCACGCCCAGCTAATTTTGTGTTTTTAGTAGAGACGGGTTTCTCCCTGTTGGTCAGGCTGGTCTCGAACTCCCAACCTCAGGTGATCTGCCTGCATCAGCCTCCCAAAGTGCTGGGATTACAGGCATAAGCCACAGTGCCCAGCCATGCCCTGCATTTTTACAAATTCCTTGGTGTTTTGAGGTGCATCCTCCATAGTGTGGTAAAACCTTGGCATCATAAAACTTTGGTTAGACAGAAATTAATTAGAACACTTCATTTAAAAGAATTTCTTTGATGCATCAACTTCTTTCCTCTCAGCTCCAAATCTACTCTGCACTGCTCTGCTCTGTGATGCTGGAGCTGGGCCCTGTAAACATTCCTCCTTTGCAGCTGGCAGAATGTTAAGCTTTGTCTACAGGGCTGGGGGGCCACTGCAGGAGGAAAGTGCTGCTCTCTTCTTTGTTCCCATGTGATTTTCCTTCTCTTGGGGTACTTGGCAGCCAGTGGGTGCAGGAATCCCAAAAGTGCTCAACTGCCCAGGGAGTCCCACAGGCAACCTGGAAGGTGGTTTCTTGCATCCTGATGCTGACTTGCAGAAACTCGGTGAACTTCTTTACCATCCAGGAGGTGATAGCTACATCCCAGTGAAGTCAGTCTTGAAGAGAGGGCTCTTCCAAATTTGTTCCTTCCTTGGGTACTCAGCAGTAGCCCTGGGGCAAGCATTCTCAGTGGGGGTGAAAATTGGTTTTTGTGGGGGTGGGGAGTGTGTGTGAAATAATCTTAGGTTATTCCTCCAAAGGGCCACAGTAGACACACAGATATATGGTGTACCTGTAGAATTAAGGTTTCATGGGGATGTGGGGACAGGTGGTGATAAGGGGCAAAAAATATCTAAAAATATCTCCTTACAGGGGCAAATTTCTTTTTATAAGTTGAGAAACTCTGGTCTAGAGAGTAGCAGCTGCTCTTTATATCCACCATTCTTGTATTCTTAAGAGTTATGTTTACCCCTTAGTAGTTAATCCCATTTCTAGTTAATAGACTTTAAATTTTCCCTGTTGGACTTATTGTGTGATTGTCTTCTGGCTGGACCTTGACTGATACAGTGCACTTGAGTTTTATGGGAAAAAGGCAAATAATAATTGAAAATATGCTAAAATCAAAGGCTTGAGTTTTCAAAATTCGAGGACATTGTCTTTTTGTTTGTATGTTTGTTTTTGAGATGGAGTCTCGCTCTGTCGCCCAGGCTGGAGTGCAGCGGCATGATCTCGGCTCACTGCAACCTCTGCCTCCCGGGTTCAAGCGATTCTCCTGCTTCAGCCTCCCGAGTAGCTGGGACTACAGGCACTTGCCACCACCCCCAGCTAATTTTTGTATTTTTATTAGAGACGGGGTTTCACCATGTTGGCCAGGATGGTCTCAATCTCTTGACCTCATGATCTGCCCACCTCAGTCTCCCAAAGTGCTAGGATTACAGGCGTGAGCCACCGTGTCCAGCCCTCTAGGATATTTTCTATAGCCTGTAGAGCTCAATCCCCAGCTACTTACATCCCCAGCTGCTTACATCTCGCACAGTGGGAATATATGTTTGGAATGATGACATTGGGACCATGACAGATGATGAATGGCCAAAGATAGGTTGCTAGTCTGTACTAGCCTTTCACTAGTACAATGCATTCTATATAGATACTGAACACATTTTTCATTTATAACTATTTTATTAAGTGCTTATAAATGCCAAGCTCCGTAATAACAATAATAATAATAATAATCATCATCATCATCATCATCATCATCATAACTAACATTTATTGGGCACTTACTATGTGCCAGCACTAATCTAAGCTCTATCACTCTGGTAACAGCGCTGCAAATGAATGGGAAAAAGCTGAAAATATATAAGCCAGGAAGCCAGTTAGGAGGTTGCTATAAAATTCCAGGCATGAGATGACAGTGGCTTGGACTAGGGTGATAGCATGGAGATAGCATGCTGTTGGCTTAGTAAGGCCCAGAGCAGAAAGAGCTCTCTACCCTCTTCAGCCACAAAACAGTCTGTAGCAGAGGGGTCATTCAATCCACTTACCAGAGAAACAGGGCTAGAGAAAGAAACAAAATTTATTTGTTAAGTTCCTACAATATGGCCAGTACTGTGTTACACAACGTTAGGGGTACCCGACAATAATCATATATTTATGAGTACCTTATGACTTGGTATACAGCTATAAAATGATAAACCTAATAGAAGAATATATAGAATATATGTGAGACTTTGGAATGGGAAAGAATTTTGTAAATCAGACCCAAAAAGCATAAGACATGAAATTTTGACTGCACGAAAATTACGGATTTCTGTTGAGTGAAGCCCATCATAAACAAACTTACACAGACAGAAGATAGACAGAAAGAAAACATTTGGAAGATATTTCACGCCAACAAGGAATTCAAACCCAGAATATACAATAGTGTTCCTTATCTGCAGGGGATACATTCCAAACTTTGCCAAGTGTATGTCTGAAACTGTGGATAGCACCAAACCTTATATATACTATGTTTCTTTCTTTTACATAGATACCTATGATAAAGTTTAATTTATAAATTAAGCACAGTAAGAGATTAACAATAACTAATAATACAATACAACAATTATAATAATATAATAGCATTACTACTCTTGCAGTTTGTGGCCATTATTAAATAAAATAAGAGTGACTTGAACACAAGCATTGAGATACCACAAATTATTCTGAGAACCGGGAGGGCTACTAAGTGACTAAGGGGTGGGCAGCGTGTGGATACATGCTAGACAAAGGAATGATATGGGCCTTGGGCAGGATGGAGCAAGATGGCACAAGTTTTCATCACACTAGTCAAAATAGCATGCAATTTAAAGCTTATGAATTGTTTATTTCTGTAATTTTCCACTAAATATTTTTGGACTAAAGACGGTGGGTAACAAAACTTGGAAAGCAAAACCTCAGATAAGGGGGGACGACTGTATAAGGAACTCCTATAAATCAGATAAAGTACCCAAGAGACATTGACAAAAAGTATGAATAGCCAACTCTCAGAAGTGGAAAACCAAATGCCTAAGAAGGATTGAAGAGAAGTTCAGTGTCACTAGTAAACAGAAGAATGGAAATTAAAACTATTTGAGATACCGCCTTACATTACACCCAATAGATTTATAAAAATTAGGAAGTTGGGAAATCTTGGCAATCTTGGCAAAGGTGTGGGAAACAAAAACCTTCATGTGCTGCTGCCGGGAGTGTACACAGATATAGGTATCCTAGAGAGCACTGTGGCAGTATCTCATTGTGTGTGTGTGTGTGTGTGTGTTCGTGTGTGCACATGCACGCACGTGCATGCTCACTGACAACTTACAATCCAGGAATCCCTCTCCACACAGGTTCATGAAGAAATACACACAAAGATGTCTATCACAGGATTGTTTGTGGTACAAGAGAGTCTGGGGCAGTCTGGGAGTCCACCACTAGGGGCCACGGATATATTAAGAGGATCAGATGATCATGACATGATCATGACACATAATATGGAACCTTATGCAGCAGTTAGAAGAAATGCACTAGCTGTGCATAAAGGAACATGAATAGAGCTTAAAACAGCATTCCATCAAAAAGCAAGAAATAGAATGAAAGCCATTGAACATTACAGATTTAACACATATATTCATAAAGCAGCATTATAGAAAAAACAACCTGAGGGTACACTCATATCCAAACACTTATTAATACATCAGAGTGACTGCCAATGCTGGCAATCAAGGAGGAAAACAATGAAGTAAAATAAAACAAGAAAAGGCCTCTCATGGATGATCACATACAGTGATCTGAGGAGGGCAATTAACTCAAATCTTTGCACTTTAAGTCCAAAAGAAGAAAAAGGGAAAGATCTAAATCCTATCTTCCTTTCTTGAAGCTTTTTCATCCCATAAATGAGATGCAACATCTGATTTTTGAGATAATCCATGTAAACATCTGGGCAACTAGCAACTCAAGGATCATCCATCTAGCTGCTTCTTCCAGGTCTCTGGGGACACTTGAGCAAAGCACACATCCATGAGAAGCCAGAGGGTAGAAATAAAACAGAGTGAAGGATACCCTTGTAAACTCAATTCCATAAACCAAAGCCTAAATACGGCCTCATTTATGAAACTAGAAGTGCAGTGTAAGACCAAGAATAAAGAGATTGCAGTGTCAGATCAGTGACCCTAGCGTGGTTATTTCCATCAAACAAAATGGAAAGTTATCTAACAGTGAAGCACAGAAAAAACAAACAGGTAGCTCCGCGTCATCTGCAAAGACAATGTAGTTGGTAAAGGCAGATTATTTGGCATAATCAGGCAATATAAAATGTATATATGTACGTATATGTGTGTGTGTGTATATATATACACGTATACGTATATATACACGTATACGTGTATATACACGTATATATATACACATATACGTGTATATATACACACAATTTTTAAAGTGAGTTGATCTTAGGGTTTTGTTCACTTCAAATTGCTTTCAGCCAAACAGGAAACACAAAAGAGCCTGGTTTGATTCCAGAACTCTTCCTTTTTAAGGCTGCCAGGTCTGTCCTCTTGCAGGGAATGAGAGTGAACAAGGCTGAATATTTCTCTGTGTTTCTGACAAGGGCTTGTCTGACCCAAGTCCTTGCAGCTGCATGCACCACCTGTGGCATGAGTCTGATGCCCTTTTTCAGTTTGCTCTTTCTTGTCTCCAACTGTCTGCCTAGACAGATGACTGCTGGGAATTCACATGTTTTTCCTTCTCCTTAGCTTTAATACTATAGCCACCTCACTTAAATTACACTCCAAGGTAAGCAGGAATTGGTTTTAAATGGAACCCTGAGAGATGGGGAAGTGAGGAAGGTGGGGGATGACTTCTTGATTCCTTGGTGCTGTATTATCACTTGATTCTTCCTCTGAGTTATCTTTTGTACTTAAAATTCCTTTATTTCGCCATAAAGTGAGTGAGCCTATAAACTGTACTCACTCTGGATACTTAGGTATTTGAAAATGTTTTTGGCTACCATTTCATTTGGCTAGCATTTTATAGTGGACTCACCTACAGATTTAACTAAAAGTCTAAGATACCCTTTAGCAGCACATCAATTTAGAGAAAACTAGCTTTAAAATGTATAGAAACTTAAGAATACATAACTTTAAAAGTATATAAAGACATACCACTAAACTAAAACGATCACAAAATCTTAGAATTTTGTAGGAGAAAAGAACCTTAGCAAGCACTGACCAGTTAACAGCCTCTTTTTTTTTTTTCTGCCTCCATACTGTTTATATTTGCAAATTCTCAGTAACATGGCTTCTATTTAATGAGTCTCACCTGGGAGAACAAACATGCACTGTAGCTTGAAAAGATCACCTCTCTCTCTCCCCATGCCAAGTTTATTAGTTTTCAGATGTTGCTAATTGATGATAAAAGTAATATTGTGATTCATGACTTTCCCTGTTTTTTATCTACCAGCCTGTGCCTCACTTTGAACTGTGCGACATAAGACAGGGCCATGGCTGGGCACGGTGGCTTACGCTAATAATCCCAGCACTTTGGGAGGCCAAGGCGGGCAGATCACCTGAGGTCGGGAGTTCAAGACCAGCCTGACCAACATGGAGAAACCCCGTCTCTACTAAAAATACAAAATTAGCTGGGTGTGTTGGCACATGCCTGTAATCCCAGCTACTCAGGAGGCTGAGGCAGGAGAATCGCTTGAACCCGGGAGGCGGAGGTTGCAGTGAGCTGAGATGGAACCATTGCACGCCAGCCTGGGTGACAGAGCGAGACTCCATCTCAAAAAAATAAAAAATAAAAAAAATTTAAAAGGCAGGGCCATGAACACAAAACAACTGTGTCTCCATCTGCAGAGAAGCACTGAGTACCTGGACATTGTTTAGTGTCCTTTTTAACCTTATAATTAAATTCCACACTTCCCCTGCTATTGTTTAAAGTATTTAGCACTCAACCAAATGTATTTTTATTGGCTATTAGTACTAAAGTAGTTACTATCTTATCAAAAGCCTATTAACAAAAGCCAAGGCACAATTTTTTCCCATGCAGTCTCTGGCTTTGATTTTTTTTTTTTTTTTTTTTTAATTTTTAGACATATTCATGTAGAAAAGTTACAGAATACAGATGAACAGAAAAACAGTTTTTCTTAATCTCACCACTTAGAGAAAAGAGCATCTCCCATGTACACTTCTAGTCTTCATTTTCATCTTAAACAAGAATATTTTACTTCAAAAATGTCACCCAAACAGACTTGTGTCTACAAAGGTGAGCTTCTGAGAAACCAACTTCCCTTGTGCAGCAGCAGACTCTGCTTTAGAGGGAAGGAAGCGGCTCACATCCTGACTAACAGGGGGTCATTGTTACTCTCTCAGAATTGGCATAATGCCTTCTTCTTCAGCCAGAACGACAATTATGTGACAGAAAATCTAAGAGGTGGGCCTGCCTTAGGGGAAAGTGGGTTAAAAGCAAATTTGACTCGCATACAGAGAGTGCTAGGCATTTTCCTTGCTTGCTTTCTCTCTAATTATTACAACCCAGAAAGACATGGGTTTGAGTCCCAGTTATTCCTTACAAGCCAGGTAACCTTGGATAAGTTACTAAAGTCCCTCTCTGCTACAGTTTCCTCATTTGTTAAATAGGAACAATAATAGTACCGACTTGACTGAGTTCTTGCAAAGACCAGCAAGTTATATAGGGGCCAACAGAGAGCTTTCCCCATGGCCCTCAGAAGGTTTGCTGAAAAACCAACTCAAAAAAGGTAGATTAATTGGAGAAAAGACATTCAAATTTATTTAATGGGAATACACAAGAGCCTTCAGAATGAAGACCCAAACACGCAGGGGAAATTGTCATTTTTATGCTTAGGTTCAACAAAGTATGGCCAGCTGTATAGGAACATGATCGGACAAAAAGGGTAAGATCTAATGGCTGGAGTGGGGAAACCCAGCAAGACCTGTCCGTCTAGATTCTTCTTGGCTTCTCTGAGCACGCATTCCTTCCTTCTGGGTGTGGGACAGGACCCTCTCTGGAACCAGGGTCTTATGTCCTACGGTCAAATAAGGGAGGTCAGATAATTTCTTCATGGCCAGTTTTTATACAGAAAGGTGGAGGGAAAGTTAGAGTAAAATTGTAGGTTTTACGACTAGCTTTGGGGAAAAGGGTTCTGGTTTCTATGACCCACCTTGGGGAAGAGGGATTCTAGTTTCTGCGGCTGGCCTCAGTGGAGAAAGGATTAAGAGACAAGAGGGCAGGAGAAGGTCAAAGAGAAACTTCTGTTTCTGAGATTGCTTTCTGAGGCCTTTGTTTTAGGGTATTGTTTTCTGAGCCCAAACAGTTATTACAAGAGTTTTTAGCGCCTGGCCTGCAGTAGTAAAAAGGTTTCAACAAATGTCAGCAGCGTTATTGTGGTTGTGGATCAGTATGAGGATTATATGAGATACTCTATTTGAAACTCCTGCGACACTTGGGAATTAGTATTTCAATAATTAGCATTACAGGGAGGGTTTATTCTGAACTACTCACCTTTTCACTTGGCCACACTCCCTGTTTTTTTCTTCTAGTCCACTGCTATTTGGTAGAAGTTTCTGTGATTATAAAAATGGTCAATTATCCGTGCTGTCCAACATAGTAGCCGCTAGTCACATGTGGCTGTTGAGCTCTTGAAATGTGGCTAGTGCAACTTAGGAACTGAATTTTTCGTTTCAATTTTAATTAATTTCAATAGTCCCACCTAGTCCCTTGATTTCTGTCTGCTCCTATCCCTGTCTAATCACCCCTATTTCCTTTAGGCATGAAGTAGATTCACCTATAGGGACTTCGGTCAATCTCTACTCATTTACGCTAAGTTTTGAATAATGTTTTCTACATAGCACTTTATTGATAAATGATACATACAATCCTACCATTAAGAAATCAGAAACAGATCTGGCGCAGTGACTTATACCTGTAATCCCAACACTTTGGGAGGCCGAGGCAGGTGGATCTCTTGAGGTCAGGAGTTCAAGACCAGCCTGACCAACATGGTGAAACCCCGTCTCTAATAAAAATACAAAAAACTCCTATGGGCGTGGTGGTGAGCGCCTGTAGTCCCAGTTACTCGGGAGGCTGAGGCACGAGAATCGCTTGAACCTGGGAGGCAAAAGTTGCAATGAGCCAAGATCACACCACTGCACTCCAGCCTGGGTGACAGAATGTGATCTTGTCTCAAAAAAATAAAAATAAACAAAAAATTTAAAAAGACAAAAAAGAATTCAGAAACAAATTGGATATATTTCCAGCATCAAGCTTCTCCACCAAGTCTGCCTTTCCTTCTATTAAGCACTTTGCAAATTTGAATGCAAATAACTGAATAACCGTAAGAAAACCATTTGCCAGATTAGTTTAAAAGGCTGCTGCCGGGCGCAGTGGCTCAAGCCTGTAGTCCCAGCACTTTGGGAGGCCAAGGCGGGCAGATCACGAGGTCAGGAAATCAAGACCATCCTGGCTAACACGGTGAAACCCCGTCTCTACTAAAAATACAAAAAAAAATTAGCCAGGCGTGGCGGTGGGTGCCTGTAGTCCCAGCTACTCAGGAGGCTGAGGCAGGAGGATGGCGTGAACCCGGGAGGTGGAGCTTGCAGTGAGCCAAGATCGCGCCACTGCATTCCAGCCTGGGTGACAGAGCAAGACTCCATCTCAAAAAAAAAAAAGGCTGCTTTACACATCTGGAATGGAAAGGGGGTACTTCTGCTCTCAAATGCCCTCCTTCACAAAATACAGGAGAGTAATTCTTGATCTGCTTCAATCTGTGTCTCCCTGCTCCAATCCGTGTCTCCCTGTGGGCCCTTGCTCAGAGATGCCACGTGGTGTCTGAACTTGACCAGACTCCCTGAGGGCAGCCACCAGTTTCTTCAGAGGCAGCAGCTGTGGGATTGAGCCCCAGAAGTGAGTTTACACTCCCTTTTCCAGGGCTTAGGGTCTCTGCTTCTCTTCCCTCTGTGATAAAGCCAATTTCAACTTCAGGATCAGGTAATCACTTGACACGTCTATCAAGGAAAAGCAATAAAACCCTAAACAATTTTGCGTTAGATCAGACTAGCTCTGTCTTCTCTCCCAGGGAAAGGCTGCCACCTGCTGTAAAACATTAGCACTGGGCTTTTCCAAGGTCACTGAACAACCACTTCCTCCCACACAAAATTAACGAAAGCACAACCACACTTGCCTTCACCTCTGCGTGTCAAGAGTGTAAAGAGGAGGGCAAACCAGGAGGCACTGACGTAGAACAAGAGGCAAACTCATCCATATGAATGGTGCCCAGAAGGAACTGGCATAGCCATAACTCTACAAGAGCAGCCTCTCTTCAGCAATTAGCAACAAGGTATCACAAATTAGCTAATTCATAGTAACCTTTAGGAAATCTCCCATGACAGGCTCATTATTTCCTCCATCCTTCTAGTTCTGTGTACCTTGATGTATTCTCCACGCCCCTAGTAAGACTTAGGCAGGTGAAAGGATTTGAGGAGAATAAAAACTGATCATTTTCAGGACAGCATTCCTGAACCTTGTTCCTGATTTCCTGCAAAAATCCCAAGTTGCAGCCGGGTGCAGTGGCCCATGCCTGTAATCCCAGCACTTTGGAAAGCCGAGGCATGCGGATCACCTGAGGTCAGGAGTTTGAGACCACCCTGGCCAACATGAAGAAACCCCGTCTCTACTAAAAATACAAAAATTAGCCAGGTGTGGTGGCGCATGCCTGTAGTCCTAGCTATATGGGAGGCTGAGGCAGAATTGCTTGAACCCAGGAGGTGGAGGTTGCAGTGAGCTGAGGTCGCACCATTGCACTCCAGCCTGGGCAACAAGAGCGAAACTCCATCTTAAAAAAAAAAAAAAAAAACCCAGATTGCTCCTTGGGATTTTTGCGGGAGGCCAAAAATGGGGGCAGGCCTAGCACAGTGTCTATCTCATTGCATAAAAGCTTGAATTGTTTGTTTGTTCTGTCTTTGGTGGGAACAATGTGCCCAAGAAAAGGAAGAACATTTCCTAAACTCAGAAAAACGAAAGCAAAGGCATTTGGGACATGCCACCCCAAAATATGCCACTTTGGTATACTAATTATTTTAAGCCGAAGACACTTGAAAGACAGCAAATGCAGGGAGAGGCTTTCTCTGAACTCTCCCTTACCTGCCTGAAGACAGAGCCTCCAATGAACTCAGTTGTCATTAATTCCCCTCTCTGGTAGGTTAATCAACCAGGGAAGATTGACTATTACAACAGGACAGCAGACTAGAAGTGGACACCACTTCTATTACATCTGTAATAGAATGTAATAGTTTGCTACAAACGATTCCATCTCCCTAAGGGCTCATTCTTTCCCCCAAATTATTTACCCTCTCCTAAGTTGTCCATATCCTTCTTCTTCTTTCCCCTACGAAGACAGTATAAGCTCCCAAATCTCACCACTTTTTTGGGTATTCATTTTTTTTCTCTTGTGATGCCCCATCCATGCAATAAATTTGTATACCTTTTCTCCTGTTAATCTGCGTATTGTCAGTTTGTTTCACAGATTCAAATTTTAAACCTAGGCGGGTAGAGGAAAAGTCTTTCCCTCCCCCTGTAAAAGCAAGAATGAGGTGCTAGTATAGGGCCCATCATTTTATGCCTTAGAGCCTCTTCTTCCCTTCTCCATTCTCCACTCCCACCCTGAGACCATTCGCCACCCATCAGCTACTGTGGTCTATCCCCCAACACAACTTTTAAGAGTGGGTTTTGCTTCCCATTATCTTCCTGCAAAGAGTGCTCACCACTCTCAACTCTTCTCCCTAAATTGTGCCTTTGTATCTGGGAATTTACCAAACTTCAAGAATTCCTTAGGGATTCCAATGTTGAGTAAACTCAAATATAAACAACCTGACATTTATAACTAAATATCCAATATCCAAAAAGTTTACAATATGAGAAAAATAAGGCCAAACACCAATAACTTCTAAGCAAAAATAGCCGACAGACAAATGCCTTGCTGCCTGGTTTTTAGCCTTGTAGAATCTATGGCATTGTTATGGTTGATACAATTGTAAAATATCTGCAAAACATTTGCCAGCCTCTTGACGAAACTGAGTTATTTTCTTCAGTGTAAACCACGGGAAAGCCCCAGATTGCCACTCCAACATCTCCTACCTGTATTCACAAATAGGAAGGGGTAGGCTATGAAAGCAGGAAAGGACAAGAATATTTTTGTTGGTGTAAGAGAAGGCTTTTTAAAAGTTGCCTCAACGGCCAAAGAAATGAAATGAAGCCTTGTATTATCTGATCCTTCTACACATTTGTGTGTGTGTGTATGTGTGTGTAGTGTTTCAAATAACCTTTTTTTTTTTTTGAGATGGAATCTTGCTCTTGTCACCCAGACTGGAGTGCAATGGCGCGATCTCGGCTCACTGCAACCTCTGCCTTCCAGTTTCAAGCGATTCTCCTGCCTCAGCCTCCCGAGTAGCTGGGATTACAGCCGCCTGCCACCACACCTGGCTAATTTTTGTATTTTTAGTAGAGACGGGTTTTGCCATGTTGGCCAGGATGCTCTCGAACTCCTGACCTCAGGTGATCCACCTGCCTTGGCCTCCCAAAGTGCTGGGATTACAGGCATGAGCCACCGTGCCAGGCCTCAACTGTTTTTACAATCTATACTTGACTATAGTTTAATTTTTCATTTAAGTCCGCATTCTAACTTGCAGGGCAGAACATGTAATGGGATCAGTTAACCACCCCAATTTGAACATCTTAAAGCTTGGATCGGTTTTAGCCCAAAGGACCAAAGTGGGTTGGAATTTGTTATAAGGTGAATTTCCAGCTAGCAGGGAAGGACAAGAGGCCACAGAACTTGGCCATTCAAAGTGTGGTTTGCAGACCAGCTGCGCCAGCACCACCTGGAATCTTGTTATTAGGTTGGTGCAAAAGTTATTGTGGTTTTTGCCATCAAAACCGCAATTACTTTTGCACCAGCCTAACAAAAATGCATAATCCTGGGCTTCAGCCCAGAGCAAATGAATCTTAATCTGCATTTCAACAAGAGCTCCAGGTGCTTCTTATGCACATTGAGTTGGAGAAGCTGCCTTCTAGACAGTAAAAATTGCTACTGCCAGTTGTCTCAGGGCTTTAGTAGAAAAGATAGTTCACCGTGAATATTAAAACATGAATCTAAAGATAGCAAAAAACCTTCTATAATTTTAATTTGGCTGGTTCTTTTGAAAGTATAGTTCGGCTTTTTAAAAAGTCAAATATAGGCCGGGTGCGGTGGCTCATGCCTGTATCCCAGCACTTTGGGATGCTGAGGCAGGAGAATCGCTTGAACCTGGGAGGTGGAGGTTGCAGTGAGCTGAGATCGCACCATTGTACTCCAGCTTGGGCAACGAGAGCGAAAGTCCATCTCAAAAAAAAGCTTCTTTTATTTAAACCATCCTAGCAAATAATGGATTATCTGATTTCTAAAACCAAGTTCCTCAGGACCTGGAAGAGAAAGCTTGGCAGATCAGGAACAAGAAAGTCTGGGGAAGGATGGGTATATGTGAATAGGCACAAAGTGGGCATGAAGATTACATGGTAATGCCCACCAGCAAGCACCATCTACCACCAAAGAGGCACTAAGCAACCAGAAGTCAAAGTGACACAGCTGGTTGACTTCAGCTAGCTTTCATCATCAGCATCTAGTAATAATATGTTATATACAAACAGTGTACCATGGCCGGGCACGGTCACTCACGTTTGTAATCCCAGCACTTTGGGAGGCCAAGGCGGGCAGATCATTTGAGGTCAGGATTTTGAGACCAGCCTGACCAACATGGTGAAACCCCGTCTCTATCGGAATACAAAAATTAGCCAGGCGTGGTGGCAGGTACTTATAATCTCAACTACTTAGGAGGCTGAGGCAGGAGAATTGATAGAATCCAGGTGACAGAGGTTGCAGTGAGCTGAGATCATGCCACTGCACTTCAGCCTGGGTGACAGAGCAAGACTGCCTTTCAATAATAATAATAATAAATAAAAATGAACAGTGTACCATCGTGGCAGAGTGCAGGCTGTGAAAGGTCTTAAAAGCATGGGCTCTTGGGAAGTCGAGGCTGCAGTGAGCTCTGATTGCACCACTACACTGTAGCCTGGATGACAGAGTGAGACCCTGTCTCAAAAAACAAACAAAAAAAGGGGCTCTCTATGGGGTCAGCTGAAGCATTAGTTGAAACTGCACCACAGCCCAACTTCTGCCTCTGTCCAATTTTGCCTCTGCTCCATCCCTTCCACAGGTGTTAATCCCAAGAGCAACCCCTAATGCATTTTCTACATGATAATCTCCTCGGAGTCTATTTCTCAACTGACAATGCCAAGTGTTAATAATGATGTGGTACAATTGTTAACAACTGTTAACTCACATACACTGTTTGTGGGAACGTAACTTCATATAACCATTTTAGAAAACTGAAAGAATCTACTAACACTGAATATAGGAATACCCATGATCTGGTGGTGCAACTCCTACAACAGAAATGCAGACATATGTGCAGCAAAATACTTGTTTAAGAATGATCATAGCAGCATTATTTTCTTTCTTTTTTCTTTTTCTTTTTTCTTTTTTTTTTGAGATGTCCAGGCTGGAGTGCAATGGCTTGATCTCTGCCTCCCAGGTTCAAGCCACTCTTCTGTCTTAGCCTCCTGAGTAGCTGGGATTACAGGTGTGCACCACCACACCCTGCTAATTAGTAGAGATGGGGTTTCACCATGTTGGTCAGGCTGGTCGTGAACTACTGACCTCGTGATCCGCCCACCTCGGCCCCCCAAAGTGTTGGGATTACAGGCATGAGCCACTGCACCTGGCTGCAGCACTGTTTTCAATGGCCAAAAATAGAAAACCACCCAAATACCCATTAACAGTAGAGTTAAAATCTATGGTATATTCACACAATGAAATACTCTAGAGAGTCTTCATAGCATGTAGATAATCTACATACTAGATTATAGTAAATATGGTATGTATGAACAAACCACTGCTACACATGATGACATGGATAAGTCTGACAAACATAATGTTGAGTAAAGTGAGCCAAACACCAAACAATGTGATACCATTTATATATGTAAAGTTTGTAATGCAATTCTATGTATATAAAGTTCAAAAATAGGAAAAACTGATTCAAACTGATAGAAGTCAAGATAGTGGTTAACTTTGAGTAGTGACTGCAAGAAGATGAAAAGGGGGCTTCTAGAGTGTGGTAATATTCTATTTCTTAATATGGGATGTGGTTATATGAGTGTTTTCATTTTGTGAAAATTATTTGAGCAATATAGATACATTTTTAGACAGGGTCTTACTCTGTTACCCAGGCTGGAGTGCAGTGGTGCAATCATAGCTCACTGTAGCCTCAAACTCCTGGAACTCAAGGGATCCTCCCACCTAGGCCTCCCAAAGTGCTAGGATTACATGCATCTGGCTGAGCCATATATTTTAATGTATATATTACACATCAATAAAATGTCCTTGCCTGTTAGAGAAACATTAAAGTATTAATGAATGAAATGGTATGATACTTGAGATTTTCTTAGAAAACTTCAGAAAAATAATTAGGCATGGGATAGATGAAACAAAAATACAGACTGCTAATAATTTTTAAGCTGTGTGATAGTTACATGAAAGTTCACTATTCTACTCTCTCTACTTTTGTGTATTGGAAGAATTTTTTTATAATAAAAAGCTACAAAAAAAAACCCCACAGGTACAATTTTAGTCTTAGTGTAGAGAAGGACATAAAACCCAAAAGTCATAAATGAAAAAAATGTTGATGGCTTTAGCATCCATTCCAGCTCCCTTCCTCCCTGCCTTCCATTGTAAAGGCTACAAAGTGAAATGTTGGCATTGCTAGCCCCATGGCACTGAGCCTGTCCATATGACCCTTAATGCTAGTTAATGAGATTTAGGCAGAAATATATTCTACCTACATACATAAGCAACACAAATCAAAATCACAATGAAGTGCCATCCATTTTTCACCTATTAGATTGATAACGATAAAAAATTTGTCACTCCCAACTGTTGTTGACAGTTTGAAGACACATTCTTCTACACTATTGGTGGAAATATAAGTTCATATAAAATCCCTTGGAAGAGTAATTTGGAAATATCTATCGAAATACTCCTGAAAGCAACAGCAACATTTGAATGGTAAGAGCAAGAATGGAAAGGAAACAACAGATATGAAAGCCTAAGTAGAGTCTAATTTAATTAATTTGCTGACTGAATATGGAGGAAAGGGTCAAACATTACTAGAGGCATTCATAGAAATAAGGAAGTCATATGCACTTGTTCAGGCAAGCACTTAATAGTTCAGTTTTTCTGTTACTGCACAATGAAGACAATTTTTTTAATTCTCTCTAGGTCCAGAATCTAGTTGTTAATTCATATGTTTATATAGAAGATTTGTAATTTCATCAAGTATTAATCTAGGAAATCAAAAGGAAGGAAACAGAATGCCACTTAGCCTTAGCTACAAGTAGGACCTACTCATAAAGAAAACACACTTCAAATAGTGGTAAGTAAGAGACTTTTTTTTGCCTGGCCAACTGGCAAAGAGTCTTGCTCTGTCACCCAGGCTGGAGTACTGTGGCGTGATCTCAGCTCACTGCAACCTCTTCTTCCCCGGTTCAAGTGATTCTCCTGCCTCAGCCTCCCGAGTAGGTGGGACTACAGGCGCCCGCCACAACACCTGGCTAATTTTGTACTTTTAGCAGAGATGAGGTTTCACCATATTGGCCAGGGTGGTCTCAAACTCCTGACCTTGTGATCTGCCCATCTCAGCCTCCCAAAGTGCTGGGATTACAAGCATGAGCCACTGCGCCTGGCCAAAGATTTTAAAAAATAACCTAGATTAGCAAAGATGCAGAGAAATGGGTACTGTCATATACTGCTGGTGGGAGTGTAAGTGATTACAACTTTTGGAAGACAATTTTACAGTAGATAGCAAAAACTTTTTTAAAATGTTAGGTCTTTTGATCCAGCAATTCCAACTCTATCTGAAAAGTATATGCAGATATGTTTAAAATAATTTTTTAATCAAAGTAATATATGAACATCGTTGGGGTTTTTTGTTCTGTTTTGTTGTTATTGTTTTTAGAGAAAGGTCTGGCTATGTTGCCCAGGCTAGCTTCAAACTCCTGGGCTCAAGAAATCCTCCCAACTAGCCCCAGCCTCTCCAGCAGCAGCTGGGAAAACAGGCATGCACCATCATGTCCTGCTTGCACATGGTATTTTTAAAATTAATAATTCTAGAAGATTTAGATGGGAAAGCAGTGTACCTCTGCTCCATTTCTTACCCATACTGCTCTCCAATCTGCCACTTGCAAGAACGTTTTAGCCATTTCATCTACTACTTACGTCTTTGTGTTTAAATAATTTGCTCATTCAGGCTTTTTCTTGATTTCTCAACTTAAGACATTGTCTACAGACATCCTGTTAAAGTATTTGAGGATTTCATTCTCTTACTCAATCTCCACTTCCTTTCCCCACTTCCTCTCACTATAGCTTTATCATAATCTTTAAATGTCATAAGGCAGGACTTTTTGGTAAAAACAAAAACTTTTTTTCTTAGGGCAAAAGTGTTTTGATTAATTTGGTAATAAGTATTCACACAATTATGACTATGTAAATATTTCTAAATATCAAAGGGCTAGCAATATTTTTTTCCAAATCTCCAAACATAAAAACATCCAACAACCTAGCAGTTCCATTTTTTCTCAAGACCTTCCTCTCATATCCCTCTAACTCCTCATCTAATCAGGACTGACTGCTCCACAGACTTGGGGCATGGTTGTCATTCTAGGACTTCCCCTCACTATCCTCTGTGTTAGTTCTCTCATTTCCTGGACTACTTTGTCTTTCTCAGTTTACTCTCCAGTATTCCTGAAATAGACATTTCCTAAGAAAAGGTACATATAGGTAAAATTTTGAGTCCTTGAATCTCTGAAAATGTCTTTGTTTGAGACAAGGTCTTACGCTGTTGCCCAGACTGGAGTGCAGTGGCACGATTATGGCTCATTGCAGCACCCATCTCCCAGGCTCAGGTGATCCTCCCACCTCAGTCTCCAGTGTAGCCGGGGCTTCAGGTTCATGGCCCACCATGCCTAGCTAATTTTTTTTTGTATTTGTAAAGACACGGTTTTGCCATGTTGCCCAGGCTGGTCTCGAACTGCTGAGCTCAAGCCATTCACCTGCCTTAGCCTCCCAAAGTCCTGGGATTACAGGCATGAGCCACCACACCCGGCCACAATGTTTTTATTCTATCCTCATACTTTATTGGTGGTTGGATCTAAAATTCTTAGCTAAAACTAATTTCTCTTCAGAATATTGAAGATAACAGTCCTTTGCTTTCTAGAATTCAGTGACAATGTTGAGAAGCATGAGGTTATTGTTTCTCCTTTCTTTTGATCTGATCCTTTTTCCTCTCCTTGGAAGCTTTGATGGTGTTTATTCCCAGTGCTGAAGTTTTTTTCTTCTTCATTTTTGTTCGATACTCTCTGGGCCTCCTACTGGCTAAATAATAGAATTTCTGATTGATTATGTCTCTTACCTTTTTTCTCCAGTGTTCCATCTCTTTGTTTCCTTGTTTGACTTTCTGGGAGATGTCATCAATGTTCTCGTGCTTTTCTGTTCTGCTTTTAAATTCAGTGATTGTATTGTAAATTCCCAAATGCTTTTTAAAAATAATTTTCTTTAGTACCCTGCATCATCTTGGTTTCCTCTGAGTTCCTTTTTGGTTTGTTTGTTACCTTTGATACTGTGAGCTTTTCCCAATTACCTGGTGATTCTTGGGTTTTTGTTCTTTTTGTATGTGTGTTTACATGACAGAAATAAACTAAAAAGATATATTGGAAGGCCTTGCTGGAGTGAGGAGGACAGGTCAAATGGTGGGTTTCACTTATGGTGATCGGTTGATACATCAGTCTTTTTATTGGCCGACTACCAAATGTCAGTACGAGAAAGTAAAGCAACTTAGTTTCTCCATAGAAGAAACTAAATTCTCTCATCTTAATTTGCATTTTGTGAGCAAGGTGTAAAAATGAGTCTGACCGTCCACCGTTCAGCCAGAACGTTTAGGCTGATGCAGCCAAGGTAATTCAGGTTAGGTGTCTGTAACATGTACATCTGCATTAAAAAGTAGTCTGAAAGTACATATACCAAAATGTTAAACTAGTTATCTCTTAGTTGTGGATTCATGGGTTATTTAAATTCTCTTTTTTTCTTATCTAAATTTTCTAATTTTTCTACAAAATTAACTATTTGATTTTTAAAAGTATTTAAATAAAATCAAACCATAAAAAACACCCAATTTCTTAAAGGGACAAAAGATTTCAACAGATATTTCATCAAAGAAGAGATTCAGATAGCAAAATAAGTACATGAAAAGATGCACAACACCTTTTGTAATTACAGAAAAACAAATTAAAACCACAATGAGATACTACTATATACTCATTAGAATGGCTTTTTTAAAACAACACATATACTACCAAGTGCTGGTAATGGTGTAGAGCAATTTTCATATGTTGTTGATGGGAATGCAAGATGGTACAGCCACTTTGGAAAGCAGTTGGCAGTTTTCATGAAGTTAGACACATACCACATGGCCAATAATCCTACTCCTAGATATTTACCAAAGAAAAATGAAAGTATATGTTCATATAAAAATCCGTACATGAATATTTACAGTAGATTTATTCAAAATAGCCAGAACCTGGAAACAACCCAAATATCCTTCAACTGTATGATATTCCTTTGATATTCCATAGTATGAATATCTCCATACTATGGAATACTACTCAACAATGAAAATAAATGAACTATTGATACATATTACAACAATATGAATAAATCTCAAATGCATTATGTTAAGTGAAAGAAGCCAGACTCAAAAGGCTGTATTCTTCCTCGTTCCATTTATATGTCATTCTGGAAAAGCAAAACTATAGGGACATAGGACAGATAGGTGGTTGCCAGGGGTCAGGGAAAAAGGGACAAGCTAACAAAAGGACAGTATGAGAGAATTTTTTGAGTGATGGCACTTTCTGTTTCTTGATTATATGACTCCATGCATTTGTAAAAACACATGGTGTCATGTGCTAAAATGAGTGACTTTTACTGTATAGAAATTTTTCGGGCCAGGCGAGGTGGCTTACACCTGTAATCCCAGCACTTTGGGAGGCCGAGGCGGGCAGATCATCTGAGGTCAGGCGTTCAAGACCAGCCTAGCCAACATAGCAAAACCCTGTCTCTACTAAAAAATCCAAAAATTAGCTGGGCGTGGTGGCAGGTGCCTGTAATCCCAGCTACTTGGGACACTGAGGCAGGGAGAATTGCTTGAACCTGGGTGGCAGAAGTTGCAGTGGGCCAAGATCACACCACTGCACTCCAGCCTGGGTGACAGAGCGAGGCTCCATCTAAAAAAAAAAAAAAAAAAAGAAATTTTAAAAAATACAAATATAAAAAACACTGTGTATTAAAATTACAACTTACAAAACTCTTAAATTAGAAGCTAAATATTTCAGAAGGATCCTATGTATGATTCCTCTAAATAGCAAGACCCCTGGCATTAAAATATAATGAAATTTGGCCAGGCGCAGTGGCTCACGCCTGTAATCTCAGCACTCTGGGAGGCCGAGTCAGGTGGATCATGATGTCAGGAGTTCAAGGCCAGCCTGGCTAACATAGTGAAACCCCGTCTCTACTAAAAATACAAAAATTAGCTGGATGTGGTGGCATGCACCTGTAGTCCCAGCTACTCAGGAGGCTGAGGCAGGAGAATCACTTGAACCTGGGAGGCGGGGGCTATGGTGAGCCGAGATCACACCACTGCACTCCAGCCTGGGCAACAGAGCGAGACTTCATCTCAAAAAAAAAAAAAAAAAAAATATATATATATATATATATGTATATGAAATTTATAAAATTTATAAAATGTATAAAATTAACTCACACATAAAGATTCTGGCACATATCTATTGTACACTGTCTGAACACTGGCAATGCTGAGCCCATGAAGTCATAAGAACTGCATCTTTATCCTTGGAAAAGATGAGACATTGGTCAAAGAGAACCTGATGTGACAAAGTGAAATTAATACAACTCCATTCCTACTATTCCATTAATTAAACACATATTTATAATTATTTGTAAATATTTGTTCATTGCTTATTATATAAAAGTTTATGACAATGCAGAGAATACAGAGATAAATCATGAATCATATGCAAAGATCTAGTAAGGGAAACTAACCACATAATATGTCACATAGCCACATTACTAGGCAGGAAATGAGTAGTGCTGCATGAGAGGTGTGGAGGAGGGATTCAGAGTAGAAGATTACTCTTTCTTAGTAGTGAGGTCAGAGATTGCTGTTTGGACTACACTGCATTTTTAAAAGGATATTTGAAGAAGAGGTCAAATTTGAATATGCAGAATTGGGCATGTGGGAGCTGGGAAGGAGCCCAGGGAAGGCAATTCAAGCGAAAAAGAAAACAAAACAAAATGAAACTCATATAATTTTTCTTACAAATAATGGGGAAGTAACTGTAAACACACTAGCTATTATCCTTATCATCATCATCATTATGTGGACACTATGTGACACATGGACCACTTTGCCCACCATGTTAATTTGCTCTCAACCTTATTTATTGTACTAGCCATTGTGTTCTTCCAGCAGAATCTTCAGTGTTAGCCGAAAAGTTCTTGGCGTCTAATCACCTGAAACATGATTTTATTGACTCTGTCACTAAACGTTAAAATGTGATTATTCAGTAAAAAATATATATCTTCTGTCACTCTTTTTCCCCATGCTTCCTTTGCCATTGTGAATATCCTCTTAAAAATGCCACATAAAATCATACATCTCTGGTATTCTCATTAATACTAAAATGTATTTTAAATTCTCTTGTTCCTGTATTATTCAACCAGATAAAAAGGAGGAACAGATCAATTTTCATGTGCCCTCTGTAATTGCAATTTTCAGTACTTCAACCATGTCCCTTTATACTCTTTTCTATTTTGCAGGCTAAATAATCACTTTGAGTCAGTTGCCGCAGTGAAACTTGAAACCTGATCATTGAAGAAGCCTGCAAGTTAGCAGAAAACAAGTCACACCAGGATCTGCTGCTCCAGCTGCATATTGAAGATTCAAGTCTCTTTAAAAATACCCTTATATTTCTAGTTAGTTTCATTGCTATAATATAATTCAAGCCTTAAATAACTTTCCAAAGTTGTTTTTTTAAGAATATTATATATTCATACCTACCCACAACTTCTAGGTGGCTCACTATAATCTTATAAGATTATAGTGATGTGATATATAACTATATAGTGATATGATATATGATATAGTGATGATGTATAACTATAATCTTATAAGACTATAGTGATATGATATACAACACGGCTTAAGCATAATTTGTGGGAAATGACATGTGCTGGTTAAATGAATTTTCTGTTTAAGCCCTTTTATCTTTCAATCTTGTCACATGATTCAGGATTTTGAGTTGCTTTGTTTCTGAAAATGATGCTGTTATTGAGAGCAGAACCTATGCTGCTAGATGCTGTTTTGATATTATTTTGCTGCTGTTTCATTTGTTGTTGTCATTTGTCTCTATTAAGGGCAGATCCTTTCCCCTTCTGTCTTCTCTCTGTCTCTTCTCTCTCTCTCTCCCTTTTCCTCTGTCTGCTTTATGTATGTGTGTGTATGTGTGTATAATTGAGGTGCCGATTAATGCCAGTTAATTGGGTTCTGATTAACTTGGGGTTTTACTATTAGCAGGCCAAATTACCTCACCCCTAGAAACACCTGGAATATATTCCCTTCTTTTTCTTGTCCCAGTCACTATTCCTTCTTAATTAAAACAAAACAAAACTTATTCACAAAGCCATGTCTCCCAACTACTTGTGAAAACCTATTGTTAACAGCTATCAAAAGCCCATTTATACTTAAATTTGCCAAGTTGATATTTGGTAGTTCTGAATATATAAAACCCCTTTGGTTATCAAGAGAGAATATAGCCTATATTAGTTTGTTCTCATGCTGCTATGAAGAAATGCCGGAGACTGGGTAATTTACAAAGGAAAGAGGTTTAAGTGACTCACAGTTCCACAGGGCTGGGGAGGCCTCAGAAAACTTACAATCATGGTGAAAGGGGAAGCAAACACGTCCTTCTTCACATGGCAGCAGGAAAGAGAAGAATGACAGCCAAGTGAAGGGGGAAGTCTCTTATAAAATCATCAGATCTCGTGAGAACTTACTATCATGAGAATAGCATGGGGGAAAATGCCCCCATGATTCAATTACCTCCTACTGGGTCCCTCCCACGACATGCGGGGATTATGGGAACTACAATTCAAGATGAGATTTGGGTGGGGACACAGCCAAACCATATCACAGCCTATAAGGTATGAAGAAACAGGGCAGATCTAACAATGATTTGCACAGTCCTAAGCCCTAGACAGTGGGGGAAATTGTTGGCATACCGAAAACTCACCACTACCACCATTAATTTATTCAGCAAATTTGTAAAAAGTCTACTATGTGCAAATCACTATACTAAGGGCCATAAAGAGGACATAGCATGATCAAGTAGTTTAATATGGAGACTAATAGTTTGAGCAGAGCTAGTATGTCATACATGCCATGCTTATGGTTCAGGAAATAATATGACAATTCAAAGGAGGATGATGTCACTTCTGGGTAAGTGATAAAAGAAAATTTTGTAAAAGAGATGATGTCTGAGCTGATCCTTGAAGAAGGTGTAAGATTTTAGTAGGCAGAGTTGACAGAGTCCAGTGAAAACAAAGAGGCAGGAAAGCCCAAGTCTGTTCAGGGGCTGTGAGGAAAGATGCGTGAAGGAGAAAAATGACAAAAAGGGTTAGAAAGGCAGGTAGGATTCAATCAGGGAAAACTACTCCCAGCTAGATTTTGAACCTTATTCCAAATAAATGAACAGTTTTGACCAAAGCCCTGGTCAAGGGCTCAGACTTTTTATCACATAGATTTGAGCTCCAATCCTGATTCTACTTACTGTTTATGACCTTGAGCAAGTCACCTACCTTACCTCTCAAAGCTTCAGGTTGATCACCTCTATCTCACAGGGCTGCTATCAGGTTTAAGTGTAACTGGGATATGAAACACTCACTCATTCTGAAAATATTTACTGACCCTTCACTGTATATGTCCCAGACACTGAGCTTTGTACTGTTAATACAGAGATAAAGGTAGAAACCCTTCCTTCAAGGAACACATGAGCCAATACTTAAGGCAGATAAGTAAACGGAAAACTACAATATAGTATGAGTGAGCACAGGGGCAGAGGTGTTCAATAACTCAGATCAGGGGTAGGGGTGGTAAAGAAAACTGACCAGAGGAGGTACTCCCTGAGGCACCTCAAAGGATCCTTTGAAGAGGGATAGAAATAGAACTTACTTTCTAAGGTCTGATTATTTTTATTAGCCTTTACGTTAACATGCAGTTTCTAGCAGAAACAAACATTTAAAACTCTAAATAAATTTTTGTTGTTACTGTTATTCACGTTCATCTGTCTGATTGATTGTTTTTGTCTTATTTCAAAGTCAGAAAAATAGAGATGGAGTAGGAGAAAGTACCCTATTTCTCAGGTGACCAAAGGGAAGAAGAAAAGAGTCCATTTGCAATCATGATAGCAGTGGAAGAGCCAAATCCCTGGGACATGTGATAAAATGGAGGAATTAAAGGGAAGTTAGCCTAACACAAAGTAGGAAATCCGGGTTCTCATTTGCAGGAGATCTGTTACAGACATTTGTTGGGTTTACAACCCATATTTATTTCCTCTTTTGAAACAGGGCCACAGTTTTGTTTTGTTTGAATCTTTACCTATTTTTATTATATGTGTTCTGGTGAAGCTGACTCCATTTGACTCTGACTTCATGAGTTGGCTGGGATTCAAGCTTGGCCAATTAGAGTCTCACATTGGCCATGGTGATTGGATCAGAGACGAAGGCATGCTCCAATTAGAGCCAGTCAGAGGCAATGTGGGACTTTTGCTGAACTCCTAAGACAAGTATGCCTTGACTTCCACTTGTTTGAACGTGGGAAGTTGTAGACTAGGAGCTGCTGGTCGCCATATTTCCTCCACTTTGCCACCACTTGCAGCCTTAGATTGAAGCCATTCAACGGGGAGGAGAGCAGGGATCCTCACAGCAGAATGTAAAGTCCATGGGGGCAGGAAGCTTGGCTTTATTTTTAAATCTTTTTTTTTATTGACACATCATTCACATACAGAAAAAATGTATAAAACAAATGTTTGGGTCAAAAATTATTACAAAATGAATACACCCATTTGTCTACCACCTAGATGAAGAAATAGAACATTACCCCCTCATGCTTCTCCCAATCACTATAACTTCTCTCCTGCTAACTAATAACATCATAGTTTGACAGTTTTTTAAGTTATATAGATAAATGGAATATATACTTGTGTGTCTGGCTTCTGTCACTCAACATTATTGTAAATGTCTTTGGTACATATATGCCTTCATTTCTATTGAATATATTCCTAAGGATAGAATTGCCGGATCCTGGAGTATACAAATGTTCTGCTTTAGAAGATTATTGCCAAATTATCTTCTGAAGTTATTGTATCAACTTACTCTCCTACCCTAGTGTGTACCTGTTATTGCATATCCTAGGCAACACTTGGTGTTATGAGTCTTTAAACATGAATGTACAATATATCATATTGCACTTTCCTAATTACTAATGAGGCTGAATATCCTTTCATATGTTTATTGCCCATTTGTATGTCCTTTTTTGTGGAGTACCTATTCAAGCGTCTATTGAGTTACCCATTTTTTTTCTTTTTTGATTTGTAGGAGATATTAAAATTTTTATCTTTTAAAATATCCTGAATATAAGGTCTTTTTAGCTACAGGTGTTGCAAATACCTTCTCCCACTGGGCTTGCCTTTTTATTCTCTTAATGCTGCCATTGGACAAACACGTTACTAATTTTTTTTTTTTTTTTTTGAGACAGAATCTCGCTCTGTCACCCAGGCTGGAGTGCAGTGGCACAATCTTGCCTCACTGCAACCTCTGCCTCCTGGGTTCATGCCATTCTCCTGCCTCAGCCTTCCGAGTAGCTGGGACTACAGGCGCCCGCCACCACGCCCAGCTAATTTTTGTATTTTTAGTAGAGATGGGGTTTCAACATGTTGGCTAGGATGATCTTGATCTCTTGACCTCATGATCCACCCACGTCAGTCTCCCAAAGTGCTGGGATTACAGGCATGAGCCACAGTGCCCAGCCTTCTTCTCAATTCTTATATTGTTAAAAATGTCTTTTTCTTGAATTGTTGCACTGACTAGAACCACCAGTACAATGCTGAAAAGAAGCAGTGATAGTGGACTTGCTTGTCTTTTGTACCACTGCATCTCTAATGCCTAAAATGGAGCATGGGACTCAGTAGCTTTTCAATAAATATTTTTAAATGAATGACAGTAAAGCTGAGAGATGGGGAAAGATTTGTTCCTGCTTGATCATTTAAGCTTCCAGATCCCACCATGTCTTAAGTCATCCCTACCTTGGACTTTTTAATGACATGAAGCAATAAATTTGTTCTCCCTTTTTATATTGTTTTTCACCATGTTAGCCAGGATGGTCTCAATCTCTTGACCTCGTGATCTGCCAGCCTCGGCCTCCCAAAGTGCTGGGATTAGAGGTGTGAGCCACCGCACCCAACCGGAATCATCTTTAATCCCTACCGATTTCTTAGCTTCTTTGTCCAGCCAATCACCCAGTACTGTCAATTCTGTCTCCAAGGATACCTCTTCAATCTGTTGTTATGGACTGAATGTTTGTGTCCTGCCACCCAAATTCATATGTTGAAGCCCTAACCCTCAATGTAATGGTATTTGGAGATGAGACTTTGGAAGGTAATTAGGTTTAGAAAGGGTCAGGATAGTGGGACTCCCTTGAAGGGATTAATGTCTTTATAAGAAGAGGAGACTGATGTTTCTCTCTCTCTCTACCATGTGAGGACGTAGGTAGAAGGCAGCCGTCTACAAGCCAGGAAGAGACCCCTCACCAGAAACCTGACCATACGGGCACCCTGAGTTCAGCCTCTAGAACTGTGAGA
Source organism: Pongo abelii (assembly GCF_028885655.2). NCBI lineage: Eukaryota > Metazoa > Chordata > Mammalia > Primates > Hominidae > Pongo > Pongo abelii. Next base: position 68,375,958 of record NC_071997.2, read on the forward strand.
AACAAATTTCTGGTGTTTAAGCCAACCAGTCTATGGTATTTTGTTATGGCAACCCAAGCCAATGAAGACATCTGTCTAACTGCTCTTAGTCTTTACCTGACACCTGGACCCCTTGGATAACCTTCTAATTGCACGTGCCACACCTTCTCTTGGTCATCTCCACTAATTCACTTTCCACATAGTGGGTGAAACTGATCTTTTAAAAACATGCTTATGTCATCTCATTGCCCAAAGCCCTACTATAGTTTATAATAAAGCTCAAACTCCACCAAGACCTACACCTTCTTGTATGCTCTGGCTTTGGCCCAATTGTCTCATTTAATGCCAGCCACATTGGTCCTTTGTTTCCTCTACTAGCCTACTAGTTCTTCATGCCTCAGAGCCTCTTTCTGCTGGCTGTTTCCTCTTCACCACCAGTACTCCTCTTCCCTGACCAACTCCTATTTATTTTTCAGTTTAAACGTTGCTTTCTTGGGCAACGATTCTCTATTTATCTATGTTAAATTATACTCAGCTTGACAAGCTCTCCTAACTTCTGCCTTCTCATGATACATATCCTAACTGTTGTCGAACAATTCCTATAATTGTTTAATGTCTCTCTTCTCACTCCAGATTGTAAGTTCTATGACAGCATGAATGGAACCAGTCTTGCTTACTGCTAGCTTATAGGACCCAGAATGCCCTTGATAAATATCCATTGAGTGTGAATGGATATCTGGATATTCATTTGAGAATGAGGATGTGTGCTGGGGGTTAAGGAGTTCTTGTGTATAAATATTTTTCCTACCTCTTCATTACAATAAAAGATTTAGAATGAGAATCACAATATTGGTTCCACCATTAAGGGGAATCATAATTTTGACAAAATTTAACCTCATTCTGGGGGCAAGTAGTGAGTAACTGAGGTAGCCACCAGTATACTAGAGCAAAATATAGGTAGGTCGGCAGGGAGTAAAGAATCAGCAATTTCCTTCTTGGATGCCATTAACCAGAGAGATATGCTGACCACCTGGAATCAAAGCAGCACTCCACTGGCATGCATGAGTGAGCCAGTTTAAGCATAAAGACAAAGTCATTTATACAAGCTTTTTGTTTGCTCATTGATTTGATATATGCTTGTTGTAGAGCTCTGCAGGGGGAAAAACTGTCAGTAGCCTGACTTTCAATTTGTAATAGAAACAGAAATACGTATGCTTTGTAAATGTGTCCTTTATGCTCATTTTACCATTTCTTTTGCTATGCATACTGATCTGCAAAGTAAAGTTGGGACAAACTTAGAAGAATAGAAATAGGCTTTTGCATATTTATGAAGGAAGAATACACGAAAATAGGCTATACATTTTCTAAAATACCAGATTCTTGCAACCAAACAAGAGATCTATCTTTGGACTTAAGAACTGGTAAAGAGTATTTAAAATAATAAATTAATGTATATTGATGATTTCCTAAGTTATTAAACATCTGTTACCAAGCAAAATCTTTCCTACAAGATGGTTTTTTCTTACAAGTAATGAAAAACTTCATATTTTAGTGAGAGTTCTAACTTTTCCTTTGGGGACAGCGAGAGGAGAATACCATTTTTTTTTAATTCAAGTAATAAGTAATTTCAGTTAACATAATTCTTACTTTTTCAGCTGTTTGTTGTTATAGCATTTCCTCAGTATAGTGCGAGGCAAACATCACTAGTCTTAATGTCCTTAAACCCGGTTTCTGATTGGAAATCAGCTGCCACCACTAAAACATGATCTGTCTCAGCCCTCCTCTGTCAAATGAGAGGCATCTGCTGTTCTAAAAGTCTGATTTCAGTGATGTTTTCTTTCTTTTGAGTTTATTAATTCTATTTTATATATTGGCTTAAAAGCTATTAAATAAAAGCATGGAAGGGAAAAAAATGCTGTCCTAAAGATAAAGTTAGATTTTTGGAAGTAAGACTTCTAAATTGAAACCAGATTCTGATTGAGAACTTTTTATTAGAGCTCAGGAACTCATAGCAGTAAAGAGAGTAAAAAAATACAGATGTTTTACTGCCTGGTGTAATGGGAGCCTAAATGACCAGACAGTGGCATGAGAATTAAATGACCTTTATAATGCATTTTGGTGTCCAGGAAAATCCATTACATAATTGCAATCCATTCTTATATTAATCTCTTTCTTTGGATTATGTTGTTAAATTTTCCTAGTTTTATGATGCTCAGGGTTGTTTTGTCTCTATTTGGCTTGTAAAATTTTCCTCACTGCTTGATTTTGATTTTTTTCCATTTAAAAATATTATATAGTGGGGTAAGAATTTGTATCCCTTGTATTTCTACCGCTTAGGGGGTTCTTCCTGAGCAACGGCTGGTGTTGTCACATACCCAGTTGATGTATAAGGTGGTTCTTGAGAAAATCCTTTGGGAGGCCAACCCTGGCTTCTGTTTTTCTGGCAACGTATGGCTTCTAAATTGCCCACAATTTTCCTCGAGAAATTTTAAACAAAATTTCTCCTCTCCCAAGATAAGTTTTAAATGAGAATTTTTTTTTCCTGGCTGGGCACAGTGGCTCATGCCTGTAATCCCAGCACTTTGGGAGGCTGAGGTGGGCAGATCACCTGAGGTCAGGAGTTTGAGACCAGCCTGGCCAACATGGAGAAACCCATCTCCATTAAAAATACAAAAAAATTAGCTGGGCATGGTGGTACGTGTCTGTGGTCCCAGCTGCTCAGGAGGCCAAGGCAGGAGAATCGCTTGAACCCAGAAGGCGGAGGTCCCAGTGAGCTGAGATCACGCCACTGCACTCCAGCCTGGGCAACAGAGTGAGACTTTGTATCAAAAAAAAAAAAATGCTTTTTTCCTAATAACCGTTTGACTGTTACATCCTTATAGTTCTACTTCATTATAGAATTGCATATTTAAAACATTTTTCAAATCATTATTACTTAAATTACTCCAAATATGAAATGAGCCAAGAGTATCATCTTGATCATAAATATAATAAATTGATAGTGGCTTACAAAAATCTTGAGCCCTATAACATATCAATGGCAAGTTGTTTTCAAGATATTAGACTAACTGGTTATTTATTCTGCTTAGTGCATGAAAGAAAGTGGTGTATACTTATAACAGCTAGTTTTTTTTTAGTCATTCATTCATTATTTCAAGTATTTATTGAACTCTTACTTTGAACAGGCACTGTTCCAGGTGTTGGGTGGTAAAGTGGTAAGCAAAACACAAAAAAATCCTTGCCCTCAAAAGAGCTTGCATTCATGTCAGGGACAGATAAACAATACATAAGTAAAACATATGGAGGGTTAGATAATAATAAAGGCTAAGAGGTGAAAGTGGAAAAGCAGTTAAAGCATAGTGTTGTAATGAGAAATATGCATGTCAAGAAATGCCTCACTGAGAAGGTGACATTTGAATGGAGACCTGAAGGAAGTAAGGGAGTTAGCTATGCGGACAACTGGGGAAATTCCAGGCAGAGAGAGATGCAAGTGCAAATGCTCTAGGGCAGGGCCATGTCTGGTGTTTCCCAGGAATCGTGAGGAGCTCAGTTGTCAGAAATAGGGGGAGCAGGAGCAGATAAAGTCAGAGAGGTAACAGTGGGATGAGATCACCTAGGGCCTTGCAAGAACTTTAACTTTTCTCTGAATGAGATGGGAGCTTCTGGAGGAATGACCTGATCTGACTTAAGTTTCAACAGGAGCAAGCTGACTATTGTTTTGAGAATAGACTGATGGGGTCGGGGGGAGAAGGCAGAAATGGGGAGATGGCCTAGAAGACTTTTGCAACAATCCAGGCAAGTAGAATCATTGCACTGCACAACTCCAAGAAGCAGCATTAACCCTGCCGTCTGTACGAACGGTACCTTCGGTAATGAGCAGTATATTATAGTCCAACAGCCACAGTCAGGGGCCCCGCGGGCAAGATGGCTTGGATCAGACTGGATGCAGTGTGAATGGTGAGAAGTCTTTAGTCTAGATATATTTCAAAGGTAGAAATAATAGAATTTGCGGACAAATTAGATGTGGTACATGAAAGTCAAGAATGATTTCAAGGTTGCCCACTAGTTTTATACATTATTAATATTCATTATGCCAAATACCATTTACTAAGGACGGGTAATTCATAATTATTTTAATTCAACGAGCATCTACTGAAAGTCTACTATGTAGTATACTGTTCCAGATTCTGTAGGGAAATTTTTTAAAAGTACGCTGCAACAACAACAGAAAATCCTGCCCTGGAAATAGTTACAATTTAGTTCATTAGACATATTCTCCATAGAATAAAGAACCAAATACTGTATAAAGCAACATAAAGCAAAAATAGGATAGCAGGACTAACAAAATGGTACATATAACTACTTTTCTAGGGAAATGGTCCAATTTGAAAGTAATCTTATATTTGTCAAGATATGCCCATATCCTCTGTTCTACTCAACAACGTAGTCACTATTTTCCTATAGGAACATGACTCCTGTGTTTTCCATTTAAAATAGTTATTGAACTCTTACCTTGTACCAGGCATGGTACAGACACGTACCAGATATGCTCTGTGGTTGACTCCTGCTCCAGCAGGAAGTATATAAAAGGCTTCATGTTTGAAGTACGAATTATTTGTTTCATGTGCTCTTCTGCTGTGTCTTGGGTTGCGTTTTTCAGTTTGGTTGAGAATTCATAATTTTACCTTGGCCCCTAGTTCCTATTTGTCCAGTTTCTGACCTGTCAATGTTCTCTCTCTTTCTCTCTCTTTCTTTCTCTCCCTTTCTCTCTCTCTCTATGTATATATATATACATATATATATATATATATATAACTTTTTAAAATTATTTTAAGAGATGAGGTCTCACTATATGGCCCAGGTTGGTCTCAAACTCCTGGGCTCACGTGATCCTCCCACCTTGGCCTCCCAAAGTGCTGGGATTACAGGCATGAGCCACCACACCTGGCTTTTACTTGCCAATTTGTATACCTTCTGACCACTGATCTTACTTGCAGCCCATGGGCTTATAAGGACTTTTGAGATCTTGTGGCTTGTCATGCCTCACCTCAACCACCTCATTCATAGTCAAATCTTGCCCCTTCCTGTTTTGTGGGTTTCATTAAAACAGCTTTCCTAATAATAATGATATAGTGAAGATTATAATAATAATTATGATAGTTAACATTTTAAAGTACCAACTATGAACTAAGCATTAAATTATGCTATTTAAGTACAATCGTCCCTCAGTATCTGAGGATGATTGGTTCAAGGACTACTCCCTCCTCTGCAGTTACCAAAATCAGGGATTTGAGTAAGTCTTGTATATAAAATGGCAAAGTACCTGCATATAACCTACACACGTCCTTCCAGATACTTTAAATCATCTCTAGATTACTTATAATACCTAATACAATGTAAATGCAATGTAAATAGTTGTTATACTGTATTTTTTATTGGTATTTTTTATTGTTTTTAAATATATATGTTCAATACACAGTTGGTTGAATCTACAGATGTGGAATCCGCAGATATGGAGGGCTGACTGTGCACTTTAAACGTAATCCTCACAGCACATCTACGAAGTCTAAATACTATCATTACCCCACAATGAACTGAGCTTTAAAGAGCTTAAATAATATTCCAAGGTTACTTAGAAAGTGGCAAAGCTGGAATTCAAACTCAGACCCCATGAACACTATTATGCCAGAACACGTCCTTTTGTACCTTGTACCTATTGAACATGATTCAGAGGGAGAACTCAAGCCAACCCCAGCAAAGTTCTCTAAACTCTCAAAGCCTCTATGTCTAATAATGATCTTTCTAATGTTATTCATTTATCATTTTATTTATTTTTCCAAGCTCAAGTCGGAAATAACATTTGCAATACTATCCATCCTGTTTTTTAAGGCGTTGATACTAGAATTGGTTTTGAATGGCCCTAGATACAGGTGCACACACATGTAATGAACTCTGGACCCAGGATAAATATGTAGCAGTTGAAAGGGTAAAAATGCCAACTGGGACTTCTAACAGACCAGGTTCAAAATAAAAAGAGATGAGAGAAAGAGGGGGAACAAAGGGAGAAAACTAACAAGCGTTTATTGAGTATTTCATGTTACCAGTTACTGCATTAAAATGCTCATTTAATCCTTAAACTCTATTATTAGTCTCATTTTACATGGGGGAAAAATAAAGTGCAAAGAGCTTGTTTTCCCTCTTTGCAGATGAACAAACTGTGAGTTAGAGACTGATAATAAAGTCACATAGCTAAAGTGTCACAGCCAAGTTTAAAGCCCAAGGTTGGACAAACTCCAAAGCCTGTGGTATTTATTACAGGCTCAAGGGTAGCCCTTCATGATTGCTACCATCAAAGGCAACCATGATTGTTCACACTTTTTGTAATCCCCTCTCCTCGAGTGAGTGAAACTTGTGACCTGCTTATAAACCACAGACTATAGAAAATATGCTAGGATATCACTCCATTTGGCTAGCAGATTCACTTTAGAGACTTTAAAGACACTCCTCACTGGCTGATGAAGTAAACAGCTGTGTTAGGGAAACCCACAGGGTGAGGAACTGCAGGTGGCCTCTAAAATCTGAGGGCAGCCTTGAGCCAGCAAGGAGCCAGGGCTCTCAGTCTGTAAATGCAAGAAAATGAATGCTGCCAACAACCTGAAGGAGACTGGAAGCAGATTCTTCCTCAGTCAAGCTTTCAGATGAGAATACAGGCTGATGGATGCTTTGATTGCAGCCTTGTGAGACCTTAAGCAAAGTTAAGTTGTGCTCAGACTCCTGACTCACAGAAACCATGACATAATAAACTTGTGTTGCTTTAAATTGCTAAATTGGCAATAATTTGTACACACCAATAGAAAACTAATATACCATAGTATCTTGGTTTTTCCCTATGCTTAGGGTGCAGTAAATTCTTAGTAGATTACAGCTGCTATTATTATAATAATCAAAATGGAAATCTGAAATATCGAGGTCAAGAAAAAAGTTAACAGAGAAATTTAACAGAGTTAAATAATTGCTTCCAAAGTAACCAAGCAGCTGATGTAGAAGACAAAAAGATGATATGTTGAAAACTTGTATATTACTCCCAACAAGTATTGAGTACATTATCATCACCACATAAAATATTATAAATTTTCTAGTGGTGCTTATATCTACATTTAGCTTTAATATCTTATACCATACTCAAAGTAAACTGGAAAGTTTTCCTACATTAAGATAGTCCTATATTACCTATGAAGAAATATCAAAACACAGTTTCAGGTTAGAGTCATATTGTTATAAATTATCATTTATATTTTTATATACTATATATTAGCTATATCAAAAATCATAAAATTTTTTAAATTATAAAAACACATATAATTATATATTTTTATATATAACATTTAAGAATAGCTCAAATATGATGCATAAAATAATTCAGGACATTATTGGATAGAAAATCCAAACCCTAATGAAACAATTACTAGCTTGACACCTTCAGTTCATTAGTGCATGTAAATCTTGCTTATCAAAGATAGCTTATTTATACTAAACACACAATATAATTACACATATTTAGCTGTAGAGTAGGTTAAGAATGTGGATGGGTTTCCATTTGATAGATTCAAGGTTTGCTATCACAGAAAAAAGAAGCTAGTGCTTCTATCTTACTAAATTGGAAAATGATTTTTCTAATTGTTCATTCTATCAGTGCCTCCTTTCCCCTCTGTATTTATATTGCATGTGAATGTATAGTTTCTATCAAATAAGTCATTAGAAAGGCAATGTTCAGGCCGGACACGGTGGCTCACGCCTGTAATCCCAGCACTTGGGGAGGCCGAGGCGGGCGGATCATGAGGTCAGGAGATCAAGACAATCCTGGCTAACACGGTGAAACCCCGTCTCTACTAAAAATACAAAAAATTAGCCAGGCATGGAGGCAGGCGCCTGTAGTCCCAGCTACATTGGGAGGCTGAGGCAGGAGAATGGTATGAACCTGGGAGGTGGAGCTTGCAGTGAGTTGAGATCGTGCCACTGCACTCCAGCCTGGGCGACAGAGCGAGACTCCATCTCAAAAAAAAAAAAAGAAAGGCAGTGTTCAGTGATTGAGTAGATATGTTAACCTCACTACTGCCACCCATACAAATATGCACAGAATACACAGTAAACATAAACATAGCCCTTTTATAGGTGTTATGGCATTAGAAAATTTGCCATTCTCCCTCTAATTAGAATATATAACTTTGATGGACTATCACTTTTCATGTGATTGGTGGGTAACAGATATAATAAATATGCCAAATACAGTGTTAGTGACGTGGTAGCTAAATATTTTCTTCCTGATTCCTTTTTTTGAAGGCAATGATGGAATCTTAACTCCTATCAATTTCTTAATTTTTTATTAATTTTTTAATTTTCTATCATCTGCGCTTTCTGGAAATGTACACTAATAATATATCTATACCTTCTTATTTGTGATTTGGCTTTTAGTTCTCATACTGACTGAAATGATTCAAGTGATAGCAAGTGAACATATTAATTAATTTGAAATTTATCTAGCTTTAAATGAAATTGCTTGCCCAGTTTACACTCTTTAAAAAAATTTTTGCAAACCTGATCATCAGCATTTACTTTCCTGTTTAGATTCAAGATTATGAATTGTTCTGTGGAAAAGTAAAAGTAAAAGTAAACATTCAGCTGGATCCCTGAAAGAACTAAGCACAACTCTTAATGTGTATTTTCTTCCTATGGTGTGTTATCAACAGATGGATAATGAGGAAGCAAACCAGACTGTCTTGTTCTAGTGTCTGGGAGACAACTGACGGTTATCATTTAGTCCAAGTGCCAACTTGGAATCTTTTCTGGAACAAGGTGGGGTATAAACACAAATATTTTTTTAAAGGCCAAATCGGCCAGGCTTAAGGAAGTTTTTGAACTGTTGTTGACTTCCTGAGGCGGGTCAAAATATACGAATTTGCTAAATCCAATTCTTAGCATAATCTATGAACTGATTCTAGACATAAAGAAAAATTATTTTCCTTTCTGGCCTTAGACAAAACTTGGTTAATCCTCTTGTTAGTATTTCACAGTATAAACACATCTTTTTTAATAAAAAATTTTTAAATTGACAAATAAGAATTATATATATTTATAGGATCCAGTGTGATGTTTTGATATATGTACACACTGTGGAATAACTAAACCAAACTAATTAACATATCTTTCACCTCACCTACTTTTTTTTTTTTTCTTTAAGAGGTGGTGTCTGGCTATGTTGTCCAGGCTGGAGTCAAACTGCTAGTTTCAAGGCATCCTTCCACTTCAGCTGAGACTACAAGTGTGGGCCACTGTACCCAGCTTATATTTTTTATGGTGAGAACATTTAAAATGTACTCTTGGCCGGGCGTGGTGGCTCACGCCTGTAATCCCAGCACTTTGGGAGGCTGAGGCAGGTGGATCACGAGGTCAGGAGTTTGGAGACCAGCCTGGCAAATATGGTGAAACCCCATCTCTACTAAAAATACAAAAATTAGCTGGGCGTGGTGGTGTGCGCCTGTAGTCCCAGCTGCTCAGGAGGTTGAGGCAGGAGAAGTGCTTCAACCTGGGAGGCCGAGGTTGCAGTGAGCCGAGATCATGCCACTGCACTCCGGCCTGGGCGACAGAGCCAGACACAGTCTCAACAAAACAAAACAAATAAATTACTCTTTTAGCTATTCTGGAATATTAAATACATTGTTATTAACTGTGGTCATCATGCTGTGCAATAGATCACTAAAATTTATTCCTCCTACCTGAAACTTTATACCCTTTGACCCACATTTCCCCTTTCCTCATCACCCTTTACCCCCCAGTCTTTGGTAACCACCATTCTACTCTGCTTCTATGTAAACTCATCTGGTTTTATAAGCGATCAGGGATTTAAGAGGACTTCACTATTTTATAGCTAAATTTATTTCATATTGGGGAATGATTTTCTCACTTTGTTTCTTACCTAATTGTAGAGGATTGAACTTAGAAAAATATAATGTAAGAGTTCTCTCTCAACTATTTTTGATGCTTCCTTACTTTTTGTCCTCTTCCCCCAACTTTAGCTCCTTGGCGGGGAAAATATTATTTCATAAAAGTTATGTTTGCAGTTTTCAAAGTGACTTCTTAGAAGTGAAACTTGGATCAACATTTTTTTCAACCCTCCAACTATAAGAGTTACATTTTCACTTTTGATTTGTTAAAACATACTATGTCTTATAAATGCTTGAAATTTATTTTTAGGGAAGAAATTCAAAATTGAATAAAATCTTCCCAAAAGTACGCCGCAAGCACGCAAATGATTGAAGACCTTTTTCTTCCTAAAATATATATGTGTGTGTGTGTGTGTGTGTGTGTGTGTGTATATTTATATACTAAGACCTTCCCTTTCTTGTGGACTGTGTTTTATTGGTTTAAAGTTGCAAGTCCTGTGAAACCAGGCTGAAGTCAGAATTAGAAGGTATTAATCATCATACACACTCCAAATATCTCAGTCAAGTAACAGGAATAACTGATTACAGTGCCTGGGAGGAAGGCCTGGAACTTGGGGAAGACTTGGAGGGGAAGACTGCACGGGGAAAAGGCCTCAATAGAGATAATTGGGTTGTTGCGGAGGGGTGACCTTTAACCTTTGGAAGGGCATTTACTTGGGAGTGGCTGAAAAGCATTTACTTCGAGGGGGTGGGGGAGAGGTGGAATCTCGTGGAAGTATTTGCTTTAATAGGTCCCGGGTGATTTAGGGATGTTTCGAGTCGGTTGGTCTTGGGGGTGGCGAGGGCTACGCTGGAGGGGTCGCGTCCCAGTCCCGGGGAAGGCGGCAGGAGGTTTTCTGGGTGTTCCTGAAAACTGGGAGTTGGGGGGAAGGGTGGTGGGGAAAGTGGAATTCAGCGTGGATTTCTGTCTGCGTGTAGGACTATTAGAGGAGGCGCAGGGGAGCCACGCGGTGTATTCCCCGCCCCGAGAGAACTCTGGCTGCGCCTGCGACTGGCACGCCGGCCTGCGCCAAGGCCGCTTTCCCCAGGCGGCGGGCGCTCCCCCCGGCCCGGGCCGCGGCCCTCCCGCCCCGGCGGAGCCGCGCGGTGGATTGTGGGCTGGGGGCTGCGGCGGCCTCCGGCGCTGTCTCCCCGCACCCGACCGGGCCGAGCCGGCTGGGCCGGCGGGGTGAGGGAAAGCAGTGGAGCCGGGAGCAGAAGCGCTAGAGGCAGTGGTCGTGGCGCGGCGGCGGCGGCTCCCCTGGAGGCCGGGGATGTGGGAGAGGCGGTGGCAGCAGCGGCGGAGGCGGCGCTGCGGACCCGGGGGAAACTGCTGGCTGAGAGGACACCCGGGAGAGACGTGAGGGAGCCGCCGCTGCCGCCTCTCACCCCTGAGTGGAGCTGGGCTCGAGAGGGCGGCCCTGTGCTCCCCGGGCCGACTGGCCAGCGGGCGCGGGGCGGGGGCGGGAAGCCGGGCTCGGGCCCGGCCGGGCGCCGGGCGGCGGCGGCCGTGGAGCAGCAGCCTCGGTGCGACGTGGAGGGCTGGAGGCGGCGGCGATGCACTAGGCCTCGCTCAGGGCGGCTGCCCCGGGACCCGCAGGTAGGTGTGCCCCGCGGCCCCCCGCGCGTCGCGGCCCACTCTCACCCCGACCTACTGCGGAGAGAGGGACGGAGACCCCACCCCCTCGGCTCTTCTCCCCAGCCCCAAGCGGACGGAGTTTCGGTCACAGCTGACCGGCGCTGAAGCTTCCATGCTCCTTTCCGCCACCTACTTTTTTTTTCCTTTTCACTCTCCCTCCGGGATCGGGGCTGGCAGCTGAGTTCCCTGCCTCCTGTCAGCGACCGCAGACGCCGCTCTTGCCCCTCTCTTCTTTTTCCGGGATCCCAGCTCTGGAACTTCCATCACCCCCTTAGACGCTGCCCCCAAACTTTCCTTTTCTTTTTCCAGCCAGGCCCTTAGTCCTATTGGATTCTACTGGAATCGTTTAAACATTTGTTTGTTTTTCTCTCCGGGGAATGCTAACCCAAAGAGTTACTCAGTATTTTGCATTTTGTCAATGTGGCTTGAAATAATTTGTTCAATAATTAATTTTCTTCAGTTCTGCCTCCTTCCATCTCTGCGGAGACAGAAAGGGCAGGCCCTCCCTGCCGTCTCTGCTCTCCCGTCGTTGACTTAGGAACTTTGGCTTGCCAATTATAATTAGCCATTTGGTCTGTTCATGTGTTGAGTTCAAGATGGTATTTTTAGCATTTGACTGACCGGCGTTGCAAAAAAATTTTTTTTTCTTCTAACCAGCTTTATTTTTTGGTCTTTATTGAGGCTCTTACTTTCGAAGAATTGTTTGGACTGTTTTTATTTTTAATTGGCTGTATTTCTGATTTGTCAAATCAAGGGCAGTCTTAATACTAAATGCCTTTAAGTAATACCATGATAAATTACTTGTAGTATACCGAGAAATATTACTGCGATAACCTAAACTGCAGATTTTGATGTACATTCACTTTTATAAATCCGAAGGGGAGTTCTAATTGGAAAAAGCACCTTCAGAGCCTAAATGATTTCTAAGCAGTTAAATGATGGAACAGAGGGAATGATGGGATTTGTTTGACTGTATTTGTAGTGTAGTCAGGATCGGATTTCCTAGAAATGGATGTTGATGGTTCGTAGTGCTCATCATTGCTCATGATAGGTTATCAGTAGCTGTAATTGATAGTTGTTTGGGACGACAGTAGATGTTTGCGATTTTATTGTAATTTGGCTATTTTAAAATTATGTTCTGATAATTTAAGAATTATTATTACACTACCAATCTAAGAGGCAGTCTGAGGATCACTTTTTAAATAAATGAAAAATGTTTTAATAGGTTTTTAAAATAAAGAATGCATCACAACCAAATCGTAAAGACTGTTTTGTTGTTGATATTCGTATATTTTGTTCTTGTAGAAGTATTATTACTACAGCATTTGGCTTTCTGAAGTGTTTTTGAAATTAGAATTTAATACTAAAAGTTTACTAGGAAAAGGTGATTACTTTTGCATATGTTTATATTTTCTGGAAAGTTAAAATTGATTTCTGGATAAGATAATTTTTTGTGTCAGAATTAAAGTCAATTCCTGTATAGCCCATGAAACGGCAGATTTTGCAGAATTTCTTCATCACACTCTTTTTTTTTTTTTTTGAGACAGGGTCTTGCTCTGTCGCCCAGGCTGGAGTGCAGTGGCGCTATCTTGGCTCACCGCAACCTCCGCCTACCGGCTTCAAGTGATTCTCCTGCCTCAGTCTCCTGAGTAGCTGGGACTACAGGCGCTCCCACGCCTGGCCGATTTTTGTATTTTTAGTAGAGACGGGGTTTCACCATATTAGCCAGGCTGCTCTTGAACTCCTGACCTTGTGATCCACCGGCCTCGGCCTCCCAGAGTGCTGGGATTAGAGGTGTGAGCCACCGCCCCTGTCCATCACACTGTTTTTTTTTTTTTTTAAATCAACAAAAGTTAATTACAATTCCTTTTTCCTGCTCTTCGCTGTTTAAAAACTGCTTTATTGACATAAAATTAACATAGCATAAAATACGCCCATTTAAGGTGTACAACTTGGCCGGGTTCGGTGGCTCACACCTGTAATCCCACCACTTTGGGAAGCCTAGGCAGGTAGATCACCTGAGGTCCAGAGTTGGAGACCAGCCTAGCCAACATGGTGAAACCCCGTCTCTACTAAAAATATAAAAATTAGCCAGGCATGGGGGCGAGTGCCTGTCATCCCAGCTACTGGGGAGGCCGAGGCTGGAGAATCGCTTGAACCTGGGAGGTGGAGGTTGCAGTGAGCCAAGATAGCACCAATGCACTCCAGCCTGGGTGACAGAACGAGACTCCATCTCAAAAAAAAAAAAAAAAAAAAAAAAAATTGTACAATTCAGTGGTTTTTAGTTTAAATAATTGTGCAACCATCACCATAATCTAATTTTAGAACTTTTTCATCATTCCCTCAAAAAATCTTTATCCATTAACAGTTACTCCCCATTCTCTTCACCCCACCCCCAGCTTTAGGCAACCACTAGTCTACTTTCTGTCTCAATATTGGCCTAATGTGGGCCTTTCATATAATGCTGTTGGCTCATAGCTTCTTGAAAAGCTTTTCCTTTAAAATCAGTGTACATGTTAAAATTTTTTATTTGAGCTAGGGAATAAGCAACTGAACACCAATATTAAAAGTGATGTTGTAAATAACTGATACACTTTTTGGTTGTATTCAGCATAAAGTTGGAGAAAGAAGGCATGAATGGCTTCAGTAACCTCAAGAGGTGGTTTGGTCAGCTCGGAATCAATAAGTAAAAGTGGGCATTTTTGTCATTGAATATTAGAATATCAGGGTTGGAAAAGATCTTAAAGGTCATCAGCTTACTTCCTGCTTACCTTGCTATTAGTTGGCAGCAACCAGATGAGGAAACATGGAGATTTTTGAAGCTTGAATCTCTAGGATGCTCAAGAACCACAGCATGGCCATGTAAAGCAAGAAATGGGACTTTGAAAGTTAGAATTGTTTAGATTCTTGTATATATGTATGTATTTGACATTTTACTAGCAGAGCTGAGAAAGAACTGGACATTCCCCCAACTTTGGGGGAAAAGTGGGTGACTATATGTAGCTACATTGATGAAACCCACGTTACAAAATCCTCTGAAAATGCTTTAAGCTAAGGAGGGATAGCAAATGTATTATTTAGGTATCTTGTACTATTAATATCTTATTTTTTTAAATCCAAATTTTAAAAAATTATAGTTAACAGGGCCAGTTGGAGGTTACCTTTTTCAAATATCCAGTGCCCTAACATCTAAAACAATGGCTCTGCGAGGACGGTTTTGACCTCCAAGGGAAATCTGGCAGTGTCTAGAGACATTTTTGGTTGTCATAGCTGAAGGAAATGCTATTGGCTAGGGATGTTGCTAAATACCCTACAATGCACAGGACATACCGCATCCACTTCTGCAAGAAATTTTCTGGTTCAAAATGTCAACGATACCATTGTAAACCTAGGGGTTGCACGATTTCTGGTAAGGACCTAGTGTTTTTGATTCCTACCAGGTGGGAGAATAGTCTTAGTGGGCGATGTTTGGTGAATTAGATTAACACCTTAGATCCTCTAGCAACTAACTCTATTTCTTTGCAAGAGGAGGAATTGAGGGAAAAATAAAAGGAAATCTATTTACGACATAAGGCAGATACTCTTTTGTATGTTTAGGTTGTCTTCAAATCTGAAAAAAGAACCCCTTTTTTCCCCTAAAAATAGACTTAATTTACTGCAAATTTAGACTACTATTGTTTTGAATTGTTAGTTATTTTTGCATATGTTTTTGAAATTGTAAATAGAATATAGTCATATCTTTTTTATCCGGAAGTGATTTTTTTTTTTCCTGGCAGCTTCAACTACCAAGGAAGAAGTAAGCTAAGTGTTTAACTTAATGTATGTATGTATGTATGTATGTTGTGAATGTCCAGAAAAATTCAAAGCTTATAATGAATCTTTTTTTCCCCTATGAGCTCCACTTTAGACTATTATTTAATGTTTTTAACAAGCTTAATTTGTTGATGAAAGAAGGTAATTGACAGTTGAGATCACTTTTGCTATTTATCATCCATACCTTATGGATAAGTTACTCAAGTTATTCTTTCTGAGCCTCAGTTTTCTCATCTATAAAATAGGGGTAGTGATAATCCATGTATTACAAGGCTATTGTAAGAATTATTAAATGAGGTAATATGTATTAAGATGCAGTGTCAACTATAACATACTGTAGAAGAGTTATTTGCTTCAGAAGAATCAAATTAAGAAGGAATATAGAGGTTGTCAAAGGCAGGAATATAGATAGTAAGGCGGAGAATAGTGATGGCTGACAGCCTCTCTAGGGAGGAGAGAAGCACTAAATACAAATATTGATAACTAGTAAAATAACTAGTATATCACTATAATCTGAAACTCCTTAATATAGGGGCAAACTGACTTCCTTCTGTAGCACCTGAGAGTATCACCGTTATAGCACAGTAAAATAACTGATTATTATAATGGTGAAATTAACTTATTAAGAAAAGATTACCTTGTTTTCAAATATGCTATTTGAGAAGACTTGAAAATATATATTTTATTTCAGAGTTAAAATTTTTGGAAGTGACTTATACAAAAAGTTTTAGTGTTTTTAAGAGTATGCTACCGTTATTTGGATTAATTCCCTTTTGGGGAATAATCCTTTTGTCTTCATTTACTATGCCTGCCTTCCTGTGTATTTGAAGGGTTTTTCTATTATCTGAAGGTAATTATTCTTCAGATGTGAGGATTTAACTGAAGAAATAGGGGTTGTAAGCCTGCTCACCATTTGTAAAATCTCATTTCCTTCTAGATTTCTTTTTAAATTACTTTTCATCTTTCTATGCAAAAAAGTCACTTTGATTTTTCTATATGTCCAGTAGTCCACAGTTATGCTGTAGCGTTTAGAGTTGAATTAATTAAAATGCATGAAATGAATGGGCGAAAATATAATTTCTTAGAATTTTATTATTATTTTTTGAGACAGAGTCTCACTCTGTCGCCCAGGCTGGAGTGCAGTGGCGCAATCTCGGCTCACTGCAACCTTTGCATCCTGGGTTCAAGCGATTCTCCTGCCTTAGCCTCCTGAGTAGCTGGGATTACAGGTGCGTGTCACTACGCCCGGCAAATTTTTGTATTTTAAGTGGAGACAGGGTTTCGCCATGTTCGTCAGACTGGTCTCGAACTCCTGACCTTGTGATCCACCTGCCTCGGCCTCCCAAAGTGTTGGGATTACAGGTGTGAGCCACCGCGCCCGGACAGTTTCTTACAATTTTGTTAACTGGTCTCCTGTCTTTCACAATCGTATAAAAATAAGGGTAGAGGTGGTCAAAGGCCCAGCTATTCAGTAAGATTTTTATGGGGTAATTTGAGGGTGGAATAGTTGCAGACAATATTCAGAATAAGTAATGTGGTATTGATTGGTATTATATATGTTTTTATATATATATATATATATATATATATATATATCAGCATTTACTTAATAACATTATTTGACGTATACTCTATACTTAAATCTTCCCATTTGTCCCAAAAATCTTTATAGCTTTTTCCCCCCTCAAATGCAGGATTCATTCAAGGTTAATGCATTGCATTTGGCTGGTATGTCTCTTTAAGTCTTCCCCAATCTGGACTAGTCCTACCGCCTTCCTCTCTTCTTTAGGTTTATCCATTGAGAAGTAGAGACCATATGTCCTAGAGCATGTCCCACATTCTGAATTGGCTTGTTCCTCGTGATTAGATTCTAGTCAGACATTTCTGGTGAGACCATGATGTGTATTTCTGCTGTATTATATCAGGAGGCCAGGCTATCACTATATTGGTAATGCAAGTTTGATCACTTGGTAAAGGTGGGACTGACAGATCTCTCTACTATTTAATAAATAATGTATAGAGGATACTTAATAGCCATGTAACTATCCTATTCCCTGACAACCCTTTAACCAGTGATTTTGGTACCCATTAATGATCCTTGCTTGAATCAGTCATTATGTTGGAGGATTACAAATGGTGACTTTTCTTTTGCATTCCTTCGACTTTTATTACCTTCTTTGACTTTTTCAGGGCGTTGAGGTCAGGTTAGATAAATTCTGAATATAGGCCACTGAATGTAGAAATCAGGTCATTCCTAACCTTTTCTGGAGCCAAGTAAATGGTGAAGATGGAAGACAGCTAAGGAGGTAGACCAAAAAGAGAACAGAGGTTTGCCGATGAAAGGGAGATGAGAAGTAGTAGCTGGAGGAGGCAGGAAGGAGGGAAAGGGCCTTCATTTGGTGCTTGAACTTTTCTTTTTTTTTTTTGATGGGCCGATGAAGAGATTAAAGATAGAATTGGGGAATAACTAATAGAAAAAGGTCCCAGATGAAGCAGGAAGAGGTAAGATCAAAAACAGCTGTTGGGGGATTAACTCTGGAAAAGAGTAGACACCTATACTCTATCTCAGAAAGTTAAGAGTTGTGTATAGATGAAAATTAGGTACATTTGGATATGGACAGAAAAAACTACATCTGGGGACTTTTTTTTTAAACAGTTACTTTTTGAGCCTTGGGTTGTTGGAAGTAGGCTAGGGGACTTGAGGAGAGTGATGAAAGTGTTACACATATTGTGGGGAATGGAGAAGTGTTTCAAGATAAGTGAAAGAATTGCTGAGCAGCATCAGAGGCTCATCTGAGATTGGAACTCATAAATTTGTAATCAGCATATTTTACTGTTTTTTCTGGCAGTGTTCTGCAAGCAGGAGAAAAGCAAAGACAGATTGTATTGAAGGTGGATGAGAGAGGAGAGATGCAAGGGAGATGAAGTAATGGGGATGTAGGCTAAGTAATGAAGTTAGTAAAGTAGAACAGGGCTGA
The DNA here is from genome assembly GCF_028885655.2 of Pongo abelii. Taxonomy (NCBI): domain Eukaryota; kingdom Metazoa; phylum Chordata; class Mammalia; order Primates; family Hominidae; genus Pongo; species Pongo abelii. The sequence continues at coordinate 68,394,347 of NC_071997.2, forward strand.
GATACCCAACCAGTGGTGAGGGATGTAAGGGTAATGCCAAGGAGTGGTTAATTAAAATACTAATTTATTGTTTGTTTGAGGTTATAGTAATCATAAACCTTGTATTTACTTTTCCCTTAAACTAACATTTAATATTTTTATTTGTAAACTATTTACTGACTTATTGCAGATGTTTCTTAGCTATTTTGCTTTATTTTCCCTAAAATGAAATTTCCTTGAAAGCATCATCTTTGTTACTTAATAAGTGTCTAATAGTTTATATATTTGAGACATATTTATTCTTCAGTACCTCTGAATGAGTGATTTTAAGATTATCTTGCTAATATTTTTGGCTGGGACACCAAGAAGAGAATACCAGTGTCTAATATGGTTCATTTTGACTGACAAAAATTTCACTAGTAATACAGTCGTATCAGTGGCCCAAAGGAGTAAGAAAGCATCCAAGCAATTTTTTGTTGTTGTTGGAATTTTTACATGCTAGAGACAGATTTTATCTTAGTATAGTTTATTCATATTCCAGGCCTGTGACCCTTAATCAATTTTTTTTTTCTTTTGAGACGGAGTCTGGCTCTGTTGCTAAGCTGGAGTGCAATGGTGTAATCACGGCTCACTGCAACCTCCCCGTTCTGTGTTCAAGCGATTGCTCTACCTCAGCATCCCGAGTAGCTGGGACTACAGGCGTGCACCACCATGCCCGGCTAACTTTTTGTATTTTAGTAGAGACAGGGTTTCACCATGTTGGCCATGATGGTCTGGATCTCCTGTCCTTGTGACCTGCCCGCCTCAGCCTCCCAAAGTGCTGGGATTACAGGCATGAGCCACTGCACCCGGCTTCCCCTTAATTTTAATGGCTGCTATAATGTTATAATTCTCTGAGTGCTGGGGAAAAAAAGACATTGCTTTTATTTGGAATAATATCTAGACTTAAAAATTATGTATTTTATGAGGATATTTATGATTTTTCTTCCTGATAAAGATGTCACATGAAATAGCATTTGTTTTATAAGCCATTTAAAAATATTTAAATTTAACATTACAAATTGTTATAATTTTTATCCTCCTAGTCAATATTATCTCTTATTGTTTCTTGTCACTAAATAAAAAGTAAATAAGCAACTTTAGGAAGCGCATGCATTCAGAGTTTCCTGCAAAGCACAGGGTCTCATAAATGCCATATGAGGCGGTAAAGAAAAAGCAAATTAGATTACTACAACTTTGTTGTTATTTTCTGGGTTCCTTAAGCCTCTTCCATACTTCTTTAATGCTCAAGAGGACTATAGAAGTACTTATTTATATGACAGCCCCAATGTTAGTATTTCTTGAGAGTATGTTTAAATTGTACCTTCAATATTGAGATTTTTGTGAGCAATAATATGTGATATGCATTTTTAAAAAATTTAAGGATTTTTAAAAATTATGATTAAACTAGATTTTGTCAAATGATAAATCTTAAATAGTGTAGAAGTATATTGCTATTTGTGTATAGGTAGTATGAAAAACTTACATTTGCCAGAAATTGGCTCTTGACATTTCAAAAATGTTGTGGAAAGTACTTCTTAGAATATGAGAGATTTGATGTATTTTATAGGCAAACAGCAAGAAACCAACTGAAGGATGAGATTAAATAGGAAAAAGAAAAGGTGGTGGAAAAAGGAGGGGGCAGAGTTTTTACTACGGTAACATAAACTCCTGAGTTCTGTCAAACTGATCTTTGGTAGGACATTACAGTATGGTTAAGTTTTTCTTGCATACTATCAGTCCTTGTAAATTTGGAGAAATGAAATTTGAGATTTTTTTTGTTTACTTTTAAGAAACAGCAGTCAATTATGGACTTTTAAAAAAATTAGGTCCAAAATTGTGTCAAAATTATGTCAAAAAAGCTCTGTCCAGCTCCAGTGTTAAAAAGAAATTCCACTTTATCCATGTTTTCTCAAATTATAAGTAGACTTTTTTTAAAAAAGTTCATTTATAAGTCAATTATATGGGGCCAGGCGCGGTGGCTCACGCCTGTAATGCCAGCACTTTGGGAGGCCGAGGTGGGCAGATCACCTGAGGTCAGGAGTTTGAGACCAGCCTGGCCAACATAGTGAAACTTTGTCTCTACTGAAAATACGAAAATTAGCCAGGCAAGGTGACAGGCACTTGTAGTCCCACTTTCTTGGGAGGCTGAGGCAGGACAATCAGTTGAATCCAGAAGCAGGAGGTTGCAGTGAGCCGAGATCACGCCACTGCACTGCAGCCTGAGTGACAGAGCGAGACTGTCTCAAAAAAAAAAAAAAAGGGTCAATTATATGGAATTCAGAAGTTGTTGAGACGGCCTCTCTCCATTGCCTTGGTCAGAGTGCAGTGACGCCATCACAGCTCACTGTAGCCTCAACTTCTTGGGCTCAAACTTTCTTGAAAGTGCTAAAATGATGCGCCAAAGTAGTGTATTTATCCCACATTACAGGTGCAGAATTATTCCTTTGGTAAGAAAAATGCAGTAAATTACACTGACGAAAATGTAGGCTGGGCATGGTGGCTCACGCCTGTAATCCCAGCACTTTGGGAGGCTGAGGCAGGCGGATCACCTGAGGTCAGGAGTTTGAGACCAGCCTGGGCAACATGGTGAAACCCCGTCTATACTGAAAATACAAAGATTAGCCGGGCGTGGTGCTGGGTGCCTGTAGTCTTAGCTACTCAGGAGGCTGAGGCAGGAGAATCGCTTGAACCCGGGAGGCGGAGGTTGTTGTGAACTGAGATCTTGCCACTGTACTCCAGCCTGGGCGACACAGCGAGACTCCATCTCAAAAAAAAAGAAAAGAAAATGTATAGTATCGTTTTTCTTTTGGAATAGTCCTGGTCTTATAAAATTGTCACAATTAGATGTTAATTATTTCTATCATTCAACAGAAGATGGACATAAGTAATAGTTATAAGAGTAAATAATTATTGGTTCAGTCATTGATCTGATAAGGAGACAAAGACAGAAAAGGAAAGTACCAGGTGCCTGAAATGGGTGGGAAGGAGTAGTGACATAATTTAAAATTTTTTTATTGGTGCAGAGACAGAGGCATGGAACTTAGAATCAGAAAATCTGAATTCAGATTCCCTCTTCACAGTTAACTCACTAAATGGTCTGAAATCAAGTTACTCTTGAACTTGTTTCTTCATTCATATAATGGAGATCATTGATTCATTGATTCATTCAGAAATATTTTTCTTACTAGGTTATTTTGAAGATGAACAAAAACATCTGAAAGTAAGCTATTATGAACTGTATAGTGTTCACTGTATTTGACTGTATAGTCAGGTGTTAGTGATGATGCAATTCTTCTTGTCTTTCCATTTCATTCTTCCCTGTCATCCTTCCTTCTTTCATTGATAGCATATTTTTACATGCTCTTGATCTGGCACTTCACAGAATCTTCAGAGCCTGCAGTCCCAGCTGATTTCCACTCCTCCTCCTACTCACACATTGGGCACAGGAGTAGGGTGTGAGGCAACTTTTCTAGGTCAGCCTTATTTTCTCACTGTTGCCTGACAAAGTCCTGTCTTTCTCAAGGTGTGGCATAAACCTGAGGTGCCTTATAGTCCCTGGGCTTGATATTCTTTCTTTCTCACTTTGCCTCTCCTTTTCCCATCCCCTCTCACCCCATTCCTGTGTGTATGTAACTCTGACCATCTCCTTTCTCCACCACTTACTTGTTCCTTTTTTTTTTTGAGACGGAGTCGCGCTCTGTCACCCAGGCTGGAGTTCAGTGGCGTTGATCTTGGCTCATTGCAACCTCTGCCTCCCAGGTCCAAGCGATTTTTGTGCCTCAACCTTCCGAGTAGCTGGGATTACAGGTGCACACCACCACGCCTGGCTAATTTGTCATATTTTTTGTAGAGATGGGGTTTCACCACGTTGGCTAGGTTGATCTTGAACTCCTGACCTCAGGTGATCTACCCACCTCATCCTCCCAAAGTGCTGGAATTACAGACATGAGCCACTGCGCCCGGCCTCTTGTTCCTCTTTAATCTCATCCTTCAATTGGCTTCTTGCTGTTTGCCTACAAATATGCTCAGGTCTCCGATAGCCTAAAAGATTCTTGCTCAACTCTTGTTCTTTTTTTTTTTTTCTTCCTTTTACCACGAAAGAGATGTTGATATTGTTGCCTTTATTACTTCATCACTTACCTCTTAACCTCAGTGGGATGGCTTCTTCCCTAACCACTGTCCTGAAACTGTTCTTAATCCAGTATCCTTTCTAAAGGAGATCTTGATCTCTTTGCAGCATATTGATGCTACTTACTGTTTGCACTTTACTTCGTGACCCATCTTCCCTGTGTAAGGATGGTATTTCTGATTGCCTTTGTCTTTTCCTGTAAACATATTTGCCCTACCCCTTGCTCAGAGCTTTCGTTAGCTCTCTTCTTCGGCACTTTCTCCATTTGTAATATCACTTTCCTGTGACTATCTGTAGTTATCTACTAATTCATTCCTGTAATGTAATTGAACTAGAAGCAGTAATGGAAAATTCAGGGAAGCAGGATTCTGTTCACTACAAGAATTTTTTTTCTCCAAAGTAATTATGGTTGTTTTACAGTAGTACTCTGCTTTTAAAGTAGTTAATTCTTCATTATTGAAGTTTTCAAGCAGAGGCAAAAAGACCCCTTGTAGAAAGGATTTATATATGAAGTAGAAAGTCGAGCCAGATATTCTTTTAAAGTCTTGTCCAACTCAGAAATTGTAATTTTTATCTCGTCTACTCTACTTCCATGGACTTAACTTTGACCTATACTCAGATGTCTTCCAAACCATGATTTCCAGTCACTCCCCTACCACCTCCTCGTCTCTCTTCTCTCCCACGGGCACAATTTTGTCATCAAAGTTGCTTATGTTCTAGGCCACCATATTTTCTAGCTTCATTATCACTTTCCAATATTCTTTTTACCCCCTTTAGTGGCATGGCAATGAGGATCATTTTTCTATGCTTTGGTGACTTTTCTGAAAGTAAGTTATGTCTGCCCGTATTGGTTTAGTTTGTTATTGCTGTTTTCCCTCTACTTCCTCCTACCCACCACCTCTCTCTCCAGGATTAGGAATGCTCAAGCAAAGGACACCGGAAGAGGAGGCTCAGGATCCTAAAGTTTGCATTTATTTTAAAATTTTGCATGGCACAGTTGAAATGTTAATGTTTGCTGACCATTTAAAAAGTAAGATGTTTGCCGGGTGTGGTGGCTCACGCCTGTAATCCCAGCACTTTGGGAGGCCAAGGCGGGTGGATCACCTGAGGTCAGGAGTTCAAGACTAGCCTGACCAATATGGCAAAACCCTGTCTCTACTAAAATTACAGAAATCAGCTGGGTGTGGTGGCATGCGCCTGTAGTCCCAGCTACTCAGGAGGCTGAGGCAGGAGAATGGCTTGAACCTGGGAGGCGGAGGTTGCAGTGAGCCGAGATTGCGCCACTGCACTCTAGCCTGGTGACAGAGCGAGACTCTGTCTCAAAAAAAAAAAAAAAAAGTTTATAATAATAGTTGTTGCAATTATTTATTGAATGTCTACTATGTACCAAGTATTATGCTATGAACTCAAATAAGTTATTTCGTTTAAATCTTATGACATTCCTATGAGGAAGATACTGCTGCTGTCCCATTTTACAAATTAGGAAACTGAGACTTAGGAAGGTAAGACAGTTGTCACACAACTAATAAATGACAGTGATCTAACTCATTGTATGGCCAATACTCTTAACTAGTATATCATTTTACAAGGAAGGTGGAGATCTAGAATCAAATTTCAGAAAGTCAAGTAATATTATACAAACAAGGAAATATATTTTGGATTTATATTTTTAGATTATTTGAAATGTATGTGAACCTTTTGAGGTATTGTGTTAGTGGCTTATGTGTCTTACCCACTTTCTGTGATATTCATTCATTTGCTCATTCATTCATTGAATAGTCATGCAGTTTATTGAATGCTTAGACTTTGTATTGGGTGTGGTATAGGAAAGTGAATGAAACAAATATAAGTAAGTAAGTTTACAGTATAGTAGGAGAGATAGGAAACAAGCAGGTAAATAATTACATAATTTATTTTAGTCTAGAGTAGTTTCCCACCTTTTTAAAATGACTGAGTATCCAAGCCAATTTCTTAATAGACTGTCTCATACTCTTAATTTGTCTCATTGTTTCCTCATATATGGTGGTTTAAACCTTACTATCCTACTTCCTTCTATTTACTGTAAACTCAAAGGTAGGTCTAGAGCAAGGGTGCTGAACCTTGAGTTCACAGACTCTTGTAGGGTCTGTAGAATTCAGGGAATCCGTAAACTTCAGATGGGGAAAAAATTACATCTTTATTTTAACTTATCTCTAACTCAGTGATTCTCAACTGGGGTGAGTTTGTCTTCTCCTTCCACAACCCTAGGACATTTGGCAATGTCTGGAGACATTTTTGATTGTCACAGCTGGGTGGGTACAAGAGAGTCCCTGATAACAGAATTATCCCATTCAAAATGTCAGTAGTGTCAAGGTTGAAAAACTCTGCCCTAACTGGACTTTAGCATTTCCTTTAATTAGGAATACAAGAAACCGTTCATGGATACAGTATGGACAGTACATTTACAGTACCTGTAGCTTTGTCACCAATAGAAATCTCAGGTATTCTCATATCACATTCAATTGCTGCAGATATCTTAAGATTTAATTTATGTTCATTTATTGCCTATAAATTAAGGTAGTTACTAGATTCATATTAAGAAGCAATAGTAGACTGGGCATGGTAGCTCATGCCTGTAATACCAGCACTCTGGGAGGCTGATGTGGGAGGACTGCCTGAGCTCGGGAGTTCAGGACCAGCCTGGACAACATAGCGAGACCTCGTCTCTACAAAAATACAAAAATTAGCCAGGTGTGGTAGCGTGCACCTGTGGTCCCAGCTACTCAGGAGGCTGAGGTGGGAGGATCGCTTGCACCCAGGAGGTTGAGATTGCAGTGAGCTGTGATTATGTCACTGCACTCCAGCCTGGGTGACAGAGTGAGAGCCTGTCTCAAAAAGAAGAAATAATATTACTATGTTATAATTTAAACATTATTGTAGCTGTATTTCAGTATAATTGTCCATTGTAGTGTTGTGTGTTTTATGCATTTAAAAACATTATTCTAAGAAGGCATCCATAAACTACCAGACTGTAAGAGAAATCCACAGGACAATAAAGCTTAACTCCTGATCTAGAGATTGGATTGGATTGGATTGGATTAAACATTTTTGAAGAGAATATTTCATAGGTAATGATGTTTATTTCCTATTTTGTCATTTCATGAATTACATAACATCAGGTTGTCCTCCTGTTATCAGTAATGTTAAGTTTAATGACTTATTTAAGGTGGTGACAGCCAGGTCTCCATTTTAAAGATACATTTTCCCCTTTGTGTTGCTAAGTAATCTGTGAGGTAATACTTAGGCACCATGAGAATATAATGTTTTTAACAACTTTTCACCTAATGGCCTTAGCATACATTGGTGATTTTTGCCTGAATTAGCTTTTACATTGGGGGTTGCAAATTGGTGATTTTCTAATTTGGTCATTCCTTCTATATTTATTACTGGCATTCTTCAGTAGAGATTTTCTTTCCCCACCCCCTTTCCTTATCTCTTTTCCTCCCTTAAGTATCTCTATGTATCCATTAATTTTTACTTATTCCATATGTTATACTCTATTACTTTTAAAAAATATGCTCAAGTTGTTCCAAATGTGGCCAGTGGGAACCCCCTTTTAACTTGGTCCTTTGTCCTCTTGATAGGTCCTACTGGTCTTTGAGCATATCTTGCTTTCTGACACAAGAGTGCTCAGGGTAGACTTATTCTTTCTGTATTCCATGTCTGGAGTTACATATTCCTTCAAAGAGTCCTGGTTCTTTTAGTTGGAAGTGGTATTTAGAAACAGAATTCTGGGCACCAGGTGTGTTCATTGCTTGGTGGGGTTCTGGCTGGTGGTTGGGGTTGGGGGAGGCAATGCTTCTAGTGCCTTTCAAAAGAAGTTTTTAACTGAACGTAAAAAGATATTTTGAGCTATAAGAAAGAAAATCAAATCTCTATTTACTCATCCTTGGAAATCCTTTTTTTTGGAATGGATGATTCTGTTTTTTCTTTTCCTTATTAGCCGAGACCCATTCTGTTATTACTTAAGTATTATTGGCAGCTGTCTGTCTGTTATGTCTGTCTGTTCTGATATGTTCTACATACCGGCCATTTCATTCATCTATAAAATTTTTATTATATGTATGACAAGAACTGTGATAAGCAAATAGAATACACAGGAAAACAGAAACATCAAGAAATTCAAAGCCTGATAGGGAAGAACTGTATGAAAACCAAAACCTCAGTATGATTGATGCAAAAATTGAAATACATAGAGTGACTAAGTGTGAGAAACCAAAGAAAGCTTCAAGAGAGGATAATATTCGAACATAGTATTGATACAATTATAAGGAGATTACCATGTGAAAAAGGTAGAGCTATTTGTAGATTCTCATTACAATTGTTAAAATGCCAAATTTGTTTCTAGATGGTAGTTAACTTGAACTATCAGAAATCAGTAGTTCCCTGGGTTTAGTGCTTAGAGCTTTCCATTTTCCTGTATTTTGTGTATTTTGTTTGCTTGTTTGTTTTTTCGAACTGATTTTTTTTCTGAGTAGACAAACTATGCATTGCTTATCCTGAAACCTTCTTAAGGTTTCTCAACGTTTTTGTTCTTTAGCCTTTCAATGACAGATTATTTCTTTGCTGAAATTTTGTGATTCAGATGCCATGTACATTTGTTGTATTTGTTTGTACATCTATATCTTATGAATAAATCCATGTTTTCTTACCAGTGATTGTACTTTTATAATTATGTGATGATCAGTACAAAGTTTGGTTCTTACTGTAGGGACATCTTCTTAATATTAAGCTGTGGATGGTGAAGGCAGTGAAGAGTCAAATGTTTGGAAACTGGGACTCATCTTTATAGGCAGTCTACTAGTTTTATGTAACCCCTTTTTACTAGAGATCTTCCCTCTTGTTATAAGAATTAAGAGTGGTATAGGAAAAAATAGAATGTGCATATGTTTTCCAATTCAAAATCTTTAAAGAGTAAACCATGTGTTTTTCTCCTCAGATACAGAAATAACTTAGAAGAATCTAGAAATATTTTTCTGCCATCTCCCTGCATATTTCTAGGTTTCTAAAATGGCACTTAGGATTTTTTTTTCTGTAAAAACAGCATGGTAAATAGAATAAATCAAGATATCAGCATAGTATTGTCAGAATGAATATCTAATTTATCTGACATTAAGCAATGGATGTTTAACATAAATACATTTTCCACATGTCTGTGGCTTAACACTTCATGTCAAAATGTATTTATTTTAGATCTCGGGGTACAGAGCAAGATGGTGGACTAGAAGGCTCCACTGGATGTCCCCCTCCATAGGAACACCAAATTTAACAACTACACACAAAAAGCACTTTCATAAGAAACAAAAATCAGGTGAGCACTCACAGAACCTGGTTTTAACTTCATATTGCCCAAAGAAGCACTGAACAGGATAGGAAAGACAGTCTTGGATTGCTGACACCACCTCTCCCCCATCCCCCATGCAGCAACTGTGTGGTGTGGAGAAATTTGTATGCTTGGGATAGGAGGAGTGCAGCAATTGTGAGACTTCTCATTGAATGCACTGTAACAGCAAAAAGCAAAACCAGGCTGAACTCAGCTGATGCCTGCACATGGAGGGAGCATTCAGACCAGCCCTAGCCAGAGGGGAATTGCCCATCACAGTGGTTGGAACTTGAGTTCTGGCAAGCCTTGCCACTGTGGGCTGAGGTGTGCCAGGGTCCTAAATAAACTTAAAAGGCAGTGTAGGCCAAAAGGACTGCAAGTCCTAGTGCTGAACTGGGCTCGGCACCAGTGGAATTCCGGGGCACATGACTTACTAAGACATCAGTTGGAACACCTAAGGGAGTGCTTGTGCCACCCCTTCTCCAAGCCCAGGCAGCACAGCTCGCAGCTCCAAAAGATACCCCTGCCTTCTGCTTGGGGAGAGGAGAAGGAAGAGTAAAGAGGACTTTTGTCTTACATCTTGGATACCAGCTCAACCACAGGATAGGGTACTGGTCAGGCCCCCATTCTAAGCCCTAGCTCTTGGATAACATTTCTAGACACACACCTGGGCTAGAAGGGAACCTGTTGCCTTGAAGAGAGGGACCCAGTTCTGGCAGGATCCATCCTGTGCTGACTAAAGGGCCCTTGGGCCCTGAATAACTAGCAGTGATAACCATGTAGTATGCCATGGGCCTTGGCTGAGACTCTGAGACATGCTGGCTTCAGGTGGGACGTAGCACATTCCCAGCTATAGTGGCTATAGTGAGAGACTCTGCTTGAGAAAAGCAGATGGAAAAATAAAGGGGACTTTGTCTTGTATCTTAGGTATCAGCTTGGCCATAGTGGGTTCAAACACCAAGTGGGCTCTTGGGGTCCCTGTTTCCAGGCCTTGGCTCTTGGACAGCATTTCTGGACCTGCCCTGGGCCACAGGAGAGCTTACTGAAGGGTGAGTCCCAGGCCTGGCAGCTTTCACCACATGCTGACGGAAGAGCCCTTGTATCTTGTGAACATTGACAGTAGCCTGGCAGTACTCCCTGTGGGCCTTTGGTGTTGGTGGCCACAGGGTGAGGCTCCTCTGCCTGTGGAAAGGGGAGAGAGAAGTGGGAATGACCATGTCTCATGATTTGAGGGCCAGCTCAGCTGCAGTATAATAGGACACCAGGTAGACTTCTAAGGTTTTTGACTGATCCCTAGCTCCTGGAGATAACCTCTGGACTTACATGAGGACTTGGGGGAACTTGCTGTCCTGAAGGGAAGGACAGAAGCTGGGCTGGCTTTGCCACCTGCTGATGGTAGAGCCCTAGGTCCTTGAGCAAACATAGATGTTAGCCAGGTAGTGGTTATGGCAGGCCTTGGGTGAGACTCAGTGCTGTGCTGGCTTCAGGTCTGACCCAGTGCAGTGCCAGTGTTGATGACCACAGGGTGCTTGTGTTGCCCTGCTGCAGGCCCCAGGCAGCTCAGCAGAAAGAGACTTCGTTTGTTTGGGAGAAAGTAAGGGAAGAGAACAAGAATCTCTGCCTGGTAATCCAGAGAATTCTTCCAGATTTTATTCAAGACTACCAAGGTGGTACCTCTACAAGTCTGCAAGAACCATAGCATTACTGGGCTTGGGGTGCCCCCAAAGCAGATACAGCTTAAAACACAACACCCAAGTCCATTAGAGTATCTGGAAAGCCTTCCCAGGAAGGACAGGTACAAATAAGCCCAGACAGTGAAGACTACAATAAATAACTTCAACGTCCAGACACTGAAGAACATCTACACCCATCTACATCATCCAGGAAAATATGACCTCTCCAGATGAACTAAATAAGGCACCAGGGACTAATCCTGGAGAAACAGAGTTATGTGACCTTTCAAACAGAAATCAAAACAGCTGGGTTGAGAAAACTCAGAGAAATTCAAGATGACACAGAGAAGGAATTCAGAATCCTATCAGATAAATTTAACAGATTGAAATAATTAAAAATAATTAAACAGATATTCTGGAGTTGAAAAATGCAATTGACATACTGAAGAATGCATCAGAAAGGCTTAAAAGCAGTTGATCGGCTGGGTGTGGTGGCTTATGTCTGTAATCCCATCACTTTGGGAGGCTGAGGAGGGTAGATCATGAGGTCAGGAGTTTGAGACCAGCCCGGCCAACATGGTGAAACCCTGCCTCTACTAAAGATACAGAAAATTAGCTGGGCAAGGTGGCACATCCCTGTAATCTGAGCCACTTAGGAGGCTGAGGCAGGAGAATTGCTTGAGGCAGAGGTTGCAGTGAGACAAGATCGTGCCATTGCACTCTAGTCTGGGTGACAGGGCGAGACTCCATCTCAAAAAAAAAAAAAAAAAGGCAGTTGATCAAGCAGAAGAAAGAGTTAGTGAGATTGAAGACAGGCTTTTTGAAAATACACAATCAGAGAAGACAAAAGAAAAAAATAAAAATAAGCACACCTACGGGATTTAGAAAGTAGCCTTGAAGGGGCAGATCTAAGAGTTATTGGCTGTAAAGAGGAGGTAGAGAAAGAGATAGGGGTAAAAAGTTTATTCGAAGGGATAATAACAGCTTTTCAAACCTAGAGAAAGGTATTAATATCCAAGTATAAGAAGGTTATAGGACACTAAGCAAATTTCACCCAGAGAGGACTAACTCGAGACATTTAATAATAAAATTCCCAAAGGTCAAGGATAAAGCAAGGATACTAAAAGGAGCAAGAGAAAAGAAACAACATACAATGGAGCTTCAATATGGCTGGCACTAGACTTTTCAGTAGAAACCTTACAGGCCAAGAGAGAGTGGCATGACATGTTTCAAATGCTGAAGGAAACAAACCTTTTACCCTAGAATGCTATATCCAATGAAAATATCCTTCAAACATGAAAGAGAAATAAAGACTTTCCCAGACAAACAAAAGCTGAGGGATTTCATCAGCTCCAGACCTGTCCTACAAGAAATGCTAAAGAGCTGGCCAGGTGCAGTGGCTCACACCAGTCATCCTAGCATTTTGGGAGGCTGAGGTGGGTGGATCAGCTGAGCTCAGGAGTTGAAGACTAGCCTGGCTAACATGATGAAACCTTGTCTCTACTAAAAACATAAAAATTAGCCAGGCATGATAGTCCGTGCCTGTAATCCCAGCTACTCAGGAGGCTGAGGCAGGAGAATCACTTGAACCTGGGAGGTGGAGGTTGCAGTAAGCCAAGATGGTGCCACTGCATTCCAGCCTGGGTGACAGAGTGAGACTCTGTCTTAAAAAAAAGAAATGCTAAAGGGTATGTACTTTAATAAAAAAGAAAAAGATTAATGAGCAAAAAGATACCATCTGAAGATGTAAAACTAACTGGCAATATTAGTACACAGAAAATCATAGAATATTATAACATGATAACTGGTGTGTAAACTAGCCTTAATCAGAGAAATTAAAAGATGGGCCAATAAAAAATTATAACTACAATTTTTTCAAGGCATAAGGATAGTAAAATATAAATAGAAACAATAAAAAGCTATAAAGTGGGGAGACAAAGTGTAGAGTTTTATTAGTTTTCTTTTTGCCTATTTGTTTATACAAGCAGTGTTAATTGTTATCTGCATAAAACAATGGGTTATAAGATAGTATTTGCAAGCCTCATGGTAACCTCAAATCAAAAAACATGGAGCAGATACACAAAAAATTAAGAAACCAAGACATTAAGTCATACCACCAGAAAAAAATCACCTTTACTAAGATGAAGACAGGAAGGAAGAGAAGACTATGAAACAACCAGAAAACAAACACAAACAAATGGCAGGAGTAAGTCCTTACTTATCAGTAATAATATTGAATGTAAGTTGACTAAACTCTCCAATCACAAGACATAAAGAGGCTGCATGGATAGAAAAACAGGACCCAGTGATCTATTGCCCACAAGAAACACGCTTCACCTATAAAGACACAACAGACAAAAAAAGGGGTGGAAAAAGATATTCCGCAGTAGTTATCAGACAAAATAGATTTCAAGACAAAAACTATAAGAAGAGACAATGAAGGTCATCATATAATGATAAAGGGGTCAATTCAGCATAGGATATAACAATTGTAAATATATATGCACCTAACTATTGGAGTACTCATATATAAAGCAAATATTAGAGCCAAAGAAACAGATTGGAAATAAAGAAAAAATTCAAATAATATCAAGCATCTTCTCTGACCACAATGGAATAAAACCAGAAATCAATATTAGGAATTCTGGAAACTATACAAACACATGGATATTACATAATATGTTCCTGAATGACCAGTGAGTCAGTGAAGAAATTAAGAAATTGAAAAATTTATTAATAACAGAAACACGACATACCAAAATCTATGAGGATACAGCAAAAATGATACAAAGAGGAAAGTTTATAGCTATAAGTGCCTACATCAAAAAGGAAGAAAAACTTTAAATAAAAACCTAATGATGGATTTTAAAGAAATGGAAAAGCAAGAGCAAGCCAAACACAAAATTAGTGGGAAAAAAAGAAATAACAAAGCTCAGAGCAGAGATAAATGAAATTGAAATGAAGAAACAAGACAAAAGATCAATAAAATGTTGGGTTTTTGAAAAGATAAAAAAAAAAAAAAAAACTGACACATCTTTTGCCAGACTAAGAAAAAAGAGAGAAGACCCCAAAAGATCAGAGATGAAAAAAGGAGATGTTAAAACTGATACCACAAAATTCAAAGGATTATTAGCGGCTACTGTGAGCAACTGTATGCCAATAAATTGCAAAATCTAGAAGAAATGGATAAATTCCTATATACATACAATCTTCCAGGACTGAACCATGAAGAAATCCAGGGCGTGAAAAGACCAATAACAAGTAATAAGATAAAAGTTGTGATGAAAAGTCTCCCAGTAAAAAGTCCAGAACCTGAATGGCTTCACTGCTGAATTCTACCAAACACTTAATGAGGGTCTAATACGAATCCTACTCAAACTAGTCTGAAAAATAGGAGGAGGGAATACTTTAAAACTCATTCTATGAGGGCAGTATTACCCTGATACCAATACCAAACAAAGACACTTCAGAAAACGAAACTGCAGGCCCATATCTAACGGGGGAACCAGCCCCCTATATTTCAACATAGGTTCTCTTCTATTTTCCCTAAGTGTCAGCCAGTCTGAGAAATAAAGGGAAAGAGTACAAAAGAGAGAAATTTTAAAGCTGGGTGTCTGGGGGAGACATCACATGTCAGCAGGTTCCGTGATGCCCCCTGAGCCGTAAAACCAGCAAGTTTTTATTAGCAATTTTCAAAGGGGAGGGAGTGTATGAATAGGGTGTGGGTCACAAAGATCACATGCTTCAGGGGCAACAAAATATCACGAGGCAAATGGGCAGGGCAAGGTCACAAGGCCAGGGCGAAACTAGAATTACTAATGAGGTTACTAGGCAGGGATTTCCTAATCCTAATAAGCCTGGGGAGACTGCTGCAGGAGACTAGGGCGTGTTTCATCCCTACCTACAACTGCATAAGGCAGACACTCCCAGAGCGGCCATTTTAGAGGCCCCCCCCACCAAATGCATTCTTTTCCCAGGGCTGTTAATTATTGATATTCCTTACTGGGGAAAGAACTCAGCAATATTTCTCTTACTTGTTTTCGGCAATAAAAGAAATATGGCTCTGTGCTGCCTGGCTTCCAGGCAGTCAGACCTAATGGTTATCTCCCTTGTTCCCTGAACATCACTGTTATCCTGTTCTTTTTTCAAGGTGCCTAGATTTCATATTGTTCGAACACACATGCTTTACGAACACTGTGCAGTTAATGCAATCATCACAGGGTCCTGAGGTGACATACATCCTCAGCTTATGAAGATGATGGGATTAAGAGATTAAAGTAAAGACAGGCATAGGAAATTATAAGAGTATTGATTGGGGAAGTGATAAATGTCCATGAAATGTTCACAATTTATGTTCAGAGATTGCAGTAAAGACAGGTGTAAGAAATTATAAAAGTATTAATTTGGAGCACTAACAAATGTCCATGAAATCTTTACAATTTATGTTCTTCTGCCATGGCTTCAGCTGGTCCCTCCGTTCGGGGTCCCTGACTTCCCACAACACATATCTGTGACTATTGATGCAAAAAATCTTCAACAAAAATACTAGCAAACCAAATTCAACAACAATTAAAAATATTATTCATCATGACCAAGTGGGATTTATTTCAGGAATGCAGATAGTTCAACATGTGCAAAGGTGATACATCATATCAAGAGAATGAAGGAGAAAAAACATATCACCTGATTCTGAAAAAGCATGTCATAAAATTAAACATCCTTTCATAATAAAAACCCTCAAAACTAGGTATAGAAGGAACATTCCTCAAAAACAGTAAAAGCCATATATGACAGACCCATAGCTGTTATCACAGTGAATGAGGAAAAACTGAAAACCCTTCTTCTAAGATCTGAAACACAGCAAGGATGCTCACTTTCACTACAGTTATTCAACATAGTACTGGAAGTCCTAGCCGGAGCAGTCAGACAGGAGAAAGAAAGAGGATCCAAATTGGAAAGGAAGAAGTCAAATTATCCTTGTTTGTAGGTTATATGATCTTATGTTTGGATAAACCTAAAGAATTCATCAAAAATGATTAGAAGCGATAAATTCAGTAAAGTTGCAGGATATAAAATCAGCATACAAAAATCAGTATCATTTCCATATGCCAACACTGAACAATGTGAAAAAGAAATCAAGAAAGTAACCCCATTTACAACAGCTGGAAATAAAGTACCTAGGAGTTAACCAAAAAAGTGAAAAATCTCTACAGTGAAAGCTGTAAAATGTTGGTGCAAGAAATTGAAGGCAAACACACACACAAAGGAAAGATATTCTGTGTTCATGGATTGGAAGAATCAATATTGTTAAAATGTCCATACTAACCAAAGCAATCTACAGATTCATTGTATTCCCTATCAAAATACCAATTACATTCTTCAGAGAAATAGAAAAAACAATCTTGAAATTTATATAGAACCACAAAAGACTCGGAATAGCCAAAGCTATCCTATGCAAAAAAAAGAAAATTGGAAGAACCACATGATTGTGATTTCAAATTATACAACGTATTGGCATATAACCAGACACATAGAACAGTGGAACTGAGTAGAGAACCCAGAAATAAATCCATTCATCTACAGTGATCTCATTCTTAACAAAGGACAATCTTGGGGAAAAGGACAGTCTCTTCAATAAATTGTGCTGGGAAAACTAGATATCCATGGATAGAACAATGAAACTGGACCCTATCTCGCCATATACAAAAATAAAATCAAAATGGATGCAAGACTTAAATCTAAGACGTCAAACTATGAAACAACGAAAAGAAAGCCTTGGGGGAAAATGTCCAGGTCATTGAAGTGAGCAAGGATTTCTTGAATAAATACCCCACAAGCATAGGCAACCAAAGCAAAAATGAACAAATGGAATCACATCAAGTTACAAAGCTTCTGCACAGCAAAGGAAACAACAAAGTGAGGAGACATCCCACAGAATGGGAGGAAAATATTTGCAAACTACCCATCTGACAAGGGATTAATAACAAGAATATATAGGGAGCTCAGACAACCTTATAGATAAAAATCCAATATGTTGATTAAAAGATGGGCAAAATATCTGAATAGATATTACTCAAGAAAACATGCAAATGGCACACGGGTGTATTTATCATCAGAGGAATGCAAATCAGAAGTGCAATGAGCTATCTCACCCCAGTTAAAATGGCATTTATCCAAAAGACAGGCATTAAGAAGTGCTTGCGAAGATGTGGAGAATAGCGAACCCTCATACGGTTAGTGGTAATGTAAATTAGTACAATCACCATGGAGAGCAGTTTGGAGGTTCCTCGAAAAACTGAAAATGGAGCTGTATGATCCAGCAATCCCACTCCTAAGAGTATATAATAAATGAAATCAGTATATTGAAGAGATATCCATATTTATTGCAGCACTATTCACAATAGCCTCGATTTGGAAACAGCTGAAATGTCCTTCAACAGATGAATGAGTAAAGAAAATGTGGTACATATACACAATAGAGAACTATTCAGCCATAGAAAAGGATGAGATCTTGTCATTTGCAACAGATGGTTGGAAGTGGAGGTCACTATGTAAGCCAGGCATAGAATGAGAAACTTCACATGTTCTCCCTTATTTGTGGGAGCTAAAAATGAAAATAATTGAAACTAGAGTGATGGTTACCAGAGGCCTGGAAGGATAAGTGTGGGGGAAGGGGGCCTGGAGGAGAAGTAGTGGTGGTTAATAGGTACAGAAAAATAGAAAGAATGAATAAGACCTAGTATTTGCTAGCCTAACAGGGTGATTAAAGTAAAAAGTGATTTTAATTGTACATTTTAAAATAACTAAAAGTATAATTAGATAGTAACACAAAGAATAAATACCTACTGTACTCACAGAAATTAAAAAGAAAAAATTTCAAAAATGTTTTTAGCTGTTTTATTTGGTTAATGAGAAAGTTAACATGCTCGATCTTAAATGTAGAATTGTCTTTATCACTTAGTACACAGTGTTTCTGTGTTGTACAGTGTTTCTTACCCTTTAGATAAGTATGTGTATTATCCTTTAGATAAATATGTATGTTTCTCTCTCTTAAATATGTGTAAACTTTTATACAGAAACAACCATACACTTAATGTGTGTGGATGTAAATGATAAAGAGGCCTTTCAAAGACTCTTAATTTTCCCAAATACCATTTTCATCACAGAACTTTTGCCACCAAACCTCTGATGTCTCCGTATTGCATAGAGAACCAACTACAATTTAACTATACTGTGTGTGTGTGTGTGTGTATAATTTGTCACTTCTTCCCAGTGTAAACATTTCACTTTAGTCAGGTCAGTTTCCACTATAGTCAGTTCCTTAGTCTTATGATTGATTATTCAGTGTTCATTATCTTTTGTTCATGTTATCGTGGGCTTTCTGTTTAAGCACCTTGAGGAAGTTGTTTATCTTTGTGTATTTTTAAAGCAGCTTGTTTCTTACGGTTTCAGTGAATGGTATATTTGGTTATGTTTCCTTTGCATTGAAAGTACTGAGACAGATACATATTTTTAGTTTTCCAGCAAACTAGAGGGAAGTTAGAACAGACGAACTATTTGTCACGGGTTCTTGCCTCATATCTTTGCTCCTTATTTTTTATTTATTGTTTGTTTGAGACGGGGTCTCACCCTGTTGCCCAGGCTGGAATATAGTGGCGTGATCTTGGCTCACTGCAACCTCTGCCTCCTGGGCTCAAGCAATCCTCTCACCTCAGCCTTCCGAGTAACTGGACTACAGGCATGCACCACTGCGCCCAGCTAATTTTTGTAATTTTTGTAGATAACGAGGTTTCATCATGTCGTTCAGGCTGGCCTTGAACTCCAGGACTCAAGTAATCCAACTGCTTTGGCCTCCCAAAGTGCTGAGATTTACAGGCATGAGCCGCTGTGCCAGCCTCTGCTCCGCATTTCCTGCTCTTATTTATCTTTTTGCCAGATTTTCTAACTTGGCTTTTTGTTTTGTTTTGTTTTTTTGGACTTGTTAAACCTCATATTCTTTCTAGGCCTTTCTATTCTTCTCTGTTTTGAGAGAACTTAGACTAGGTGATCTCTAAACATTTCAATAATAAAACAATGCATGTTCTTTAGTGTCCAGTTTCAATATTGCTTCATTTATAAAGTCTTACCTGTCCCGGTAGCCTATATTATGTTGTCTTGCCCCACAAATTCTTTCAGTACTTACTTTAAAATGTAGACATAGGTTAACTTGTGTTTTGCTTACATATATTTGTTTTAATTACTTAATACAATTGCAAGCTCTTTGAAGAATGACACTTCCTTTTTAAAGAATTTAATTACTATTTATTTTTTAATCATATTACTATGTAGCAGTCACATCATAGTAATAATTACAATGACAGTAACCTCTGAATACTAACTCTGAGGCAGACATTATTTTAAATGCTTTACTTATGTCCATTCTCATAATTCATAACAGGATGTTGATGAGATAAGATCTCGTTTCATCTCCATTTCACTGATGAGGAAAGACACATACATAAAGGTTAAGTAAATTTCCTCACCACTAGTGAGTAAACGTAGATGGACCTAAGCAGGGATACTTCAAAACCCATGCACTTATCTGTTTTGCTATAACGCATAACTACTATGTACTTGCTGAATGAATAGAATGTTTTTAATCTTTAATATATGTTGGTTACAACCTTGGTATTTTTTGTACTTTGAATAAAAGATTAAGGATGTTTCACTTTTTTAAAAATGGGGACAAATAACTATCTTAGTAAACTAAATATTGTGATCAATTTTCCCAATTAAGAGCAAATATTCAAATTGCCTACTTTGAGGTATTTTGAAAAATTCTTCTGCTTTTGAAAGAAAATTTGTGACATATATAATACTTAGAGATGGATTTTGATTTGCGGTGTCTTAATTATTATTTCTTACTCATTTTCAGTTGAGTGGTGATTTTATGCAATGGCTTCAAGCCACAGTTCTTCACCAGTGCCTCAAGGAAGCAGCAGTGATGTTTTCTTTAAAATAGAGGTAGATCCGTCAAAACACATTCGACCTGTGCCATCACTGCCAGATGTGTGTCCCAAGGAACCCACAGGTAATGTTTTTTTTTTGTTGTTGTTGGATTTTTTACTGATTTCTATTATCTTTAAATGAGTAGTCAGGTTTTATATACCAATGTTAGAAGAGTAAATTTTATGATGTTAAAAATCATTTGGGGGGGCTGGGCACGGTGGCTCATGCCTATAATCCCAGCACTTTGGGAGGCCAAGGTGGGTGGTTCACGAGGTCAGATCGAGATCATCCTGGCTAACATGGTGAAACCCTGTCTCTACTAAAAATACAAAAAATTAGCCGGGCGTGGTGGCAGGCGCCTGTAGTCCCAGCTACTCCGGAGGCTGAGGCAGGAGAATGGTGTGAACTCGGGAGGCGGAGCAGGCAGTGAGTAGAGATCGGGCCACTGCACTCCAGCCTGGGTGACAGAGACAGACTCCATCTCAAAAAAAAAAAAAAAAATCATTTGGGGCCTGGCGTGGTGGCTCACGCCTGTAATCCCAGCACTTTGGGAGGCCAAGGTAGGCAGATCACTTGAGGTCAGGAGGGAGTTCAAGACCAGCCTGGCCAACATGGTGAAACCCCGTCTCTACCAAAAATATAAAAAATTAGCTGGGTGTGGTGGCGTGTGCCTGTAATCCCAGCTGCTTGGGAGGCTGAGGCAGGAGAATCACTTGAACCTGGGAGGTGGAGGTTGGTTGCAGTGCACTCCAGCCTGGGTGACAGAACGAGACTGTATCTCAAAAAAAAAAAAAAATCATTTGGAAATGATTGGGAAATTGAAATGTAGTTTTTTTCATGTATTTCATGCATTACTTATATAAACTGAAAAAGTGTTGAAAATGAAGGTACAGATTGAAAGCTGCTTAGTTAAAACATGGTACAGTCAGCCCTCATCATTTGCATATTATGTATTTGCAAATTCTCCTGACTCCTTAATATTTATTCATAATCCCCAAATCACTACTTATGGCATATTTGTGGTAATTTGAGTCACGTGCAGAGCAGTGAAAGATTTGAGATACCTGACACATGCATTCCCAGCTGAATTTGAACAAGACAAAACTCTGCCTTCTTGTTTCAGCTCTCATACTATAAACTAATGTTCTTTTTGTGGTCTGTTTTTACTTGGTGCCACATGTTTGGAGCTTTTTGTTGGTGATTTTGCTGTTTAAATTGCCCTTAAGCGCAGTGCTAAAATGCTGTCTGGAGTTCCTAAGTGCAAGAAGGCTATGATGTCCCTTATGGAGAAAATACATGTGTTGTATAAGCTTCATTCAGGCATAAATTATAGCACTGTTAGCCACAAGTTCAGTGTTAGTGAATCAACGATGTATACTGAATAAGGCATCTTTAAACACACAAAACAAGGTTATGTATTGATCAGTTGATGAAACTATTGTGACCAAAGGCTCACAGGAACTGAACTCTTTAGTTTCCCTACAAGCAGTGGCTCAATATTTGCTAATTCAATATTCACAATAACTTTACAGAACAAATACACTACTAATAATGAGAATAGAGTATATATTTTTCCTTCTTGTATGGTTAATGCCACAGCAACATTTATGTCACCTAATTATAAGCCAAAGGATATTTTATCCAGGAGATCCTGCCATGATATAATAGAAAAGAGGCCTACCTCTAAAAAACAGTGGCGTATTAAAGGATAGAAAATATATAATAGAAAGCAGCATAGTTCTGATGTTGAAAAAAAAAGAGTAATTGTACATTAAGGAAAGGAATTCATGAAAGACTTTCTTTACTATTCACTCCACCCTGCAATTGTAGTTCTCAAATTTTGCATATCTTTTATCTCATGCATGTTTTTCAAAGCCTTAGTAATTGATGCTGGCAGCTGAAGATTATTCAATCAGATTGATTTTTTATTAAATCATTTACTGTGGAAGATTAGTTGGTTTGCGTAAGATGGAATCTATGCATTTTTAGTTTTCTAGTGTGTACTTTCAAACATAGAACCAATTTTACAGCATTTACAGAGTTCTCTTGTTTACTTTTTGCAGGTGATTCACATAGTTTATATGTTGCCCCATCTCTAGTTACAGATCAACATAGATGGACTGTATATCATTCCAAAGTAAATCTCCCAGCAGCATTAAATGATCCTAGATTAGCAAAAAGAGAATCTGACTTCTTCACAAAAACATGGGGATTGGACTTTGTGGACACTGAAGTCATGCCTTCATTCTACCTCCCACAGATCAGCAAGGAACATTTTACAGTATATCAACAGGAAATCTCTCAGGTAATATCTAATCTTGGCTAGTTATAGTCAGGTCAAAAGTAATAGAAATATTTTTAGTATGCTTTATTATCGATTTTTGACCAGTAATGTTTGATTAACTTATAGTATTCTTTTTGTTCATACAAATTATACTGTCCTGGGTTGCATTTAATTCTTTGCTTAAATATATTTTAATACATTTCTCTTACAGTAGTGATTTTTCAGAATTACACATTCCAAATAATGCTAAGATTCAACATGAAACCTACCCTGCTTACCAAGGAGAAAATGATTCTATTAGGCCTATAAAGTCCAGATGATTTGTGAGGTTTGAGAAATTGGCAGAATATTACTATTTCTGTGTCTGATTCACTGCATACAATTCTATAGAGCACCCTAGCTCTAGCAGATAGTTATAATATCTCCAGACATAATTATAACTTAATATATTACTTTAAACCCAGTCTGAGAGCAAGAACTGAGTATAGTGCAGAGTTTTAGATGGTCTATAATTCATTTTCAGATTATTAGTAAGTGGCTGTTATCAATATAATTAAAATCATTAAAGTGGTACAGGGGATATTTGTATTTTTATAACCATTCCTTTTTATACTTTTCTCATCAGCAAGCCTAGTTTGAATTTAGCTGGTTTTATTTTACTTACTTTGCACTTTTTTGAATATGGCTGTATTAACATTAATACTATATAGCATCTGGTTCATTTTTATTACTATCAAATATTTTTATACAGAACCTATATATTTTGTTTGCCTTTGTATGTATATATTGCCATATTAACAATCACTGAGATCTGATCATTGAAAATAGAACACAAAAACTGTTTTCAATGATCAGATCTAAGTGATTGTTAAGTGGATGAACATTAATATGCCTTTGTTACCTATAATTTGGTTTTTCTATTTGTGTATTGATCAAATATTGAATGCCTTCCATGTGTCAGGTAGTCTTCTAAACATGAGGATACAGCAGAGAACAAAACTGACATCCATTCCTTCCCTTACAAAGCTATGTTTTTAGCAAGGGGTTTAACAATAAACCCTAAAGCAACCACTAAAATAGCAAAACAAACAATTACAGCTAATAATGGAAGACAGAAATGGAATTTTAAAAATTCTCAATCCAAACAAAGGCATAAAAAAAGAATGGATAGGACATAAAATAAATTTCAAGATGATAATCTTAAGCCTAATCATATCAGTAATTACACCAAATCTAAATGGTTTAAGCATCCCAATTAAAAGGCAGAGATTGTGAGATCTGATGACCCAAGTATATGCTGTATATAAGAAATATACCTTGAATAGAAAGAAAAAAGCATTTGAAAGGATGAAAAAATATACATCATGCTTAACAGTAGTCAGAAGAAAGCAGAAATGGCTGTATTAATAACAAAGTAGATTTCAGAGCAAAAACTATTAGTATGTATAAAGAATGTTATTTTATAATGATAAAAGGGTCAGCTAATCAAGAAGACATAACAGTTTTAAACATTTTTGCCCCAAATAACATACTTCAAAACATGTGAAGCAGAAGCTGAGAATTTTATGGCAAAGTAGCTATTCATAATTGTGGAGATTTCAATACTCTTTCAATAAATGATAGGACAAGCAGAATATCAGCAAGATTATAATAGACTTGAACCATTAACCAACCTGGCCTGACTTTAAAGAGCTCTCCATATAACATAGAAGAATATACTTTTTTTTCAAGTATTAATGAAACATTTATGGACATAGACTATATTCTAGGTTTGAAAACAAATTTTAATACATTTAGAAGACTTTACCTCAAACACAGTATGCTCTCTGACCACAGTATAATTAAAATAGAAATTAATAATGAAAAGGTTCGTGGAAAATCCACAGATATTTGGAAAACAGAACTTTATGCTTCTAAATAAAATGTGAGTCAAAGAAGAAAGAAAAATCAGAAAGTAGTTTGAACTGAATGGAAATGAAAACACAACATATCAGGATTTGTGGGGTGATGCTCAGCACTTAGGGAGAAATTTGTAGCACTGAATGCATATATTATTGAAAGAAGAATGATTTCAAATCAGTGACCTCAGCTTCCACCTCAAGAAGCTGGAAAAATGGCTGGGCGCAGTGGTTCATGCCTGTAATCCCAGCACTTTGGGAGGCCAAGGTGGGTGGATCACCTGAGGTCAGGAGTTCAAGACCAGCCTGGCCAACATGGTGAAACCCTGTCTCTATAAAAATACAAAAAAATTAGCCAGGCATGATGGCAGGTGCCTCTAATCGCAGCTACTCAGGAGGCTGAAGTGGGAGAATTGCTTGAAACTGGGTGGTTGAGGTTGCAGTGAGCCGAGATTGCATCATTGCACTCTAGCCTGGGTGACAGCGAGACTTGTCTCCAAAAAAAACAAACAAACAGAAAAAAGAAAGAATAAACATCAAAGTCAAAATCAGAGAAACAACAGAGAAAATTAGTGAAACAAAAAGCTGATTCTTTGAGAAGATAAACTTGATAAGCCTTTGGCAATACTGATTAGGAAAAAAAGAGAAGATAAAAGTCACCAATAACAAGAATAAGAAAGGTGATATCACTACAGATTCTACAGAGATTAAAAGCCAAATAATGAAATTTTATGAATAACTTTGTGCCAGTAAATTCAACAACTTAGATGAATTTACAGATTTCTTGAATGACACAAAATACCAAATCTCTTTCGAGAAAAAATAGATAATCTGGCTGGGCATGGTGGCTCACGCCTGTAATCCCCGCACTTTGGGAGGCCACGGTGGGCAGATCACCTGAGGTCAGGAGTTCGAGACCAGCCTGGCCAACATGGTGAAACTCCGTCTCTACTAAAAATACAAAAATTAGCTGGGTATGGTGGTAGGCACCTGTCATCCCAGCTACTTGGGAGGCTGAGGCAAGAGAATCACGTGAACCTGGGAGGCGGAGGTTGCAGTGAGCTGAGATCGCGCCATTGCACTCCAGCCTGGGCGACAGAGCAAGACTCCATCTCAAAAAAAACAGAAAAAGAGAAGATATAAGCTACTGGTATCAAAAATGAAAGAGGGGCTGTTTCTACTGATCCTGCAGACATTAAAAGGATAATAAGAGAATATTGTGAACAATTCTATGCCCAGAAATTTGATACCCTAGGTGAAATGGACCAGTTTATTTTGAAAGACACAATTTACCAAAGCTTACACAACAAGAAATAAATATTCTGAATAGGCCTATATTTATTAGAGAAATTGAATCAATCATACTGCTCAAAACAGAAATCACCAGGCCCAGATGGGTTCCTTGGTGAATTCTACCAAACATTTCAGTAAGAAATTATACCAATTATTTATAATCTATTTCAGGAAATAGAAGCTAAGGACATACTTACTAATGCATTTGGTGAGGCCATCATGAAGCTAATACTAAAATCAGACAAAGGCATTATAAGGAAAGAAAACTTTAGACCTCTTGTGTTTTTTTGGTTTTTTTTTTTTTTTTTTTGAGACAAGGTCATGCTCTGTTGCCCAGGCTGGAGTGTGGTGGCAGGATCACAGCTCACTGCAGCCTCAACCTCCCAGCTCAAGCGATCCTCCCATCTCAGCACCCCCCAAGTAGCTGGGACTGCAGGCAAGCACCACCACAACACCACACCTGGCTAATTTTTGCATATTTTGTAGTGACGGGGTTTTGCCTTGTTTTCCAGGCTGGTCTCAAACTCCTCAGCTCAAGCAGTCTGCCCATGTTGGCTATTCATTATTTTTTAAAAAAGAACTCTCAGCAAACTAGGAATAGGAAGAAATTTCTTTAACTTGATAAAGAATGTACTGGGTGTGTCAGCTCACGCCTGTAATCCCAGCACTTTGGCAGGATGTTTGAGGCCAGGACTTGAGACCAGCTTGGCCAACATGGTGAAACTCATCTGTACTAAAAACACAAAATTTAGCTGGGCATGGTGGCGCATGCCTGTAATCCCAGCTATGTAATTGCCAATGGGTTCACCTTGCCTGCTGCCTAGGCAGCTGATTTATTGAGACAGGGGAATTGCAATAGAGAATGAGTAATTCATGCAGAGCTGGCTGTGTGGGAGACTAGAGTTTTATTATTACTCAAATCAGTCTCCCCAAGCATTCGAGGATCAGAGTTTTTAAGGACAACTTGGTGGGTAAGGGGAATCCAGTGAGCTGGCAGTGCTGATTGGTCAGGTCAGCGATGATATCATAG
Organism: Pongo abelii; assembly: GCF_028885655.2. Taxonomy (NCBI): domain Eukaryota; kingdom Metazoa; phylum Chordata; class Mammalia; order Primates; family Hominidae; genus Pongo; species Pongo abelii. Next base: position 68,421,025 of record NC_071997.2, read on the forward strand.
GAAGAAGCCATCTCCATGTGCTGAGTCAGTTCCTGGGTGGGGCCAACAAGATCAAATGAGCCAGTTTATTGATCGGGGTGGTACCAGCTGATCTGTCAAGTACAGGGTCTGCAAAATATCTCAAGCGTGGATCTTAGGAACAGTTTAGGGGGAGGGTCAGAATCTTGTAGTCTCCAGTTGCGTGAGCCGACTCCTAAACCATAATTTCTAATCTTGTGGCTAATTTGTTAGTCCAACAAAGGCAGTCTAGCCCCCAGGCAAGAAGGTGGTTTGTTTTGGGAAAGGACTGTTATCATCTTTGTTTTAAACTATAAACTAAGTTCCTCCCAAAGTTAGTTCACCCTATGCTCAAGAATGGACCAGAACAGCTTGGAGGTTAGAAGCAAGATGGAGTTGGTTAGGTCAGATCTCTTTCACTGTCTCAGTTATAATTTTGCAATGGGGATTTCAGCTACTTGGGAGGCTGAGGCATGAGAATCACTTGGACCCAGGAGGTGGAGGTTGCAGTAAACCATGATCACGCCACTGCACTATAGATTGGGTGACAGAGTGAGACTCTGTCTCAAAAAAGAAAAAAAAAAAATCTACAAAAACTCTATAGCTAATGGGGGAAACTAGATGCTTCCCACTAAGAACAGGATCAAGGTAAGGGATGTCCCCTCTCACTGTTTCTTTTAACATTGTCTTGGAAGTCCTAACTAATGTAATAAGACAAGAAAAGGAAATAAAATATATAAAAATTAGGAAGAAGTAAAACTGTTTCCAGATGAAATGATTGTCGATGTGGAAAATCCCAAAGAATCCAAAAAGAAATTCCTGGAACTAATAAGTGACTATAGTAAGATTGCAAGATACAAAGTTAATATATAAAAGTTAATTACTTTCTTATATACCAGCAGTGAACAATTGGAATTTGAAATTAAAAACCCATGCCATTTACATTAGCATCAAAGAAAATGAAGGCTTTATGTATAAATCTAAATATATGTAAGATCTATCTGAGGAAAACCACAAGACTGATGAAAGAAATTAAATATCTAAATAAATGGAGAGATAGTTCATATATGTGGGTAGGAAGGCTCAGTATTGTCAAGGTGTCTCTTTTTCCCAGCTTGATCAATAGAGTCAAACATAATCCTGATTAAAATCCTAGCAGTTGGTTTTGTGGATATTGAAAACTGACTCTAAAGCTTATATAGAAAAAGACCCAGAATAGCTAACACAGTATTAAAACAGGAACAAAGCTGGAGGACTGATACCACCCAGTTTGAAGTTTTGCTATAAGCTACAGTAATCAAGAAAATGTCATATTGGTGAAAGAACAGATATATGGATCAGTGGAACAGAGAACCCAGAAATAGACCCACACAAATACAATCAACTGATTTTTAACAAAGGGGCAAAGGTAATTCAATAGAGAAAGGATAGTTGTTTGAACAAATGGTACTGAAACAACTACACATCCACATACCAAAGAGAAAGAATATAGACACATACCACCTTGCACTATTCATGGAAATTAGCTCAAAGTTGATGATAGACCTTAATGTAAAATGCAAAACTATAAAACTTCTAGATGATAACATAGGAGAAAATCTAGGTAACCTTGGGTTTGGTAATGACTTTTTAGATATGAAAGAAAAGCACAATCCATGAAAGAAAAAATTGAAAAGTTGAACTTCATTAAAATTAAAAAGTTCTACTCTGTGAAAGACACTGTTAAGAGCATGAAAAAACAAGCCAAAGACTGGGAGAAAATACTTACAAAACACATATCTGATACAGGATTGATGGTCAGGTGTGGTGGCTTACGCCTTGTAATCCCAGCACTTTGGGAGGTGGAGGTGGGAGAATCACTTGAGACCGAGAGTTCAGGACCAGCTTGGGCAACATAGTGAGAACCCATCTCTACAAGAAAAAATTAGAAAAATTAGTCAGGCATGGTGGTGTGCACCTGTAGTCCTAGCGGCTCTGGAGGCTGAGGCAGGAAGATTGCGTGAACCCTGAAATTTGAAGTTACAGTGAGCTACTTCAGCCTGGGCAACAGAACTAGACCCTGTCTCAAAAAACAAAAAGGGACTGGTACCAAAAATAAACAAAGGAGTTAAAACTCAACAACAACAAAACAAACAGCCAAATTAAAAAATGAGTAAAGGGCTTTGAATAGACCTTTTCCCAAAAAAAGGTATAGAAGTGTGCAATTAGCACATGAAAATATGGTCAACATAGCAAATAATTTTACATGATAAATTTTATGTTATATATATTTTACCTTAAAAAATATGAGCAAAAGATCTAAATACCTCATCAAAGAAGATAATGCAGATGGCAAATAAGCATATAAAAAGATGCTCAATATCAAATGTCATTAGGGAATTCCTAATTAAAATGAGATGCCACTACATACCTATTAGAATAGCAAAAATCTAAAACACTGACAACACCAAATGTTGACAAGGATGTAGAACAACAGGAGCTCTTATTTATTGCTGGTGGGAATGAAAAATGGTATGGCCACTTTGGAAAACAGTCCTGTAGTAACTGATAGAATTGCTACCAGAACTCTGAACACTGCTGGCCTCCTGCTTTTCTTGTTACCACACTTCACTTTCTCAGGTATCCTTTCGGTGATATCTCTGAAAATAACATTGTTAGTGGTCATCTAATTCTAAATCAGAGTGAGATTTTTTTTTTTTTTTTGACTCAGAGTGTGTCAATAACTAATTTCTATCTTTCTTTCTTTCTTTTTTTTCTTTTTTTTGTGATGGAGTCTCACTCTGCCACCCAGGCTGGAGTGCAATGGCGTGATCTCGGTTCACTGCAGCCTCTGCCTCCTGGGTTTAAGTGATTCTTGTGCCTCAGCCTCCCCAATAGCTGGGATTTCAGGTGTGCACTACTACTCCTGGCTAATTTTTGGTAGAGACGGGGTTTCACCATGTTGGCCAGGCTAGTCTCGAACTCTTGACCTCAGGTGATCGGTCCGCCTCAGCCTCTGAAAGTGCTGAGATTACAGGTGTGAGCCACCGCACCTGGCCTAATTTCTATCTTTCTATCTTAGATATATAGGTTTTTGAATTTTCTTTCTTGATTTAAATTTTTCTCCTAATTGATACATAAATATTTTCCATTTGCTTTCTCACTTTATTCTAAATATGGAGATTTTACTATAATTATATAAGATGGAATGGATGGAGGTATATAGATGTGCGTAGATCTCATAGAGGTATTTGGTTTATTAAGCATGCTTGTTACTTGTATTTAAGTTCAGGAGGCTAGTGATTTCGTATTAAAAGTCATAGGACTAATTTGGCATATTCTGATATTCTGTTGCAAAACACTTTCATGCTTTGAATACTCATGTTTACACATACATTGATCATGTTATTTGTCTTTTTATTAGAGAGAGAAGATTCATGAGAGATGCAAGAATATTTGTCCTCCTAAAGATACCTTTGAAAGGACTCTTTTACATACTCATGGTATGAATATGTGTTATTTATAGATAATAAAGCATAGCATAAATATTAGTGAACAAAATCTTTATTTTGGGACCTTATTGCCTATTATATCTATAATTTTTATTTCTAGTAAAAATTTTTATAACCTATGATTATAGTATTTTCTAAGAACTTCTAAGAGAAAAAGTAGATCTGACAGTAGTGTAATCCTTTAGTTCAACAAATATTGATTGAATATCTTCGTGCTTGGTATGTTCCTTGTTGCTTAAAAATAGATGAGTAAGCTGTACATGATGGCACATGTGTATAGTCCCAACTACTTGGGAGGGTGAGGTGGGAGGATTTGAGAACAGTAACGTAGTGATACCCTAAAGTAAATCTATAGATAAGTAAAAAGTAGCTTTGGTCCTCAAAGAACTGATGTTCTCCTGAATAAGTTTAAAGAAATAAACCAATAATTGTATCACTGTATATTAAAGAGTAAGTTCAGTGTGGTAAAGTTTTATAACATGCCTAACTTAGCTTTAGAAGCATTCCTAGAGTTGACAGTGATTACATGTGTTTTAAAGTCGTTAGTTTGAAACATTTATGTGGAAGAAGGCATTCCAAGAAAAGGGAATAGTTTATACAAAGCCATAGAATAAAGAGAGAACAGAATATTCAAGGAACTGTAAGAGTTTAATATGTTGGTTCTACTGGGAGCAAGAGATGAGACTGAAGCATAGGCAGGAGTCAGATCATGAAGAACCTTATATGCTGTGGTAAGGAATTTTACTTTTTCTGAAGACACTATAAAGCTACATAATATTTTTAACTAAGCATGATCAGATTTATGATTATATATTTATGTGAAAATAGTTGTGGATAGTGAATAATGGGATGATGATTAGACTAGAGACAAGGAGACAGTTGGAGGCTACTGCGGTAATACAAATGAGAAATGATATTCCAGTAACAGTTACAGTGGAGATGGAGAGGGAATTAGGCCTTTGAGAAGTAACTCAGAGATTGAGACACAGGTTTTGGTGGCCAGTTATTGGTAATGGAGCAAGATGATTCAAGGACAATTCCCATGTTTCTTGCTTGGACAACTGGGTGGGTGACAGTGCAATTCAGTGAGAGAGGCAATATAGGAGGAGGAATTTTGAGGGAGATGGAGGCAAGTTTAGTTGCAGATTTGCAGTGAAGGACATGCCTTTTTGGCAACCTGGAGCTCAGGTTGAAGATTTAGGCTGAAGATGTAAGTATGGTAGACATCATCATAGACAGGTATGCTGGACAATAGCATGGTAGTTGAATCCAAGGACGTTGGGTGAGATTGCCCAGGGAAGATGTGAATAGTGAGAAGAAAATGACTGGTGATGGAGCACTAATTAATCTGTCGCATTTAAGGGGCAGACGGAAGATGAGATACCTGTGAAGGAGACAAAAAGTGGTCAGAGAGATAGGAAAGTCAACCAAGAGAGAATTGCACCTTAAAAGTTAAAGCTAGTGAGGATTTCAGAAAGTAAGAACAGTTAGTTGGTCTATAATGTCAGAATAGTTCAGGGATAGATCAATTTGTACACTGAGAAGTCTCCTTTGTTTTGGCAATCAGGAGATCTTAGAGCATTTATGGCAGTTCCAGAAACCTCAATACTATATATTAAGGAGTGAGTACAAGAGAAAGAAATGTAGACTACCAGTATTATGTCACTAGAAGATTTGAGATAGATTATTGACTACAGGGAACAGAGTGGAAGAATATTTTTTCATGGCCAGGACTAGATCAGGTAAGAGAGGCATTTGACTATCCCTGAGAGTGAGTGCTTTTGCATCTGAGGTCCCGCCCTTCCCTCAACCTGGTCCTGGCCTGGGTTTTATCTTTTTCTATATATATATATATATAATATGTGTGTGTGTGTATATATATATATATTTTTTAATGGAAAAGAACTGAGCATGTTTATATACAGAGATAAGAGAGCTAGTACAAGGGAAGAGGCTGAAGATACCGAGATAGAGTAAACTGATTAACCAAGCTCACAGCAGAGGCAGGAGGAAATGGAGTCTAAGTGCAGAAAGGTTGGTTTTGAAGAGGAGAGTAGTACCTTATCTGAGTTTGGATTGGCAGGATGAAAGTAAAGTAGGTTCATTTGCAAATAAGTGTGTATCTCAGCTTTAAGATGTCTGAGAAGAAAATTAACATAGTATAAAAAAGCAACCTTTGATCATAAGAAATTCTGGATGGGATGATAGATCTTTTAAATAATAAAAACAGTATTCCTACTTTAAAATTTAATTCATTTTTTAAAATTACATAGCATGCCATATTCAGTCTTACCAAACTTAAAAAGATAGCACAGCAGTCTTCAATCTTTTTGGCACCAGGGACTGGTTTCATGGAAAACAATTTTTCCATAGACCAAGGGGTTTGTGGGGAGATAGTTTTGGGATGAACCTTTATTATGCACTTTATTTCTACTGTTATTACATTGTAAAATATAATGAAATAATTATACAACTCATCATAATGTAGAGTCAGTGGGAGCCCTGAGCTTATTTTCTGGGAACTAGATGGTCCCATCTGGGGGAGATGGGAGACAGTGACAGATCATCAGGCATTAGATTCTTATAAGGAGGGCACAACCTAGATCTCTGACATGTGCAGTTCACATTAGGGTTTGTGCTCCTATGAGAACGTAGTGCCACCACTGATCTGACAGAAGGTGGAGCTCAGACGGTAATGTGAGCGATGGGGAGTGTCTGTAAATACAGATGAAGCTTTGCTTGTGCCCACTGCTCACCTCCTGCTGTGCAGCCTGGTTCCTAACAGGTTATGGCCTGGGGGTTGGGGACCACTGAGATAGCATAAAGCCTTTTATGTCTGATTAAAAAGATTTGAGATGTATTTAGCTGTTTTATTGCTGCTATATAATTGATTACAATTACCTGAAACATTGTTTTGTTCAGCGCTTTGCCTACTACTAGGCATGTAATAGGTGCTTGATAGATATTTGTTGAAGGAATAAATTTAAGTAGTTATTTGGATGTGACCCAGTACAATACTGAATCTGTCAAAATGTATTTTATGGAGTTAAAATGAAAACAAGTTTTAAAAATAATATTTTCCCTTCTTTTTAAATAGATAAATCCAGGACAGATCTGGAGCAAGTACCTAAGGTAACAAAGCTTAAACATGAGAAAATTGCCTTATAATATTTGATCTTTAATTTTGCCTTACAAGCAGATTTCATTTGGCTTTTTTTTTTTTTTGACCCTTTGGCTACTTTGTCTCTTGTGGGGCTGTGTTGCATCACTTTTCTTCTTTCTTTCTCATTCTTTTCTTTTTTTCTTTCCTTCTTTCTGTCTTTCTTTCTGTCTTTTCTGTCTTTCTTTCTGTCTTTTTCTTTCTGCTTTTCTTTTCTTTCTCTTACTTAGCCAGAATCTTGCTCCGTCTCGCAGGCTGGAGTGCAGTGGTGCGATCTCAGTTCACTGTAACCTCTGTCTCCTGGGTTCCAGTGATTCTGCTGCCTCAGCATCCTGAGTAGCTGGGATTACAGGTGCATGCCACCATGCCCAGCTACTTTTTTTGTTTTGTATTTTTAGTAGAGATGGGGTTTCACCGTATTGGCCAGGCTGGTCTTGAACTCCTGATTTCAAGTGATCCGTCCACCTCGGCCTCCCAATGTGCTGGGATTACAGGTGTGAGCCACCATGCCTGGCCTTTTTTTTTTTTTTTTAATGAAAAAATGTTTTTAATTAACAAATAAAAATGATGTATATTTATGGTGTTTTTTCTCTTTTGCATCATCAGTCTCTTTCTCATCACTGAAACCTACAAATATTTTAAAATCTTTGCATTACAAAAATTTTGCTGATCATTCAACCTCTTCAAATTATTAAGAGATACTTTGTATGAAAAATTTTGTCGATGTATAATAGATCCATTTTTTTCTGGGAAGAGAGTCGATTACCTTCATCAGATTCTCAAATAGGTCTGTGACAGTTGTTCTTTAGGGTAAGAAAGAGAAGATGAAAGACACAAAAAAGGTAGAAGGATATCATTTATATCATTTATTTGATTCTGCAAAATAAAATTCAAAGGTTGTCATTTAAGGCTCAATGTTCACTTCATGTAATCTTTACACATTCTTTACTTCAGCCAAACTTTTTTTTGATGGCTCTGTGCTTTATTTATGCTGTTTCTTGATCCTGGAAGACTTTTCCCTTATCTTCCCATATCTGATTCTCTGTAATCTTTTGCTTAAAATGGCAGCTTTACATGGGTACTTTCTTGTTCTTTCCAACAGAAGATAATTGGCCCTTTTGCCAGATTCCCGTAACATTTTATCTGGGACTCTTCCCTCATCCCTCTGCTACCCCTTTAAGGATTTGTCCCTCTTGTCCTTATAAGACTTTTTTTTTTTTTTTTTTTTTTTGAGGCAGAGTCTCTCTCTGTCGCCCAGGCTGGAGTGCAGTGGCACAATCTCGGCTCACTGCAACCTCCGCCTCCCAGGTTCAAGCAATTCTGTTACCTCAGCCTCCTGAGTAAGCTGGGATTACAGGCGCCTGCTACCAGGCCTGGCTAATTTTAGTATTTTTAGAACAGACGGGGTTTTGCCACGATAGCCAGGCTAGGCTGGTCTCAAACTTCTGACTTCAAGTGATCCGCCCACCTGGCCTCTGAAAGTGCTGGGATTACAAGCATGAACCACAGGGCCCGGTCTCCTTATAATATTTTATATACATATTTTATCACATCCCTTGGATTGAAGCTTCATGAGATTGGGGTCTCTTTAATAAATTATCTTTGTTTCTCCTTCAGTGCCTAGCATCAGAAATAGTAAATATTTATTGAATTAATCAATACTTTCAGTTATAATACCAAAGCAGGGATTAGAAAATTTACTCATGTCTCTAGTTAGATTTTTTTTCTACCGTATTCATTCTAATTTTTGTATATAGGTAAAATAAATCAGTAAATAAAATATAGCATATAATTAAATACATAAATTGATTAAACCATGTTTTAGGCCCTATGCTAGGTGCTAGAGATACAAAAATAAGCTATAAATTTAACCCTGCAAGAACATATGGTCTCCAGAGGGAGATATGCATACTAAATTAATAATTTCTATAAAGTATGAGGTAAATAATTAAGTATGCATGATATATTTGTGTTCAGAGATGGTAGTCATTATGTCATGCACAAGGACACATTTGCCCTTTTGATTGGGTCATGTTCTTCAGGAAGATGTACAAGAAAAGGCATTCTAGGCCAGAAGTATGTATATAAAGATATGCATACTTTATGTATTAATACACTCATTGTAAAAAGAATAAGAGTATGGAAGAGAATTGAATATTGCTAGAGTGTAATGGGTAAATAGTGGGAGTGACAAGATACAAAGAGGTAAATGGGTCCAGAAAAACAATGAAGGGTTTTGGATGCCATTCTAAATAGTTTGATCTGTGGGTCATGGGAATCTATTGAGAATTTTAAACAGGGAAGTTAATACAGTTATACTTGACATTTTAGAGGAGTATCTCTAATAGTAGTATAGGGGATAGATTAGGGAAGGATATCAGTAAATAGCTATTGAAGAGCTGAACTACTGAATGCTGTGGAGATACAGGAAAGCAGAGATTCAAGGTGTATTTACAAAATATAACAGGTAGGCCTTATTGCCTAGCTGGTCATGATATGTAAGGGAAAAGTAGTCTATTAATAAAATTGAATTTGTTTTGGTTTTAATATTTATTGTATGCTTAATCTAAACTAATTTTAAAACAATTTTGAGCAGGAGAAAATAGATAGGTTAGAGAAATTGATATTTGGCATTTTAAAAAACTATCAGTGGGAAATAATGTGGAAATTTTAGGATAAGTATTATATCTGCCTCTGGTATGTACCTGTAGGACTGCATTAGTGAGTATGATCCTGTAGTAATAGAATGACCATCTCCATTGGTAAAGGCAAAAAACATTTTGTATCTTTTATGAGTATTTTAAGCTTGGTGAGAAATTTACACATTTTTCTTATAGATATTTGTGTGAATAACTCGACCGTTATCACTTGCTTTTGCTATTCATACTCAAGATCCACGTTAATTTCGTTTAATGATCATGATGTTAGAAGAGATAATGGGTATAAAGAAAATACTTATCTAATTGAGGGAAATGCATTTTTTTAATAGATTTTTATGAAACCAGATTTTGCCTTGGATGATTCCTTAACTTTTAATTCAGTTTTACCATGGTCTCATTTTAATACTGCTGGTGGAAAAGGAAATCGTGATGCAGCTTCCTCAAAGTTGCTTCAAGAAAAGGTAATATCTTTTTGACTTTTTCCATGTAGGAAACTATTCTAGTTAAGTGGTACTGTTTGCATGGGTTCAGATTTAGTTATTTAGTAAGCTGTACTTTTACATTCGTTTTTGCTGTTACTGATAACTATAAGCCTCCCAGTCTTAACTAATAAACTAACAGCATTTTGATTCAGTGGAACACAAGTTGTGCAGATTAACAAAGAAAAACTTACTATTTGAGTGCTTCTTACCTGAAAGAGCAGTTGATGGAATTTTAATTGAAAGGATATATTAGCTAACACAATAAATTGCTTTGCAGTTATCCCAGATATTTTATTTACATATTGGCTAATTTTATTTATTTTTATTTTTATTTTGTTGAGACGGAGTCTTGCTCTATTGCCCAGGCTGGAGTGCAGTGGTACGATCTCCACTCACTGCAACCTCCACCTCCTGGGTTCAAGCAATTCTCCTTCCTCATCCTCCCAAGTAGCTGGGACTACAGGTGTGTGCCACCATGCTTGGCTAATTTTTTGTATTTTTAGTAGAGATGGGGTTTCACCATGTTGGCCAGGCTGGTCTCGAACTCCTGACCACATGATCCGCCCACCTTGGCCTCCCAAAGTGCTGAGATTACAGATGTGAGCCACCGTGCCCATCCCTACATTGGCTAATTTTGTAAGAATGATTTAAAGCACAGAAAACCAATGTTTTCCGAGGTACTGTTTTTCATTTTCACCTAGGGATGATTATTTTGAAACAAAAATATCTTAAAGAATACAATATTCCTATTGTTTTTGTAGCTTTGCAAAGCCTAGTCTTTTACATGTTACTAGTCAGCAGTTCTTTACATTTTACAATGTTCTGTAGTCCAGAAGTCAACACCTTGAAAGTCATTTAATATTTAGACCTTTAAATATAATTTACTTATCAAGAATCTTCTAAAGACATTTGATCTCTGTTCTTAGCATTCAGTTTAGAGCTCGTGTAAAACTGAAGGTAGTTCTTAAAATGAGAAGTAGTGATTTTGTTTTACTTTAGTGATATCCCCTGGCAATCTGAAAGCTTGTCTCAGGAAGACATCAATAAATCAGGTTCAGTCCTCCTCAGAAACTGAAGAAAAGACTAGCTTGGGGAGGAGAGAAGAAGAAATATGGGGAAGAAATCATGAGTATTCCTTTTCTCACAATTGAAAATGAAAATGAGCTTTTTCCCTTGGCAACATTTTCACCTATAAAAAGGTTTTTCCGTGCATAGGAACAAATTGATAAATCTGACGAAAACCATGGGTTTAGAGACACAGGCTTACTCATGACACAGGCGTTCATATTCTAAGTATATGCCCTGAGAGAATAATACCTTAAAAAGAGAAAAACAGCAAAAGCCAGTAAAAGTCTCATCAATCTTTACAGGTACTTTTAATACAGATAATTTAAAAATTATTTCCTTTATAGCATTTTAATAGGAAATAAACTATAAAAATGTTATGCCTTGAAAAGAGTAAATCAATGGATTATTGAAAATTCAAAAAATCTTTGAGACTCAAATGCTTTTCTTATGCTGAATGTTTAAAGTGACTAAAATAATGGAAATTTTTTTTTATTTGTAAATTGCAGAATCAGATTTGCTGTATTTACATTCTGACTCCTTTTCATTCTGCTCTGTTCTTAGAATAGGAATAGAAGACAGGATTCCAAGAGAGCACTTTCAAACTCCTTTTATGATGGACAACAGCTGGTTTATCGTGTTCGCTTTAAAGAGCAAGGATGCTATAACTAGAATTAAAGAAATTTGTATTCTATTGTACTATGCAAAGTGCTGGTCTGCAGTAAAATAAGGAGTTTGCACTGGAATGCAAATCACTGCACTGCTTACTTCATTAAGAAAGTCTGAAAAAAATACAGTGTGCTTGATGATGTAGTTGATTTACTTTCTAGCAAAATTCTTTATTTTATTATGGCCCTGTTAAACAGTCCACAGATTGGCAGCAGCATATAAATCACATTCTGGGTAGCACTGTCCTAAAGATATCTATTCTCCGTTTACTATCCTGGGAATTGAGTCCATGTTACCTTGCAGTTTACCCTAGTACATTTGTGCCCATTTTGCTTTTTTAGTGAATAAATGAACAGCCATATTGAAGATGAAAGAGCAAAAGGGCATAAACTCAAGATTTAACCTATGGAAAAATTTCTTGTTTGTAACCTATTTAGATATTGTAAGATTATTGAAGGAGCATTATTGAAGATATGAATGATACTCTGTATTTCCTTAGGGAAACAGATTTGATGACCAGATAGTCTCTTCTAATCTTATGAGACCTAAATGTTGAAAGTTCATTAACCCTTTGAAACTATGAATTATCCGAAGACATTCAGAGATAATGCCCGAAGTCTGAGCTGTGGGTTAAAAAATCTCAAAGCAAAAAAATGGGTGAATAATGGAAAGATAATATAGCCAAAAAAGGCATATACAGTTAGAAAGGAAGAAAAGGCAAAACAAGTTTTAGAAGTCCATATTTGAAATTTAGAAAGCATTTAAAATATATATTACTGTAAGAATTAATCTTGGTAGTGCTACTAGTAAAATATATATGAGCTAATTGTTTAAGGCGTTTGTCGAACTTTTAAGAGGAAAATTCGTTGGAAATAAACTGAATTTTACAAATTGATAAAAGAATCACTTTTGAAATGTAAAATAAGCAGCTGAAAAAAATCCAAATGAATTATAGTACCTTATCTGTAATTTGTTACTGAACCATCAGTCTATCTTGGATTATTCAGCATTTTGAGGCAGAATGGTATAATAGAAACAGCTTCAGTTTTTCAGTCAGAGATATACCAACATTTTAGTTTTGCTACTTAGTAACTACATGACTCTCTGTGTTTCCTCATCTGTAAAATGATAATAATAATACCTATACTTCAAGATTGTTAAAATTAGAAAAATTAGATGTGTGTAAAATACCTGTGCCTAATCCATAGGAGGAGGTCAATAAATGGAAGGTATAATCATCTATTTAGTCAGATAAATGATGTGTGATGATATTGGGGGCTAAGGAGATCGTTCTCTGTCTCTCAGATCTTAGAACATCTGAAACTGGAATTGTAGTTTGAGATGTCTGTGGGGTACTCTTTTAGAAAGCAGTTGGTGTTTGGAAGGTGGTAATGACAGGAACAGAGGAGGAAAGTAAATGACCTTGTACTCTTTTGTCATACATTTATATCTTTGGGCTGTACCCTTTATCTTCCTTCCATTTTGTTGTGCCCAATTTCAAGGATCTCACAATCAAACAATTCACACAATGGAATTTAAAGTATATGTAGAAATCTTTTATCATTGTCATAAAGTATTTGGATAATCAAGGAAGGTATGCTCATAGTACTTCATATTTTTTTTCCCTCCCTTTTAAGCTGAGCCATTATCTGGATATTGTGGAAGTAAACATTGCTCACCAGATCTCTCTACGTTCAGAAGCATTTTTTCATGCAATGACCTCTCAACACGAGTTGCAGGACTACCTCAAGAAAACTTCCCAGGCTGTAAAAATGCTTCGAGATAAAATTGCACAGATTGATAAAGTAATGTGTGAAGGATCACTCCACATTTTAAGACTGGCACTTACCAGAAATAATTGTGTTAAAGTATACAATAAGCTGAAGTTAATGGCCACTGTACACCAGACTCAGCCTACAGTACAGGTGTTATTATCTACTTCTGAATTTGTTGGAGCATTGGACTTAATAGCAACAACACAAGAGGTTCTACAGCAGGAACTTCAGGGCATTCACAGTTTCCGGTATGTCCATTAAGTAAGCCACTAGAAATAATAGAAATTTTTAAAGGGTAAGATTTAGTACGTAATGTTAAAAGTGTGAATGTATTCAAAGTTAAATGGATATTTTTTCTTCCAGATTGATCATTTGTTTAATAATGTTATTCTGATATTATAGTATTAGCAAAACAAAAACCATAAGGAATAATATTTTCAGAGACCTTTGGATGGAGAAGCAAAATGAAAATTTCTAGGAGATGAGATAAATGCAAGGCCAGTCACAACATTAACATTTTGAAAATGTTGAAATAGCTTTGTGTCACAATGGTAGGTCAAGGTGGAGAGAATACCAGCATATTTAAAATTAAGTTTGTGTTGAAAGCCTTTAATAGATTTAAAATTGAATAATTATTAAAATTTATTTCTGATTTGCAGTCTGTTTATCAAATTGCAAAAGAAATCCACATGGTGATAGAAAAGACCCAATTTCTCCTGTTATTATTTTGAAAATACCTTAGGTTTTAGATATTTTATATGAAATCATTCCAAAGTGTTTATTTTATAGACTAATTGCAAGCCATCAAAATTTCGTTCCATTAAGCAGGCTTGCAGTATCCTTGTAGAAGTTCCTATCTGCTGGGAAAACCATCCAAACCACGTACTAGTAAGTGACTGTAAAGTTTTATGGAAGATGTGCTCTGTAACTTAATCCATTATGGAAAAGTTAGCTTCAAAATACATTTATTTTAATTGAATTATAAATCTTATTGACTGAAGACATGTAATTGGAATGTTCAGGATATATTTTTAAAGCTGAAACCAAATTTAATTAGATGAACAATTGATTGATTCATTCAGTTAAGGTATGGCTGTTGAGCACCTATTACATGTCGAGTACCAGACAGAATGAGTACTGGGAATATAGTCATGAATGAAGTAGAGATGTTCAGTGCTCTAAAAGTCTCTACAATTTATTTGGCATGGGGCAGGAAGCAGACAAATTACTGCATAGTTATGATATAGTGTAATATATTGTGATGAATGGAAAGATTGCTGTGGAGCTCTGACCTTAGGGGTGGAACCTAATCCAGACTTGGATGGTTATAGAAAGCATTCTGAGTCACAAACCTCTTTGAGAATCCATTGAAAGCTACTGTTGGACCATCTTTCCACAAAAATATACCTGTACATGAAATTTTGCAATCAATTTTGGGTGATTCATGTTTTTTTGAAGTCTACTTTGAATTCCCTAGCATGGAACCCAGGGCAACTAAATTATTTTTAATTTTTCTTTCACCTTTGAAATTATAAGGATTTATCTTCTTTGAATTTGTATGTCGTATGTATTTTTTCAATAAATGTCAGTTTTGTCATTGCCTTAGAAAAATGGATTTCTATAATGACAGAAGCTGTGTTTTTAACTTACCACTTACTGTATAATATCATGAGTGTTGATGAATATTGGGAGCCAGTATCCCATAGATAGTACAGAGCTGAGAAATAGAATCAAAGATTGAATGCTGCCTTGGCAAACACAAATTCTCAAACTGTTCTAATTTTTACCTCAAAGTTCATGCAGTTTACTTTTACTTTCCTTGACTCATAAGTTTATGGTCAATACTCATGAAAAGTAATTTTAAGAAGAGGGTTGAATATTTATTTATTCTCAGTAGTTTATGATTTATTGGGTTACAGAATAAAAATTTTATAATCTTGTATTTATTATGAGCTCAAGGAAGAGCTTACCTTTGTTTTCAACCTTACTTTGTTTATACCTTAACTCAAAGTATAAAATATTCTTCATTTAAAAATGTCTATTATTTATGTATGTATTTATTTCGAGACAGGGTTTTTGCTCTGTTGCCCAGGCTAGAGTGCAGTGGTGAGCTCTCAGCTCACTGCAACCTCTGCCCCCACACCCAGTCCCCTGCTACCCTGTTAACTCCCCACCCACCACCAGCTCAAGCCATTCTCTCACCTCAGCCTCCTGAGTAGATGGGATTAAAAACACACACCACCATGCCCAGCTAATTTTTATTTATTTATTTATTTATTTTTTTGAGTTGGAGTCTAGCTCTGTCGCCCAGGCTGGAGTTCAGTGGCACGATCTCAGTTCACTGCAACCTCTGCCTCCCGGGTTCAAGCAATTCTCCTGCCTCAGCTCCCGAGTAGCTGGGATTACAGGTGCCTGCCACTGCGCCCAGCTAATTTTTGTATTTTTAGTAGAGACAGGGTTTCACCATATTGGCCAGGCTGGTCTCGAACTCCTGACCTCAGGTGATCTGCCCATCTCGGCCTCCCAAAGTGCTGGGATTACAAGTGTGAGCTACCGTGCCTGGCCTGATTTTTATTTTTAGTAGAGATGGAGTCTTGCCGTGTTACCCAGGCTGGTCTCGAACTCCTAAGCTCACGCCATCTGCCTTCCTCGGCTCCGCAGAGTGCTGTGATTACAGGCATTACCACCATGCTCTGCCAAAAATGTTTATGATTTTTAAAAAGACTTTCAGATGTTCTGATTTTCTACATTTTGCTCAATATCTTTCTATTTTTTTCAGAACCACATGTGTAAAGAGTGTTATTTCTTCATGTAAAACATTTCTGTAAAGTTTCCTATCAACTGTCAGTTCCAATATGTTTATAACTGTTTAAAAGTTTGGTATCAGAACTTGAGTCTCTGACTTCCAATAAATATATAGCAATTTATTTTCAAAAACAAAAGTACTCTAAAAGAAAATGTTTTTATAGTCAAGGAAGAATACTGAATCATACGTGAAGTAGTTTAAGACTTGTTATTATAACCCCATTCTTTTTGTGTTTTGTTTTAAATTTGTGTCAAATCCTATATGATGATTTACTTTCTTGACTTTATCTTTCCTTTTGCTAAAGGTTGTTAAATACCAACATTAGTTACTTTCTTATATAGTTTAACAGATATTTTTAAGGCCATTAACTTTATTTAGAAGCATAAGAATTAGTTTTGGACGCTTTATAGATTGATTTTTATCCAGTAAAATATGTATTAGAGGTCTCTTATGGTAACATAAGCATTAGGTTATAAGCTGTTCTCGTTAGTTTATTAAAATAATTATACTCTCCCATTAGGAAATAAAAAATATTCTACTTGAATTTCACACGCTTTTGTCTTTTTTATATCAGAGTCCATATTTCAGTCATTTCGTGGGCCATATACTAAGCAAGCATCTTACTTGAAATAAGAAATCTTTCAGTAGGACAAGCAAAGGACTCTTTTGAATTTATTTGTTAATAGTCTTTCCATTTTATGAATCTTAGTCCAAGTTTTGCTTTTGGCTATAATGTTCTTTGTATTGCTTTTTAAAAATGTTCTATTTAATATATATATATGCAGTCTTGCCCTGTCACCCAGGCTGGAGTGCAATGGTGTGATGGTAGCTCAACTATAGCCTTGAACTCCTAGGCTCAAGTGATCCTCCTGCCCCAGCCTCCTGGGTAGCTTAAGACTATAGGTCTGTGCCACCATGCCAGGCTAATTTTTAAATTTTTTTGTAGAGATAAGTTCTTGCTATGTTGCCCAGACTGGGTCTATTGCTTTTAAAGGGAACTTTCATACCAAAATTTTTCAGTAGTTAAATTACCACGAATGCAAATCTCTGTTTTCAAAAAGGAATTTTAATAGTTGTATTTGTCTACCATTTTTCTGTGTACTATTAACCTAACATCACATTTTTTCTAGTCAGTAGCAAATAATGCTTATGTGTGTCTTCTTTTTTCTCATTCCTTCTGTATTTTTTGACTTTGAAATTATTTTTCATGTAAACTTTTTTGGTGACCTCTGAGCTCCCAGAACACCTTGTTTATATTCTCTAATGAAATTTTACAGTCTCCTACCATGTTTTGTCATGGTTTGTGTTTTTATTTTAAATCTTTCTATCGGGCTTTGAATTCTAATGTCTTGGACAAGAGCTATGTTGTACACATCTTAATATGTATTTGTGAACTCTATGAATTATTCAGTATATTACCAAATGTATCTTGACACTTTATTCCACTCTTTTTTTTCCTGTCTATAATCATTGTCCCTAATTTCCCATTTATAGTCTATATGACTATAATTCTTAATCCTGGCGCATAATAAAATCTCCAGAAGAGCTTTTAAAAAAGTGTGCCACACCTCACCCAAGCCAGTTAAGTCAGACTTTCTAGAGGTTAAGGCTTGAGCATCTGTATTTTTTTGAAAGCTCTCTGGGAGATTCTAATGTGCACCATAATTGAGAAGCCTGGTTTATAACTACTGTTCATGATTTGTAATTAAAGTGGTAGCATCTTCCTACGTAAATTTGTTCTAAAACAAAATTTTCAACTAACACATCTCCCTGTCTCTATTCAAAGAGGTTTCTACTAATGGATTTGGGAGTGTGATGTATCTGTATAAGTTCCAAGTTTGATTTCCCCTCTTCAGAACTTGAAGGGTAATTTTGACTCATTGCATAACTCATAATTATTATAATTCTTTTGTACATTTGTAGAATTTTTAAATTTAAAAAATTTTGAATGATTTTACTGCCTGAATTGTTGCAAAATTGGGCAATTTCAATTATTAGGACATAATTTTTTTTTTTTTTTCGAGATGGAGTCTTGCTCTGTTGCCCAGGCTGGAGTGCAGTGGTGCAGTCTCGGCTCACTGCAAGCTCCGCCTCCCGGATTCACGCCTCCTGCCTCAGCCTCCTGACTAGCTGGGACTACAGGCACCCGCCACCACACCTGGCTAATTTTTTGTATTTTTAGTAGAGCGGAGTTTCACCGTGTTAGCCAGGATGGTCTTGATCTCCTGACCTCGTGATCCGCCCACCTTGACTTCCCAAATTGCTGGGATTACAGGTGTGAGCCGCCGTGCCTGGCTGGCATATAAATATTTTTAACCATTACATATGAAATGAAATTTTGCTATCTATTACCAATAAAAATGATAATCATTGAAACAATATATATCATTTATATACTAATTTAACTAAAAGTATTGCTGAGGCTAATGGCATTCAAATGCTTAGGCAGATGTAGTACAGAAGTCTCATTATGAGCCCAAGAATGCATTTGAATGTTGATATCTTGCAGGTTTTGATACAGAAAATCTTTAGTTACCTTGAAACTTAGTGCTGTAGTGTTGTTATTTGCTCTTATTGTAAAGCTTTGTGTAGAAACTCTTAGTTTTCATCATTGTTGTTAACACTCTATTCCTACTACTTCATACCATGATTACTACCACCGCCATTCTACAACAGAGGACATATATTGAATACTTGATAATTCTGTACCAGATACTGTGCTAAGTATATTGACATCGCCCACTCCCCAAAAAACTATGAGATAGGGAGTGTTACCCACACTTTACAGATAGGAAAACTGAGGTCATATAGCAAGTTAAGTAATGGTACAGTAGAGATTCAACTTGGGTCTCACTGGGCTTGAGAGCTATGCTTTTTAATATATTTGTTTGCAGATCTTATAGGGCCTCAAATAGATCACTCTGAACATCAATACTAATTTAATTGTACAAACTGTGGGCAATTGAGCTATAGGTTTGCTCAGCAGCCAGGAACTACCATATTAATGGATTTTGGCATAAAAATTAGTGCAGCTAGCTTGTTTTCTACTTGTAAGCCTTTTTTCGTTTTGTCTCGAAAGAAAAGATGCAAAACACTCAGTTTATTATAGATTCCAGTTTATTATGATTTCATTGATCAGTGGCCACCTTGAGATTCCATTGAAGGGATCTTTGTTATTGGATGTATCAAAAGGTATTTAACATGTTATTTGACCTTAAATCTCCTATAATTTAGATTTTAAAATATTGTAGTAAGAAAACATCCACATTGTATGTTTTGTGATGAAGAAATCAGACTTCTTGCTATTTGATGAAACTAGAATTACTACAGAGTTTATTGATATACAAGGTTTTCTGATAAGAACAGCACAGAGGTCACTGTATTGAACATACAGCTTAGTAGAAGGTCTGAATTAATGTGCAAATTGAGGCGTATCTAAGTAGAAAGTATTGGGATTGTTTCAGTTTACTTAGCTGGATATATTTTTCAGAAAGTGATATTTTAGTTGTCATTTCAGTAGATTCACCACTCTAAATTACTGTATGTGATTATTAGGATACATACGTTTAAAACAAGGTGTTAGCAGAGTTATCTTAAATATTTTTGTTAAAGTTAATAATAATGCACACATCATTATTATTGCATCTGTTGTCAAAGTAGCCAAGAATATAAAAGAATAGATTGAGGATGAATAGGTGAAACTTGTAAAATATTGTAGTTCTGAAAGTTGCATTTAAGGATTTGTGTAGACAAATTCTTGCATATATAAAATACCTGTGATTATAAAATAAGTACTATTTGGTGTTAGTATTGAGGTTCTTTATTAAATGAATTATATAGTCTGTATTATATAATTAAACTTTAAAATTACTTTAAGGATGCATAAAAATGAAGCTACTCAAGTTATTTAAAATAATATCTAAGATCAAATAGAACATTGCATTTAAGTTGTGCCGAAACGACGGAAAGTTTTATTATTTTGATGCCCAAATATCAGTAGGTACAGTCATATGGACCTCCCACCATAATTCTTTATGTTGATTTGTTGGAAGACTATTTATACTTGAGGTAACACATACCTGAGTGCTAACCTCTAGTCTGCATTGAAAAAGAATCAATGATATTTATAAAAATAATTGAGAGCCAAGCAATATTAGGTCTAAATTTATATCCTACACTGTCACTTTTTTTTTTAAACTTAAACATACACAACAATAAAGGAAATTATATGAAAAGAATTATAGGAAGCTAGATAAATTGTTTATCTAAGTTGTCAGTGCAAAGCCAAGTTTGTTTTATCTGTATCCTATATTATTTTGTAACAAACCCCAAACATTTTGTTTCATTCATAAATATTTCATTAGGTATCTTTGAAAGATAAGGATTTTTTAAAAATATAACTCTAATGTCATTTATATTTTCAAATATAGCTAGTCAATGTTCAGATTTTCCTGTTTGTCTCAAAATTCTTTCTTACGGTGTGTTTATTGTAATCAGCGTCCAAATAATATCTATATATTGCAATTGGTTGATATGTCTCAAGTGTTTTTTGATCCATAGTTATCCATTCTAATTTTCTTTCAAAATACTAATCGAAGAAACTGGGTTTGTCTTATAGTGCTTCTCATAGTTTGGATTTTGTAAACTGTGTTTCCATGTTTAGCATGTTATTTTTTCACCTATATTCTCTGTAATTGATAGTTAGTTTTAAAAGCTTGATTAGCTTTAAATTTTACTTTTTGACAAGAGCACTTAATAGACAGTGGTGTGTATTTCAGTCAAGAAGCATGAAAAGTCTCTCTTTTGATGATTAGCAGCCATTTAATAGTTGTTGTCTAGGTTTATCATTAATTGTGGGCTACAAATTATGATACTCTAATTCTATCCCACTTTCTTTACTTATTCACTGGAATATTTCTATGAATTGATGTTTCTCTATAACAATTATTTGGTCACCCTTTGAAGGACAATTCTTAAAAGATTAGACAGGATAAATGCTAGATTGTTTTCCTTTACTGAGTTGTTTTCAAATAACGAATTGGAAATCTAGCATCCTCCAAAGATAACTGATGAATTTTTAAAGATATTATAAATACATGGATTTATATGCAAAGTGTTTTAAGTTCTTTGCTTTTTAATTTTTATCAATGTTCAAATTGAATTATCATTTGTAGGAACCTCCTCAAGTTCATTCTTGAGTCTTTTTGACATGATTTCCAAGTAGTTATTGACAGTTTTCTTACTTTGTGTTATGACAGGATGTTTATAGTATGCATTTCCTACCCCAGACCTGTAATCTGCCATTTGTCTAGGGAGCCCTACTTTCTTTTAGTAGGAAATAGTATTTAGAAATCCATGTGGGTAGTAGGCATGTTCTTGCTACTGGATTGGCCATTATTTCTAGGCTTTTGTAGTGGACAGAACTGGGAAATAATTTTCTTTTTTAAGCGACTTTGATATATCTTAAGGAAAAGAAGAGGAAAAAGTCCTATATTGTTTGTATTAATAATATTGTTCTGAGACAATCTGTGTATGTTATGGGATAAAACAAATGAGGAATTATGTTAGTGTCATTAGTAATCACAATTTTCAGCCTGATTAAAAGGAGATACATGTGTAAGATTGAAGAAGTAAAAACCATATAGTCTTGAATTTAAATGGAAGTATCAGTATGACCTCATTTTTTCTCCCCCACAACCCCTACCATAAGTCTCATTTAAAAGTTTTAGTTTATATCTATCTGTCCATCCATCTATCTGTCTGTCTCTTATATTAGATAAGCGTTAGCGCACTGTACATACTGTTCTCCACCTTGCTGTTTTTACCTTACAATATACTCTGGATATTGTACCTGCTCTACAGCATGCATTCTCAATGGAAGATACTACCTCGAGGGCAAACGTTGGGTCTTGAAAGGTGAAAAAAAATCTTGAATATAACAATGGTTTGTGACCCTTCAAAGGGCCATAGTACATAAACAGATATATAATATATTTGTGGCATTAAAGTTTCCTAGGGGTGGCTGGGTACCGTGGCTCATGCCTATAATTCCAGCACTTTGGGAGGCCAAGGTGGGTGGACCACTTGAGGTCAGGAGCTCGAAACCAGCCTGGCCAATATGGTGAAACCCTGTCTTTTACTAAAAACACAAAAATTAGCTGGGTGTGGTGGTGCATACCTGTATTCCTAGCTACTTGGGAGGCTGAGGCACGAGAATTGCTTGAACCTGGGAGATGGAGGTTGCAGTGAGCTGAGATTGTGCCACTACACTCCAGCCTAGGCAACAGAGGGAGACTCTGTCTAAAAAAAAAAAAAAAAAAAAAAAAAAAAATTAAAAATTTCATGGGGTTCTGTGTGTGTGAGATTAGAAAAGGCTTCTGGAGGGGAAATAATGAAAAAAAAACTGCTCTATAGCTATATGTATAGATATTTATCAGTTCTTTTAAAAGTGAGTAATATCTATTTAAAATAAATGCATTGTGATTTATTCAGCCATTCCCCATTGGTCAGCATTTGGGTTGTTTCTATTCTGTTACAGTTATCAATAGTAGGGCAGTTAATGTATGTTCTTTGGTATTTTTGCTCATGCATCTTTGAGACAGATTCTAAGAAGTGAGATTCCTAGGTCAAAATTCCTCTGTGATTTTGCTAGATACTGCCAAATTCCTCTTGTGACAATGTTTTAGTTTGTACTAGTGGAAATATTCTAAATTAGTCTACTGTAAGATATTGATGCCATTTATGAGAACCTTTTTAGTCTATTAACTATAAGAAATATAATTTTCATGTTGTAAGATGCAAACTTATATGTTATTTCACTTATCAGATTTGTTTCATAATTATCACTACTCCTACTTACCATATGTTGTTTATAAAAGAAGAATAATGCATCTACCCAAAAGGTCAAATGGTTTTAACTAATTTTTTAAAAATTGTGTTATATCTCATCTTTCTTAGTAAATATAGTTGCCAATATTAAGGATTTGTTTTTCAAGTAGATGTAGTGTAGATATATTTTAAATGTTTTTAAATTTTAATGTAATATAAAATTTAAATGTTTTAAAACTGCCCCTCAAAATAGAGCTTAAAACATTTTTTTCCCCGAGATATAAACATATTTTCCATTGGACTCTTTCGCTTAAGTTTTGAAATTCTTTGGACCAACTAGGTTATCTAGGCTTCTTTAGCTCATTGCTTTTACACAGCTATTTGAAAGTATGGCAGAAATCCCTTCGTATATGAAAGTACTTCATCCTTACATTTTTCAGTCTTGTGTTTCAATGACTTTCAGTTTAATGACCTAAGGGATGTTGCACAGTAACTCAAACTGATTATAAGAAAGATTGAATTGAGTCCGTCTGTACATACAGTCCTTCAGATATTTATTTGCACCCAGAACAGGGCCTAGCGCAGGGTAGGCACAAATGTTTGTTGAATAAATGAACGACTAGGGAGCTACCACCATTGATATTCAGTAAATGGTTAATAAGGAAAGGTCTTAGAATGTCAATATTTTGTCTGTGGAAAACAATCATAAATATACCCAGTAACCAGGTTTTCTAGAACACATTTATTTGGAGGCTAAAGGTACACCTTTGACCTTGAACAACATGGGTTTGGACTTGTGGGTCCATTTATACACAGATTTTTTTTCAGTAAATATATTGGAAAAGTTTTTGGAGATTTGTGAAAGTTTTAAAAAACTTACCACATAGCCTAGAAATATATATGCCATGAATGCATAAAATATGTGTAGGTACTAGTCTATTTTATCATTTACTACCATAAAATATAACAGCACTATTTAAAAAGTTAAAATTTATCAAAACTTGCACAGAGACTGTGTATGGCCCCACTCATGCAGTATTAAATCATAACTGCAAAAAACTAACTGTGGTACATATTGTACCACTGTAATAATTTCATAACTACCTCCTGTTGCTACTGTGGTGAGCTGAAGTGATGCTAGTCATCTATGTTTGAGCAGTTCCTCTCTCCAGTAAATTGAGTATCACAGTAAAAGGTGATCTCTTACAGTTTTTGCATGGTTTTTATTGTTTTTAATACATACTATACACCTTAAATAACACCATGGGACCCATACTAAGTTCACTGGTGATGCTGGAAGTACTCCCAAGAAGCAGAGAGAAGTCATGACATTTACAGTAAAAAGTTTAATTCCTTGATGTGTATAGTAGATTGAGGTCTGCAGTTGTGGTTGTGGAAAAAAAAAAAAAAAAAGAAATTTGTGAAGTCCTCACTCCAGCTACAACAGCATTTACAAAAACCTTTTCTTTTTGCAAGTACCTTTTTATCCATTATTGAAAATGCAGATTTTATGTAGGTGCAGGCTTACTATGAGAAAGGCGTACCTATAGACTCTAATATTATTTGAGAAAAAGCTAAGATATCAAGTGATAATTTAAAGCAAAAGGAAAGTGAAGGATCTAAACCTGGAGAACTTAATGCCAGCAAAGGATGGTTTGATAATTTTAGAGGTTTGGCTTAAAAAAATGTCATGATAATAGGAGAAGCAGCTTCTGCTGACAAAGAGGCAGCAAATGAGTTCCTGGATGCCATTTAGAAAATAATAGAGGAGAAAGAATATCTACCTGAAAGGTTTTAATGCAGACAAAAGTGCCCTACTCTGGGGGGGGAAAAAAAAAAGCCACAAAGAACATTTATTAGCAAGGAAGAGAAGTGAGCACCAGGATTTAAGACAGGAGGGGATAGGCTATCTCTTACTGTTTTGTGCAAATGAAGTCAGGTTTCTGATCAGGACTGCCCTTATCTATAAAGCTGCTAACCCACAAGCTTCAAAGGGAAAAGATAAATAACAGCTGCCAGTCTTCTGCTTATACAACAAAAGACCTGGATGAGAACGCTTTTTCTGGATTGGTGCCATTGATGCTTTGTCTCTGAAGTCAGGAAGTACCTTGCCAATAAGAGACTGCCTTTTAAAGTTCTTTTGGTGTTGAACAATGCCCCGTCCACCCAGAAACCCATGAATTCAGCACCAGAGGCATTAAAATGATCTCCTTGCCCCAAACACAACATCTGTAATCTAGCTTCTAGATCAGAGAGTCATAAGTACCTTTACAGCTCATTACACACACTACTCTATGGAAAGGATTATCAGTGCTATGGAAGAGAACCCCGATAGAACATCACGAAAGTCTGGAAGGATTACACCATTGAAGATGCCGTCATTGTTATAGAAAAAGTTGTGAAGACCATAAAGCCCGAAACAATAAATTCCTGTTAGAGAAAACTGTGTGCAGATGCTATGAGACAAGGAAATCATGAAAGAGATTGTGGATGTGACAAGGGTGAGGAATGAAGGGTTTCAAGATAAGAATCTTGGAGAAATTCAACAGCTAATAGATACCACACCAGAGGAATTAACAGAAGATGACTTGACGGAGATGAGTGTTCTCAAACCAATGCCAGACAATGAGGAAAAAGAGATAGAAGCAGCAGTGCCAGAAAACAAGATGACATTAGACAATCTGGCAGCAGAGTTCCCATTATTCAAGACTGCCTTTGACTTCTTTTATGACACGGACTCTTATATGGGCACTGAAACTAAAGCAAATGGTGGAAAAAGGATTGGTACCATATAGAAACAAACATTTTTAGAGAAATGCAAAAGTAAAGTCAGAAATTACAATGCATTTCGGTAAAGTTATACTGAGTGTGCCTGCCTCTTCTGCCTCCACTTCCACCTCCTCTGCCACCCTTAAGATAGTAAGACCAACCCCTCCTCTCCCTCCTCCTCCTCAGCCTACTCAATGTGAAGATGACCTTTATGATGATCTGATTCCAGTTAATCAATAGTAAATGTATTTTCTTTTCCTTAGGATTTTCTTAGTACCATATTTTCTCTAGCTTTATTGTAAGAATATAGTATATGGTACACATAATATAGAAAAGAATGTGTTCGTTGACTTTATGTTATTGGTAAGGCTTCTGGTCAACATAAGCTATTAGTTAAATTTTTGGGGAGTCAAAAGTTATACACAGATTTTTGATTGCACTGGTGTTTGGTGCCTCTAACCCCCATGTTGTTCAAGGGTCAACTGTAAAGAGAAAAATGGAATTAGAAGATGAAATGTTTGCAGTTATTTTGGTAAGTTAAAGGACTTCGTTTTTTGAAAACATTGCGTTTTTGCACAGGTACTGTCAACTGGAAAAGTTTTACCTACTAGTTCCCTTGATTGTGGAGCGAATTTGTAGTTTTTAGTGAATATAAATATAACATTTTTCTCTTTTTAGGCATTTGGGATCACAGCTTTGTGAATTAGAAAAACTGATAGATAAAATGATGATTGCAGAATTTTCTACTTACTCTCACAGTGACTTAAATAGACCCCTGGAAGATGACTGTCAAGTTTTAGAAGAGGTATGTGTTTTAACTGTGGAATGAAGATGATGCCATTGCTTAACAGTCTTGGCTTAGAACACATTTTTCTCAGATTATAGGAAGCAAAATTATCTTAAATTTCAAGGGCTATCAAACCTATGAAGTCCTTCACTACCTATGTGACTTTAGCAAGCACCATAATTGTTCACTATCCTGTGGAATTAGAGAATAAAATAATTGTATAGCTTAATTAGAAATTAGAGTTAAAATGAGCTTACAGACCAAGTTAAAAATACAGATATAGGATGAATTAATTTATATTCTGTGTTTATGTGTGCGAGTGCTGGAGCTTGTGTTTTATAAAAAGTGATCACATTTGGGCTCGTTGGCTCCATGCCTGTAATCCCAGCAGTTTGAGAGGCTGAGTTGGGAAGATTGCTTGAGCCCAGGAATTTGAGACCAGCCTTGGCAACATAGGGAGACTCCATTTCTACAAAAAATAAAAAAATTAGCTGGGTGTAGTGGTGCATGCACACCTGTAGTCCCAGCTACTTGGGTGGCTAAGGCAAGAGGATCACTTGAGTCCAGGAGTTTGAGGCTGTAGTGAGCCATGATCATGACATAGCAAGACCCTGTCTCAAAAAAAAAAAAAAAAACCCGAAAAAGTGATCATTATCATATGGTAATTACCCGTCATTCAAATTTACTGAGTACCTATTATGAACATGTTTTACAAATACATAATATCCAAGCTTCACTTAGCTGGTAACTTCTCTGTTAATCACTGACAACAACTAGTAAAAAATCCCAGAAACCCCGATAACCGCCTAAGTAAAGAAACTTTTGTAGATGTTAGCGGCTGACTTCCCACTGTGAGAGTCTAGGTCATTATTTCAGTCTTCCAGACTATGCATTATAAAGCACAGGGGTGAGGCGCAGTGGGTCAGGCCTATAATCCAAGCACTTTAGGAGGCTGAAGCTAGAGGATCGTTTGAGCCCAGGAATTTGAGACCAGCCTGGGCAACACAGTGAGTCTACAAAACAAATTTGAAAATTAGCCAGGTGTGGTGGTGCATGCCTCTAGTCCCAGCTACTCGGGAGGCTGAGGTGGGAGGATCACTTGAGCCTGGGAGATCAAGTCTGCAGTGAGCTGTAATCACCTCACTACACTCCAGCCTTGGCAACAGAGTGGAACCCTGTCTCAAAACAAACAAGCAAAAACCAAAAAAACCCCACAGGGCCCATGGAGTATTTATTGGTCATCAGGGTGTGAGAAGGATATTTTTTACTTGTTGAAACTAGAACAAAAAATACCCTTGTATTGTTTTGCCCGAAAACCAGCTTCATTGGTTCACTGTGGTGGGGTAGGGTTTATCTGTTTTAGAAAACTGACTCCAAAAATCTCATGATAAGATTGCTGTGGGAGGGGTTTTTCAGGCTGCTAGAAAATACTTTGTGCGGGATAGAGATCTGAGGATCAAACAGAACTCTTGATGCTGAATATTTCTACCTCTAAGTAAAATTACTTCATATTTAAAATGTCAAGTTACATACTTTTATTTTATTTTAACAGGAAAGACTAGTATCTCTTGTATTTGGACTTTTAAAACAAAGAAAGCTTAATTTTTTAGAAATCTATGGTGAAAAAATGATTATTACAGCAAAGAATATCATTAAACAGGTAATTATGCATTTTTATTTGATATATTTTGGTCTGGAGCCTTTGTGAAGTTTATTTTTATGTTATCCTAGTAATAATATATATAGTATAATAGTAATATAGCTCATTTATCTAAAAACTGAAAATTTAGAAAAATGAAAGTAAAACATAGCCCTACCAACCAAAAGATTATTGCTATAGGAATATTTCCATGTGTAGACTTTTTTTCTTATGTAGACTGATTTTCTTATGTTGTCATTATGTGTATATGATTTTATACGTATATTTCAGTTACAATCATAAGCAGTTTCTCATATTATTATAAAAGCTTTCAGAAACCTCATTTTTTATGATTGTGTAAAGTCCCATTAACATTATGTTAAATCTACTTAACTTTTCCTCTGTGTTGAACATTTAGGTTGTTTTTAATTTAATACAATAAATAGCACTGTGACAGACATCTGTGGTATAAAGTTATTTTGTTTGTTTTTCGTACTTAAGAATGTTTGTTCTTAGACTGATTCCTGGAAGTAGAAGTATTGGTTAGAGAGTGAAAAGTATTTTTAAGTTATTTGATGTATAGAATTTAATTCCTATTTAAAAAGATTTGCCAATTTATACTCCCACCAGCAGTAGACAAATGTTCATTTCCTTTTTATCCTAATCTCTAAGGAATTATAAACTAGAATCCATGTGTTTTTCAGTATTCCCTGATCTTTGTTTTGACTTTTTTTAGTCAGATAAATCTTATCCAATGAACTTCAGTTTCTTAATATATGAAAAAGATAATATAATTTTAAAGGTATTTATTAGGCTTAATTGATTATTATCATTAGGTTGAATGTACATATATCAGTTTTTAAAGTTTAAGTAAGTTTAAAAGTTAAATAAGCAAAAAAATTATAATCATCCCCTCTTTCAAGCACTGATTAAAACACTGTATTTTTAAATTGGTACAACCACTTTGAAAAATTGTTGGCAATATATAGTAATGCCAAATTTGCATACATGTTGTGACCCAGCATTTCTATTCCTAGGTATGCACCCAACAGAAATATGTATATAAGTTCACCAAAACACAGCAGGAGAATGTTCCTGGCAGTACTATTTGTAATTTAAAAAATTGGAAACAGCCCAAATTCCATCACCAGTAGAAAGGATAAATAGAATTTTGATGTATTTGTACAGTGGAATACTATACATTAATGAGAATGAGTAGATTACACAGAATAACAAATGAATATTATAGACATAATGTGGAGTCAAAGAAACCAGACACAGAAAAGTATACATTGTATGATTCCACTTACGCAAAACTCAAATGCAGGCAAAATTATTCTATGGTTTAAAAATCAAGACAATAGTATATTTTGGGAGGAAGTAGTAACTGGTGAGGGAATAGGGGAGGAGCTCTGGGTATTAGCAAGGTTGTTTCATGAGCTGAGTTCTGATTACACAGATGTACTCCATTTGTACAAAAATATTGAGCTGTAAACATAATTTGTACAATTTTCTGTATATATATTTTGAGCAATTTCTAAAAACTGATATGTTTCAATTCCCAGACTTCAAATCTAACTATTTATTTTTTAATTTTAAACTGTTTCATGTATCACAAGGAAATGTAACTTCTAATACTAATTTCTTTTGGGATTTTAATATGGGGCTTACACCTTGTTCCTAAGTATTATAGTTCTGCTTTTCTGGTGTAGGATTTTGAACAGCTTTGAATATTAGATGATTTT